>NC_090767.1:36720293-36762793 GCF_036898095.1 Palaemon carinicauda
CTTTTTTATCTTTGCGAATATTTTTATTGGTGTCCCTTCTTAGAAAGAGTTTTTTCATCCTCAGGAAGAACACTATTACTTGCAACATTTTTATGTGAAAGGCAGAAAACTAAGGGGACCATTTTCTGGACACAAAGGTGTTCTCTCAATGATCTCCCTATCTCGACTGTGATGTGTCTGTATTAAGGGAGGGGCTAATGTTACAATTAGGGCCAAAGAATTTTATATTTACCATGATCAGAGAACTCACTTGTAATGACCTGAGATATGATCACGATGGTCACGAAACCCTTACAAGCTGCCCTTCTCCTCCCCCACTTGAGATCTTTTTTGGTTACCTCTGTGTCAACTACAGTATGAGCGGAGTGTGTGCCGCCTCTCTTAATGAAACCTGTAAACTGAAGGTGAAGGGTATTTTGCTAGTAGAAATATAGAATTATGGTACTTACATAAAAGGGTTAAATTGAGTATCCCTTCCTCTCTATCGCCTTCTCGAGACGTTCTGGGACTGAAATTGCTAGGTTTTTGGAGGGTTCTTTTAGGAATGGAGGCCAAAAGCTGGCAAACAATAGATTCCAAACGTGGCACTAAGGAGGTGTCCATATCACGCAACTTCTTTTTTAATAACCGCCAAAAGTGTTCTATGCGGTTAATATCAGGACTATTACCTGGCCAGTCATTGAAATAGTTGACATCCCAGTCCCTTAGCCAGTCTGTTACAAGTTTGGCCGTGTGAGCAGGAGCCCCATCTTGCATGAAAACTTCTGCCTTTGGTCTGCTCGAAAGAGTCAGGAAGGTTGTCTGCCAATAACTCCAGATGGTTGTACTGGTTCACTCTCTCATTAGCAGGAAGTACAATTAGCTTCCCAACACCATAAAAAGTAAACACTGCCCAAACCATAAGCGAGGCAGGGTGCTTGAGGTTCTTATTTGTGATGCAAGGTTTCAAGGGGTCATCACCTGGCTTTCATAATTTGTGTAAAACTCCCTTGTTGGTAAGATGATGTTGGGATATACCATTGGATTACAAATGATATTTTCTTTATAATATTAAGCGTATGGGAGTGTTTCAACGATGGCTTCCCTAGCTGAGTAAGAAGTTTCCATCATAGTTAAAAGATATGTTCCTGCTGCCTTGAAATGTCTCTCAGTTTTATCACAAAGACTTTCTGAAATAATTGGCCAGTGATTCAGTCATATCAAAGTAATCAGCTTTCCCGTTATACTACACCTTTACTGGTTTGAATTATTTGGTCACATCACACCCATTTGGCTTCACAACTTACATCAGTCCTAATATCTGCAAAATTGTTCATTCTAATTGATAATGTTCTGTTCAGTAAGCTTTAGTACTCACTATTGAATTCTTATTTATATCTTATTTTCATCATTTATAAAAGTAATAACAGGAGATTGCTTTATAACACTATATTCGGTAGTGAATTTTACATTTGTTCTCTATACTCTTTGTCAACATCGTTTTCCCACACCTGAAAGATGGTAAGTCTACAGCAAGAGACTACCATTTTGAAACAGAGAGATAATACTATATGCATGTTATCACTGATCACCCTTGTTTATAACAATATCACCAGAGAATCGAAATCTTTGATTTTCTGGCCCTTCCTGAAGGTGTTTTACACTCCTGCTACTATTAACATATCTACTACTTTTTTGATTATCATGTCCTCTTTCTCTTAATAAATAGGTATTCAAGTGTACTTGAAATGATATTTAAAAAAGATTAAAAACTATGGTTTGATTTCTGATTGAACTGCATTGTTGTAGATTTGTTTGAAGAGCTGGTGCTTGTTGGAACACTGAACATTATCTCAAGTTTGTTGTCACTTGTTCAGTCACAAGTTCGGTCAATTCAGAAATGACTATATGTAAATGCTAAGATGGTATTTCTTTTTGTATAAATTGTTATCTATTGTCAATAGTGTTAGGCTTCTATTTCTTTGTGTAGAAATTATATATGGTTTATTATCAAGAAGTTGCTCCTACCAAAATACAAACCACCGTCATTTAATAGAATTATTACTTCAGCAAACCTGAATGTCCATTTAAACTTTTAACGAAGTTGGCATGTGGAGGGTAGGCTCCACTTACTAGCCAGGTAGAACAACTCTCACTTTAACTTCAGCCCCACTTCAGAATGTATGTGGTTCTCTATTATTTTTGTATTTTCTAATATGATTAGGAAACTGTAGCCAATGAGAACACATTCATCTTTGAGTTACTGTAATGGCCCAACAGGGTTAAAGATACAAGTAAAAACCTTTTACCAACCCCCGTCCCCCACTTCCCTTACTCTCAAAATGTGACATAGACGACTGTTAGTTTTAGTAAAACTAGGTCGTATTTCTAAAAAAGGGAAAGATCAGATAACACACAAAAACTTAGAGCAGCCATGTTTGATAGGGCATTTTTTGCAGTGCAGAAAGCTGATATGAATTGTGTTTGAGAGAGACATAGATGGCTCGAGAGTAGCGACGATGGCTGCAAGGAACCAGTAATAATAGTTGATCATAAAAAAAATTCTTGCATTGCTTTGATGGTCAAGGGTGTGTGGATGTTCTGAACAGCTGGTACTTCTTCAAGGAAAGGATGAACTCCTTTAGGAGCGATGCGGTACCCCAAGAAGGATACTTCGTTGGCACCAAAGGTACAGTTGTCGTACGCCACTGCTAAGCCGTTCTATTTTAGGCAGTCGAGCACGACACACAGGTGAAGGAGGTGTTCCTCTTTGAAGGATGAAGACAAAAGTATGTCGCCCTTTTAACATACTCTGAAGTGGAGGTTGACGAAAAAGCCATTCATGAAGCGTTGAAAAGTAGCCACTTCATTATTAAGGCTGAAACAGGATGATTGTAGCTGTATGTATTGAAGTCGGTGGTGATGGTGGTCTTGGGGATGTCAATTATGAGTTCATGGACATCTGATAACACCCCTTCTGTAAGTCAAGCATGGATAAAGCCTTTGCTTTGTTGTGAGCAGGAGGTTATTGTGACAAGGTTTTGTTGGGAGGTAGTTAATCCATTCTGTCTGCTCATTCATGTGCCAGTAATCCCCACATTGGTGTAGGGAATTTTCTTACTGCAGGACTATACTTAAGGACAATAAGCTTGAGCTTACAGCCTTGTGGCAAAGGTACATTTCTTTCAATTCGGCAAACATTTTTTAGTGACTCCAAAACAATTCGGCAGATGACACTTGACTCTTGCGAACACTGATAGCCCTGTTGTCTTGATATGGTGATCAGTACTTTGTTTAGTGGGAATGGTGGGCATATTGTGAAGTTGAGGACAGAAAACTTCTGAGTATAATGTGAGGAGGTGGGCGTAGATAAGTGGTGTTAGGTTATATCAGAGAGGTTTTAGGAATGAAACTAAACTTTTTTAACGGATAACGAGCCTTTATACTAGTACTTGCAAGCAAAAACCTCACCAAATTCAAACAAGCTAATGCAAGAAAAGCCAAGCTTAAACTGCTTCTTTTAAATGTGCGAGAGAGAGCAAGATATACAAAAAAAAAAAATTTAAAAAAAAAACTGAATGATCGTGTGCGAAACATTTGTGCTATAATGCCCTATATTCCTTAGATTAGTTGCATCCAAAAAATGGATTTTGAGCGAAGCGAAAATTTCTATTTTTGGGTGAGATAGCCATGTCATCCTGATGGAAGTTCCTATAGGGTAGGTTCCTTTAAAATTTATATGAAATCCCAAGCAGACTGGAATGGGATTTTACATGATCTTTTGTGCTTGAATTGGTCACAATTATATAATAGTGTAGATCCTGTTGTCCCATTGAATGAGAATCTAGTCAACATAATTGATAGGCGTATCCCTTCTCGTGTGCTAAGGTACCGAGTGAAGGAAAAACCGTGGTTCAATGATGATTGTAGACGTGCTTATTTGGAGAAACAGGAGGCCTATCATCTTTGGAAGGGTAACAGATCAGATTTGACCTGGAACAACTATACTCAGCTTCAAGCTTTTTCTCAGAGAGTTTATGCCTCAACTGAAAAGGAGTACAATTTAACCATAAAAGAAACACTTTCTGGTACAACTCAAGAACATAAATGGTGGTCTACCATTAAATCTGCACTCTTTGGTGTAGATGCAACAGTTCCTCCTTTACTTAAACCAGATGGCTCAATCACTCACTGTCTAAAGGAAAAAGCAACCCTCTTGGCTGATGTTTTTGA
Organism: Palaemon carinicauda; assembly: GCF_036898095.1. NCBI lineage: Eukaryota > Metazoa > Arthropoda > Malacostraca > Decapoda > Palaemonidae > Palaemon > Palaemon carinicauda. Next base: position 36,724,506 of record NC_090767.1, read on the forward strand.
CAGTAAACAGAGTAATGAAAAACTTGAACTGCCTCATTCCTGTTTTCCTGAGGCTAAACTAACTAGTTTAGCTTTTCGATCTCGTGAGATTAAAGCTCTGTTGGTGGACCTTGATGCTTATGGAGGTGTAGACCCAAATGGTATTTTTCCTTTGTTTTTTATAAAGACAGCAGATTTCTTAGCTCCAAAGTTATCTATTATTTTGCTCAAGTTAGCAAGAAGAGGAGCTTTTAGCAATAGTTGGAGAATTGGTAATGTTACTCCTCTATGTAAATGAGTTTGTGGTAGCTCAAATCCGACTGATTACCGCCCAATTTCCATAACTCCCATATTATCTAAAGTTTTTGAACGTCTTCTGGCAAAACGTCTTAATAGGTTTGCTGAAGGTAATCATCTACTCCCTAGTTTGCAATTTGGTTTTCGTAAAGGCCTTGGAGCATGTGATGCCCTTCTCACAATCTCCAATGCTGTACAGAAATCCCTTGATTGTGGTCGGGAAGTTCGTATGATTGGCCTTGATTTTAGTGCTGCCTTTGACCGTGTTAATCATGAGGCCCTTGTTTTCAAACTGAAACAGTTGGGACTGGGTGGGTTGTTTCTTAGCATTATTATTGATTTTTTGAGTAATAGATCTCAAAGAGTTGTTGTTGATGGGCACCATAGTGATTATAGGAATGTGATATCCGGTGTTCCACAGGGTAGTGTTCTTAGCCCATTACTTTTCCTATTATATACACATGACATGTGGTTTGGCCTAGAAAACGAGCTTGTTGCATATGCAGATGATGCTACTCTCTTTGCATCAATTCCATCCCCTGAATGTAGATCTGGGGTTGGTGAATCCCTTAATAGAGATTTAGCTAGAATTAGTGCATGGTGCAAATTATGGGGTATGAAGTTGAATCCTAACAAAACTCAAAGTATGATTGTAAGTAGGGCTCCTCAACATCCGGATCTCAGTATTGATAATGTTTCTTTAAATATGTATGACTCTTACAAAATTTTAGGTGTGATTCTCGACAGTAAATTTACTTTTGAGAAACATATAAGGTCTGTGTCTTCTTCAATTGCACAAAAAATAGGCTTATTGAGAAAGTCTTTCAAGATTTTCAGTGATCAATCTATTCTGAAGAAGTGTTTTAATTCTTTCATTCTACCTTGTTTTGAGTATTGTTCTCCTGTTTGGTCTTCAGCTGCTGATTCTCATCTTAATTTGTTGGACAGAAACTTACGGTCTATTAAATTTCTTATTCCTGATCTAGATATTAATCTCTGGCACCGTCGTTCAATTAGTTTATTATGCATGTTGCATAAGATTTTTCATAACTCTGACCATCCTTTATATTCAGATCTCCCTGGACAATTCTATCCTGTTCGTAATACTAGGCAGGCAGTTAATTCTAATAGCCAGGCCTTCTCCATCACGAGGCTCAATACTACGCGTTACTCTAGAAGTTTTATTCCATCTGTTACCAAGTTGTGGAATGATCTTCCTAATCGGGTGGTTGAATCAGTAAAACTTCAAAAGTTCAAAGTTGGAGCAAAAGCTTTTTTGTTGACCAGGCAGACATGAGTCTTTTTATAGTTTATTTATGACATATTTGTTTTTGATGTTGTTAATAGTTTGTATATGACATATCTGTTTTGACGTTGTTACTTATTTTAGAATGATTTATTGTTAATTTGGTCTCTTCATTTATTTATTTCCTTATTGCCTTTCCTCACTGGGCTATTTTTCCCTGTTGGAGCCCCTGGGCTTTTAGCATCTTGCTTTTCCAACTAGGGTTGTAGCTTGGATAGTAATAATAATAATAATAATATATTTAACTATGGTGATATTCCCGGAGAATTTACCATAAGGTACCCAGAATTTTAACTCATGGAGCGAATATCCCTTATTAGATTAACCAGGGATATCGCGTAATATCAGAGGTCGTATTCTTGACACGCCACATAGCAATCTGTACCCCGAACAGAATTAACACTTCGAAGGGGTCAAGTGGCAAGAAAACGTAAAACGAGAATGAAAGAAGAGCCGCTAGCAAGGCATCTCTACTATCTCGCTTCGAGTGCGTACATAACGCCGCCGACGGCGCCATCTGTACTCCTTGTAGCGATACACAAGGTGGCTACAGATACTGTATATAGGGAAGGGGCCTATAGCTCATTTTAAAGAAAAGGAAGGGCGGGTCCATCAGAACGACATGGCTATCTCACCCAAAAATAGATTTTTTGCTTCGCTCAAAATCCGTTTTTTGGGCTCAGTCCATGTTGTCCTGATGGAGGTATACCAGAGCATTACAGTATCTGTGGATTCTCAAAACATGCCGTACTCTCAAGAAGGTATTTCCCGGTCAGCCTAGACCTAGAGACCTAAGATGTTACCGTCATACATCTTTTCATCGAAACATAGACTATGTTATTGCTTCCTGCCCCCTACAGGGAAGAGTCATACTAGACTCTCGAAAAGTCTCGAAGAGTACATATACCTATGTATGAATAACAGACAAGCAAGTATAGTGGTCTCACTCTATATTATGTAAAGCAAAGTTTGTAAAAGTACCGCTATGTCAATACAAAATACCGACAAGCTCCCCGTTCTATTACTGGATTGGACAAAGGTTTATATCCGGGTAGGAAGAAATTTGTACATCCGCCACCGTCCCTATAGGGCATGAAATCCTCCCCACTAGGGAAAAGCATAAACCAGTGAAAGTTTGCTTGCAGAAAGGAAGTATTTATTAGGATTATTCATGTTAAAGTTAAGCATAGTTTAAGTAATGCTAAACCATTTTCCAGTAAAAAGCACGGGCGAATGAGACGCAAGGTTCACAATAACTAGTTTATTGACAATCAATAAAATAAAAAATAGGTTAATCAGCAATTATACAAGTATAAGAAGAGGTTAACCAACAAATAAGCATAAGGATCATAGTAAGCAGAAAAATTGTTTATCTGAAAAAAAAGAACATAAGCGCCACTTTTAATATTGAGATATTAAAATCATAAAAGTCTTTCTTACTATTCAATCACACTGACGTTGGAAACGCTTGGCACACGTGTCTGCACTTATGCTAGGTTTGCTTTTGATTATGGAACAGTCAACATGGGCTCCTAAGTGCCATAATACTTAGTCTGTAGAATAGTCCGTGACTACACACCCACCCTAGAATTAATAGTTCCAATTAATTACACTGTTCCTCGCAGAGTTAAACAGTAGGTTTGACGACACTACCCACTGCTACCAAAGAATTCTTCAGTTGCTCCACTTGCTTCGCATAGTGTCTAAAGAATACTCAGGAAGACTTCCAGCCAGTGTATAAGCGAAGATGTTCGAAATCCATGTTATTAAAGAAATTTATGGACGAGGCAACTTTCTTCGGATCGTGACCTGCGGGTGTACTATCTGGATCCAATCTGCAAATAGAATAGGTGATTTTCGCCCTTAGTTGTTTCAGAGATAAATTTGAGCCTGATGTTTCTCCCCTAAACAGCTGACCTCCCCTAAAGTCTGAAGTTCTACGAAGATAGACCTTTAGGCATTCCACTGGACATAGAGATGCATCTTCTTTCAGAGGGAAGATTCTCCAGGGACCCCACCTGTTGGTGGGTAGCTCGTTCTTGGCAAGAAACGTTGGGTCCGGAAAAAGGTTCAGTTCTCCCCCATCTAAGAACTGAATACGACCTTCCTCTCGCGAGAGGGCTACTATTTCACTAACTCTAGCCCCTGAAGCGAGTGGAAACAGAAATATAACTTTTTGGGTCAAATCCTTCAAAGCACACTCCTCATTGTTCATCAGTGAAGCGAAATGAAGAACCTTATCCAGAGACCATGAAATTGTTTCAGAGGTGCTGATGGTCTGACCCTAGCACAGGCCTTCGGAATTTTGTTAAAAATGTCGTTAGAGAGGTCGATCTGGAAGGCATATAGAATAGGACTTGTCAAGGAGGACTTACACGTTGATATTATGTTGGCTGCTAAGCCTTGACCATGGAGGTGGATGAAAAATGCCAAGCAGAAGTCCGTCGAGATCTTTTGTGGCTTCTTCGCCTTGACAAAGGACACCCACTTCCTCCATGATGACTCATATTGTCTTCTGGTGGATTTGGACTTGTATTCCTCTAAAAAACGGATTTTGAGCGAAGCCAAAAATCTATTTTTGGGTGAGATGGCCATGTTGTCCTGATGGAAGTTCTTATAGGGTAGCTTCCTAGGGTATATTACAACTACGGCGATATTCCCAGAGAATTTACCTTAAGGTACCCAGAATTCTAACTCCTGGAGCGAATATCCCTAATGAAAGTACCAGGGATATCGCGAAATATCAGAAGACGTATTCTTGACACGCCACATGGCAATCTGCACCCCGAACAGAGATAACACTTCGAAGGGGTCAATTGGCAAAAAAACAAAAATGAGAAAGAAAAAGGAGAGCCGTTCGCAAGGCTCTCTCTTCTCCCGTTTCCTAAGCGTGCATTGCGCCGATCCTGGCGCCATCTGTATTCCTTGTAGCGATACACGAGGTGCTACAGATACTGTATGTAGGGAGGGGTCCTACGGCCCTTTCATAGAAAGGGAAGGGCGGGTCCATCAGGACGACATGGCCATCTCACCCAAAAATAAATTTTTCGCTTCGCTCAAAATCCGTTTTTTGGGCTCAAGCCATGTCGTCCTGATGGAAGTATACCAGAGCATTACTGTATCTGTGGATTCTCAGAATGTGCCGTACTCCCCAGAGGTATTTCCCCGGTCAACTAGACCTAGAGACCTAAGATGTTACTGTTATACATCTTTTCAACTAACCATAAACCATGTTAGAGCTTCCTACCCCCTACAGGGAAGAGTCCTACTAGACTCTGGAAAAGTCTCGAAGAGTACATATACCTATGTATGAATACCAGGCAAGCCAATATAGTGGTCTCACCCTATATTAAGTAAAGCATAGTATGTAAAGAACCACTGCGTCAATATGAAATATCAACCAGTTCTCCACTCAATACTTGTATTGGACAAAGGTTTATATCCGCATAGGAGGAAAATTGTAAATCCGCCACCGTCCCCTTATGGGATGGAGTCTTCCCGCTAAGGGAAAGCATAAACCAATGCAACATTAGCTTGCATAAAGGAACAATCTATTAGAATTATCCCAGATAAATATACATAGAATTAATGCTCAATTATACCAAAAAATTGACACAGGTGAAGGAGACGCAAGGTTCTCAAGAACAAGTTTATTGACAGACAATAAATAGACAGGTTAACAACAGTTATATATATATATAAGAGGAGGATAACCAAAACTTTAAGCATAAGTATGATAGTAAACAGAAACTTGTTTATCTGGAAAAAAACATTAGTGCCACTTTTACCATACCGAGGTATCAAAATCATAAAAGTCTGTATTACTAATCAGTCACATTAGCGTTAGAAACGCTCGGCACACATGTCTGCACTTATGCCAGGTTCACCTTTGGAAGTGGAACAGTAAACGTGGGCAACTCGGTGCCCTCACTTAGTTTGTAGCACAGTATGTAACTACACACTCACCCTGGAATTAATCGTCCCAATTAAAACCACTGTTCCTCGCAGAGTTAAACAGCCGGGTTAACGACGCAACCCACTGCTACCACAGATCTCTTTAGTTGCTCCACTTGCTTCGCATAGTGGCGAAAGAACACTCTGGAAGACTTCCAGCCAGTGTATGAACGAAGATGTTCAAAATCCATACAATTAAAGAAATTTAAGGATGAGGCAACTTTCCTCGGATCGTGACCTGCGGGTGTACTGTCAGGATCCGCTCTGCGAATAAAATATGTGATTTTCGCTCTGAGTTGATTCAGAGATAAATTTGAGCCTGATGTTTCTCCCCTGAATAGTTGACCACCCTTGAAGTCTGAAGTTCTACGAAGATAGACCTTTAGGCATTCTACTGGACATAGAGATGCATCTTTTTTCAGAGGGCAGATTCTCCAGGCACCCCACCTGTTGGTGGGTAACTCATTCTTGGCGAGAAACGTAGGATCCGGAAACAGGTTCAGTTCTCCCCCATCCAGGAACTGAACACGACCTGCCTCTCTCGAGAGGGCTACAATCTCACTAACCCTGGCCCCGGACGCGAGTGCAAATAGGAAAATAACTTTTTGGGTCAAATCCTTTAACGCACACTCCTCATTGTTCAACAGAGAAGCGAAACGAAGAACTTTATCTAAAGACCATGAAATGGGCTTTGGAGGTGCTGAAGGTCTGAGCCTAGCGCAGGCTTTCGGAACTTTATTAAAGATCTCGTTAGCGAGGTCGACCTGGAAGGTATATAGAATGGGTCTTGTCAAAGCAGACTTACACGTTGAAATCGTGTTAGCTGCCAACCCTTGACCATGGAGGTGGATGAAGAAAGATAAGCAGAAGTCCGTCGAGATCTCCTGCGGATTCTTTGCCTTGACAAAGGCCACCCATTTTCTCCAAGATGACTCATATTGCCTTCTAGTAGATTTGCACTTATATTCCTCTAGGAAGTCTATGCTGGCTTTCGAAATCCCGAAACGCTTTCTCACCGCTAGGGAGAGAAAATCATGAGCTGCAGGGTGCGGGTTTTCTGTAATGAAGCGCAGACAGTCGACTTCTGTACTCGCTGGGTCAGAACTGGATCTGGTAGCGGTAGAAACTTCAACCGTAGATCCAATGCCAGGGGGAACCACACGCTGTTTGGCCACTTGTGGGCCACTATTGCCGCTACCCCCTTGAAGGATCTCAGTTTGTTGAGGACCCTCAACAGAAGGTTGTGAGGAGGGAACAGGTAAATCCTGGACCATCTGTTCCAGTCGAGGGATATCGCGTCCACTGCTTCCGCTAAGGGGTCCTCGTACGGGGACACGTACAGGGGCAACTTCTTGTTGTCTTTCGTCGCAAAGAGGTCTATCTGCAGTTCTGGGACTTGACTCAAGATGAAGGAGAACGATCCTGCGTCTAGGGACCATTCCGACTCTATCGGTGTGAACCTGGATAGAGCGTCCGCTGTCACATTGCGGACTCCTTGAAGGTGAACTGCCGACAGGTACCACTTCTTCTTTTCCGCCAATCGGAAGATGGCCAACATCACCTGGTTAAGAGGTGGCGACCTCGATCCTTGTCAATTCAAGCATCTCACAACTACCTCGCTGTCCAGCAACAACCTTATGTGGATCGAGTGACGCGGGGAGACTTTCTTTAAGGTAAGGAGCACTGCCATAGCTTCTAGAAAGTTTATGTGAAAGGTCTTGAATAAATTGGACCAAGTCCCTTGGGCCTTTTTCCGATGAGAGTGACCTCCCCACCCCTCCTTCGAGGCGTCTGTGTGAATCGTCACCAACGGGGGAGGTGGCTGAAGAAGTACCGACTTCTTTAGATGTCTGGCTTGGGACCAAGGCCTGAGAAGAGTACGTAGACGAAGCGGAACTGGTCTTCTCAGATCTCTTCGCGCGTTTGATGCATAACTTCTCCAAACTCCGGTTGCATCCTTAAGCTGTCCTCTTAGCACCGGGTCTGTTACCGAAGAAAACTGGAGAGAACCCAGTACTCTCTCCTGTTTGCGTCTTGATATCCTTTCGGAATCTGGAAGTCTCTTGACAGAACCCGCTATCTCCTTCCTTTTCTTCGCCGGGATGGAGAATTGGTGTGACATTAGGTCCCAGTGGATTCCCAACCACTGGAACTTTTGAGATGGAGAAAGTCGAGACTTTTTTCTGTTGATCTTGAAGCCTAGATACTTTAGGAACTGGATCACCTGCAGAGAAGCTTGCAAGCATTCTGTCTTGGATGCTGCCCACACCAGCCAGTCGTCCAGGTAGGCTACCACCTGAATTCCCTTTAGGCGTAATTGTTTGAGAGCTATGCTCGCAAGCTTCGTGAAGATCCTTGGAGCTATATTTAGCCCGAATGGCATGGCTCTGAAGGCGTATAGTCTTCGTTGTAGCTTGAACCCTAGGTAGTGGGAGAGTCGACGGTTGATTGGAACGTGCCAATAGGCGTCTGACAAGTCTATGGAGACGTTATATGCCCTCTTGGGCAGTAAGGTCCTTATGTGTTGCAGTGCTAGCATCTTGAACTTGCAGTTCACTATGAACTTGTTGAGTGGCGACAAGTCCAGAATGACTCTGAGTTTTTCCGAGTCTTTCTTGGGAACACAAAACAGCCTCCCTTGGAATTTGATGGACTTCACCCTTCGGATCACTTTTTTCTCCAACAGTTCTTGGATGTACTCCTCCAGAACGGGGGTAGAGTGTTGGAAAAACCGAGGGCACGGGGGTGGAGTGCTGTACCAGCTCCAGCCCAGTCCATTCTTGAGTAGGCTGTGGGCCCAGGGATCGAAGGTCCACCGATCCCGAAAACTTTGAATTCTCCCTCCTACCGTTATCATCTCACTTGGACTGCTGTCCTGAGGTCTTGCGTCCCTGACCGCGACCACCCCTGAATCCCCTTCCCCTTGAGGGGCGCCTAGACGAGCCTCTGGCTGCTCCTCTAGGCTTTGCTCGAAAGGAAGTTGACTGCCCTTCGAACGTTGGGTTGAATGCCGGGGACTCTGTCGACACGGCCTGGGGTACCCACTGGAATGTGGTCGGGGTTTGTGCCACCATCTGGGGCACTGAAGGCATCGGCAATTGCTGTTGCTGTTGCTGTCTGAATGGCTTGGCTGGCCGAGACGGTAGCCTAGTCCTCTTAGTCTTCCTCTTTGGTTGGGGACCCTCATCCGGGGAAGACTTTCTCTTGATAGACAGGCCCCCACTTCTGGAGAAGGTTTCTATTCTCCGTGGCGGCCTTATCAACAACTTCTTTGACCGATTCGCTAGGGAAAAGGTCTTTGCCCCAAATGTTGGAGGAGATTAGCTTCCTTGGCTCGTGCCTCACCGTAGCCGAGGTGAACACGAACTCCCTACAAGCTCTCCTCGCCCTGACGAAGCTGTAAAGATCCTTCGTCACTGTGGCCAGATGAGTCTTGGCCACTACCATGAACATTTCATGGACCTTGGGGTCACTTGCCATCGTCTCAAGAGTGGTCTGAAGAGACATTGAGGCAGCCAGTCTTTCTTTTGTCTCGAGCTCTCTCCGCAAAAGAAAGTCAGACAGCTTAGGGAGGTTCTCACCAAACTGACGTCCGGCAATATCAGCCTCCAACTTCCCGACTGAGAAGGTAAGATGGACGTCCTTCCAGTCCTTGTGGTCCATAGGTAGGGCCAGCGACAAGAGTTTACACTCCTCCAGGGAGGGGCAAGGCTTGTCAGCCTCGACTGCTTTTAATACAGCCGCAAACCCTTTCTGCAAAAAGGGGAAGGCTCTAGCAGGAGAGGACACAAAGGAAGGGAGCTTCTTACTCAATGCAGCTACCTTTGAGTTCGTGAAGCCCCTCTCTTTCATCGAAGATGAAAGCAAAGCTTGAGCCTTAGCATGGTCCATCACTATGACCTCCTTCGGCTCTGTCTCCTCCTTTGAAGCTGGTTCCTTCCTCAACCGGACATAACAGTCCGGATATGACCCTTTGCTGGGCCAGAATTCCACCTCCTCTAGGGGAACTGAACCCAACTTATCCGACATGACGATCTTTCCAATCGTCATCGGCATGTGCTCAGCATATCTCCACGGGTTAGCATCTGAGCACAAGGGAAGGTCTTTCACATTGAGCCTTTTCTGGGGCCCACGTTATGCTGCAAGCTTCTGCATCTGCAGTTCCATTGCAGCCGCCTTCTCAATATTCTCCTTCTGCATTTGTTGGATCATTCCAACAATGGAGGAGAGGGCCTGTCCCAGCTCTACTGGGAGAGCGGACGATGTTGAGGGAATAGGTTCAGGGATCTGAACCGGAGCAGCCGACACCTCGTCGGCCTCTTCCTCTACAATGTCTGGGGCTTGAGCTTCATCCTGGCCTCCCGCCAGGAGGTCTTCCTCCAGACGCTCGGACACGTCTGACATCCTGTCGTCCAACTGGATGTCTTGCAAGGCGACCGCGACTTCAGCATCCACCTGGATCTGAACTAGGGGGATCTCCTCTTGAGGATGGGAATCACTGCATCAGCTGATGCCCTAGGGAAAAGGTAAGCCCTCATCTTCTCACTTGGAAGATAAGGTCCAGAGGTGTTCTTCTGGAAGCCCCTTGCCCAGGTACGAAGCTTCTCCCTTGCTATATCCCTTGATTCCGCCGTCCTAGGGGAATCAAAAGCCTCAGTAATCAGGTTAGTGCACACGGTACATACCTGAGGGTCCCAATACCGGAGATCAACCTTGGAGACAGCGCATGCTGCGTGCCTCCTACAAAACTCATATCCGCAGAAGTTCTTACTGCGGACGTTGCAGAAAACATTTCCGCACTTCGGATGGTCCTTCTGTAAAGAGAAGAAATTTCCATGAGTATCAAGTGAACTACGTATTACTGGATATGCACAGTTTAGCATAACAAATCAGAAAGGAAAGACACACACTTGTGTTTCCCGCACAACCAATTGTTGCAGCCTTTCAGATAATAAAATCGTATGGTTAATCTGTCCTAGAGTAACCAATGAAAAATTTCCAGAGGAAACAGGTGTAGCTCACACCTAAGATATGATTTTAACATACCGGATAATACACAAGAAAGAACTCACTTTCTTATATGTAAGGCAACACCAAAGGGCTGTGCAACACAACACACAAAAGTGTTAGAAAACACAGTGTTATACCAATACTATACTATAGTTTTCTTCCTACAGTATATGCTATACTGAAGAATACTGGTACAGTATAGAAGGTAATGCGCCGGCCGGCACTTGCCGGCCGGCACACACCATAACTAGCTTTAAAGTATACTACTTAATAGCTATAAGGCGGCAGAACGCTGGTTCAAATGCATGTGCCGTCCTGCAGTAACTGCCGGCCGGCAACAGCCAATGTCGGCCGGCAATGACTGCCGTCCGGCAACTACACAAGGTAGCACCCGGCTGCCGGCCACCGCTCATAGCGACCGGCAGACAAGGGCGTGACAAAAGCCGGCCGGCAAAGGTAAACAACCGATGCCGGCCAGCAGCAAAAGAACCAGAGAACTTCGACTGCCCGGCTGCCGGCCACATAGGACGGCAGCCGGGTTGGGTACAACACTAGAAGAAAACAGAATGGATGCCAGGATAAGAGAGTATACTACCTCCAAGCCCGGCAATCCAAAAGAGTGCATATAAGGAAGGGGAGAATCTAATTCAGGCTTCCTGACCAATGCCGTCTGGCTCTACAGACAGACATAGATGAGGGCCCAAGGGAGGTCCGGGCAGCACTCAAAGCAGAAGACCTTTGCCAGCCGGCACACTCTGCCGGCCGGCAAGGGACTGAGTCAATTCCACATCCTAACCTATACTAGGTCCAGATGTAGAATGACGTACAGTACTGTAACGGCTAGGCCATTACAGAGATAGAGGGGGAAGGGACAAAGAGGGTCCTACCAACCTTGCTTTAGTAAAGAATCCCCCGCAGCCAAGAAAACTCATCTTAGCCTAAGGGAGATCCAAGGGGGGAGGCCAGCAATACTTGCCAACCCCCACTGAACCAAAGCAAGAAAGGTGTTGCTACTCCCAGGGAAAGGATCTTATCCTCCCACCGAGAACAGCAACAAGGAATAGTCTGCTAGATCACAAAAGAAGGAATCATCTCGTACAGAAACCTTCGGGAGTGACCTAAGGAGGCTATGCCTCCTATGTCTGCGTCAGACTGGCGAGGGAGACTCTACCCCAAGCCAGACAAACACAGATTCAGACTAAAAAACTCTGATGTTCTGCCCCTCTCTGAAGCCAGACTGACTGGAACAGGAAGGTACAGTAACACCCCAATATAGTTGTATCGAAAGTTAATTCAGATAAACCACTAGGGTTAAGCCCAAGGCTTAAACAGAGGGAAAGGGATTGCATACCTTCTCCGAAGAAAAGAAAGCAACCGGGGAGTATGAAAAAGTATACTAAGGCTCAATAGGCAACTTAGCCTAGGTATCAAGAGAATCGATTACCTAAATCACCGAAACTCATTCGTATACTATCTTGGAAATAATTAATATAATCTTAAATGTATAAAACTGCCTAAAGCTTCAATAAAATTTTAAAACACTCGGAAATCCAAAAATCATGCAGGAAAGTACTAGGGCCAAACGACTAGGTTACATGGTCTAGCGTAGGCCAGAATTGGCGAATACTTCGCCAAAACAAACAATACTAAAAGCACGAATAAGGAAATCCTATGAAACGCTAAATAGCTAGAATTATTAAAGCAAAACAGCCGGGAACGTCGCTCTGGCTAACTAAAACTCATACCTAGCGAGAGACAGCGTCCAGGACGCCTCCGGTAGGCAACGGCTCTTGTAACAAAGATTATTACTATTAATCACTTTAAAAATTACCAAGAGCCTACATTTATACATAAAAGAAATAATACTCAACTTATCAGAGGCCGACGAAGTTGGAGAAAGCATAATAAGCGATTAAATCCAAGATTTTGCGAGAAACACAGGAAAAAACACCGAGTTGTTCAGCTACGCAAAAAGGAATACAGATGGCGCCAGGATCGGCGCAATGCACGCTTACGAAACGGGAGAAGAGAGAGCCTTGCGAACGGCTCTCCTTTTTCTTTCTCGTTTTCGTTTTCTTGCCAATTGACCCCTTCGAAGTGTTATCTCTGTTCGGGGTGCAGATTGCCATGTGGCGTGGCAAGAATACGTCCTCTGATATTTCGCGATATCCCTGGTACTTTCATTAGGGATATTCGCTCCAGGAGTTAGAATTCTGGGTACCTTAAGGTAAATTCTCTAGGAATATCGCCGTAGTTGTAATATACCCTAGGAAGCTACCCTATAGGAACTTCCATCAGGACGACATGGCTTGAGCCCATAAAGTCTATACAGTGAACCCTCGCTACTTCGTGGTTCGACCATCGCGGATTCACCACTTCGAGGGTTTTTTCCATAACCCATATATATATACATATCGCGGATTTTCCGGAAATTTCGAAAATACCGCGAAATCTGAAGACCCCCAAATACGATATTTCGTTACCTGTAATTCCATTAATACTGTAATTAGTAATATCATTGCATTACATATGATATATAATTCAGCACAGAAAGAAATAAAACACGAAAAGAGAATGTGATCACACGATAATACAGTACTGTATACAGTACGTAGTAAAATTAAATCGAACATGAAACGCAAATCAGATGCAGTCATACCATATTAGAATGGTGTAAGGCTGCTGATGGCTACTACTGTACTACAAATGTAATGGATGTGCATCTTTTCCATGATTCTTTTGTATGTATACGTACGCAGTACTGCATCCAATAATATTCTTTGTTGCAAAAATCACATTTCGAATAAGCGTACGAGAGAGAGAGAGAGAGAGATAGAGAGAGAGAGAGAGACACACATCCTACAAAAGAATAAAATAACATACGTAAAGCTATTATTATTATTGTTATTATTATTATTATTGTTGTTGTTGTTAATAAAATTATTATTGTTATTATTATTATCATTATTATTATTATTATTACTGTACAGTATTATTATCATTATTTATTATTATTATTATTAATACTGTACGTACGGTATACGCGCGGTATCTTGTACTTTGAGTTGGTAACCTACGCATCATATACTGTAAGACGGGTTGTGATTGGTTCAAGCGCTGATAGATGATGAATCAGAACTCAAGTTTTGTTATTTAGCCTGTGATTGGTGTTTTGCCCTCATCTCCAACCCGCAGCATCTAGGTTCTCGCAGGCCCGGGTCGTCCACTTTCTCTTACGGCATATCGCTGAGTAGACGTTCTTAAGTTTGTGAAGTTTAATCTGTGCTGTGTGCGACCTTTTTAAGTTGAACTTTTTGTTAAATCCTACTGTACAATGCCTCCCAAGCGTTCTGCTTCTACTAAGGCTGGTAGTGAGCCTAAACGCCACCGAAGGATGATGACGATTGCTGAGAAGGTTACGCTTCTCGATATGTTAAAAGACGGTAGAAGTTACGCGGCCGCAGCGCGCCATTTTGGAATCAATGAATCTACTGTTCGCTATATCAAGAAAGACGAGGCGAACATTAGAAAGACGGCTGCAATCACCTTTAGCAGATCAGCGAAGCGAGTCATTACAACGCGTAATAAAACGATCGTACGCATGGAAGGTGCTTTAGCTGTGTTGATTGCCGACTGCCAGAAGAAGAACATAGCCTTGGATACGAACACCATCCGAACAAAGGCTTTGAGCTTGTATGAGAATTTTGCTGCAAAGGAACCTCAAGACGACGACGGCAACCATGCTGAAGAAGATGAGGATGCAGATGATCCTCAACCAGGGACATCCACTGACTCCCAGCCTCAGAAACAACGTTTTTCCGCCAGCAAAGGATGGTTCGCGAAGTTTCAGAAACGCTTCGCCCTGAAAAGCGTTTCCCTGCATGTCGAGGCTGCTTCGGCTGACACTGCCGCTGCTGAAACTTACGTGAACCAGACATTCAAGAATATTATCGCCGAAGGTGGATACAAGCCGGAACAAGTGTTTAATATGGATGAGACTGGCTCGTTTTGGAAGAGAATGCCGTCGCGAACTTTCCTGTTCAAAAAGGAAGCCAAAGCCTCTGGCCTTAAAGCATTCAAGGATCGCGTTACCCTCGTGATGTGTGGCAATGCTGCTGGATTTTTGCTAAAGCCGGGGCTTATTTATAAGTCGAAAAATCCTCGCGCTTTGAAAAATAAGAATAAGAATCACCTTCCCGTGTACTGGATGCATAATCCAAAAGCATGGATTACAAAGATGCTGACCTCCAACTGGTTCCACCAGTGTTTCATCCCGCAAGTCAGCAAATATCTCGTAGAGAAGGGCTTGCCATTCAAGATCCTTCTCCTTATGGATAACGCTGGTGGACACGCAACTGATCTGTCGCATGAGGGCATTCAGGTTGAGTTCCTGCCACCCAACACCACGTCATTAATTCAACCGATGGACCAGGGGGTTATCAGGGCGTTCAAGGCCCTCTACACAAAGAATACCTTGGCGGACCTCGTTGCGTGTGTGGATGCTGCCCAAGATGATGAGGATGAAGATTTTAACTTGAAGGCGTACTGGCGGCAGTACACCATAGCCACGTGCCTGCAGAATATTCAGAAGGCACTGCAAGAGATGAAACCTGCAAAAGTGAATGCGAGCTGGAAGAAGTTGTGGCCCCAGATTTACGACGAGGAGGGATTTACACCTGCTGAAATCCAACACTCTGCAATACGCAATTTTGTGCAGTTGGCTGCCATAATTGGAGGTGACGGGTTTGGCGACATGACGACTGAAGACCTGACGAAATCGGCAAGCGAAGAAGAGAGTGAAACTCAGGAAGAGACCCAAGAAAATGTCGAAGAAACGGGCTTAACATTAGAACGGTTTGCCAAGGCCTGCAACCATGCGAAGGAGTTGAAAGAAATGTTGCAAGAGTGGGACGAGGATATGGTTCGGTCGATGCAATTCTGCAACAAGGTTGATGACATAATGACTCCCTACAAGATGCTCTTAGATCGAAAAAAGAAGCAGCGGCAACAACTTCCGATCACAATGTTCTTCCAGCCTCGCAAAAAAGAGCCAGTTCCTCCTGCTACTACGCCTTCGGAAGAAATTGAAGAAGTTGAAGAGGTGTCCCAGGAAAAGACACCTCCATCTGAAGAGACGTAAAATACTACCTGGCTGCACAGTAGAACACATCATCAGCTTCATCATCATCATTTCTACTGTGCAGCAAATTCATCGCCATCATCATTCAAGTTTTTCTTGAACTTCTTTCGTGGTGAGTACAGTAACAATCTTTATTTTTTACTTTAATATTCTAACATTCTAATATTTGTGCCTGTTTTATAGTTTAGTACTGTATGCATTAAGTTAAAGGGAAGGTTTTAAAAGTCTACATGTTGTAACCTATCATATTTTTTTGTTTAAAATTTACATTTACGTACGTAAAACAATCTCTCTCTCTCTCTCTCTCTCTCTCTCTCTCTCTCTCTCTCTCTCTCTCTCTCTCTCTCTCTCTCTCTCGTAAATTGTTTTCCTGCTTTGCTACGTACAGTATGTACTGTATGATTTTATATAGATACGGTAAATTATAGTTGTACTAATAACATATTTTGTAAATGCTTTTACTGTAAATATCATTATTTATCACTTTCATCATGCGCGTTAAATGCCTTCTTTGTTCTGAGCGTGGTTGTTTACTGAGCGTACAGTACTTTATGACGCCGTCGTTTCAGGCGGCGTCATAAAGAAAAACATTTCATTTGGAAGTCCTAAGAAAGATTAAGTAAAACATTGGTAATAAAAAAATCAACATACTGTATAATCAATATAATCGATGCAAAAACTAACCTATACATATATGTGTACACTAAATGAGTTTGTTTCTTCATTATGATCAGAGATGAACGTAAACAAAACATTGGTTGCCATTTTTTATCGTGCTTTTTAGGTGTTTAGGAAACGCATGATATAAAATCGCCTTTAATATTTGTGCCTGTTTTAGTTTAGTGTGCTGTAGTACATGCATTAAGTGTTCTGTACATTAAAGGGTGGTTTGTTACCAGTACTACGTACAGGGGAAGGTTTTAAAAGTCCGAATATACATGTTAAATAAATAGGTAAATATGATGTCACTACTTCGCGGATTTTCACCTATTGCGGCCGGGTCTGGAACCTATCTACCGCGATAAACGAGGGTTCACTGTACTGTCTTTTGATATCCCGAAACGCTTTCTCACCGCTAGGGAGAGAAAATCATGAGGTGCAGGTTTCGGGTTTTCAGTGATCAAGCGCAGACAGTCGACTTCTGACCTCGCTGGGTCAAAACTGGATCCAGTAGCGGTAGAAACTTCAGTCGTAGTTCTAATGACAGAGGGAACCATACACTGTTCGGCCACTTGTGAGCCACTATTGCCGCTTTTCCCTTGAAAGATCTCAGTTTGTCGAGGACCCTCAATAGAAGGTTGTGATGAGGGAACAGGTAAATCCTGGACCATCTGTACCAGTCGAGGGATATAGTGTCCACTGCTTCCGCTAGGGGATCCTCGTACAGGGACACGTAGAGAGGTAACTTCTTGTTGTGTTTCGTCGCAAAGAGGTCTATCTGCATTTCTGGGACTTGACTCAAGATGAAGGAGAATGATCCTGCGTCTAGGGACCATTCTGACTCTATGGGTGTGAACCTGGATAGAGCATCCTCCGTCACATTGCGGACTCCTTGAAGGTGAATTGCTGACAAGTGCCATCTTTTCTTCTCCGCTAGTCGGAAGATGACCAACATCACTTGGTTGATTAAAGGTGACCTTGATCCTTGTCGATTCAGGCATCTCACTATCACCTCGCTGTCTAGTACCAACTTTATGTGGAACGAGTGACGAGGGGAGACTTTCTTCAATGTAAGAAGTACTGCCATGGCTTCCAGAAAGTTTATGTGAATTTTCTTGAATAGGTTGGACCAGGTTCCTTGGGCCTTCTTCCGGTGAGAATGGCCTCCCCATCCCTCCTTCGAGGCGTCTGTATGAATAGTCATAGAGGGGGGAGGTGGCTGGAGAAGCACCAATTTCTTCAGTTGTTTGACTTTGGACCATGGCCCGAGACAAGTACGTAGACGAGTCGGTACTGGTCTTATCAGATCTCTTTGCACGTTTGAAGCATATTTCCTCCAAACTCCGGTTGCATCCTTTAGCTGTGCTCTTAGCACTTGGTCTGTTACTGAGGCAAACTGGAGAGAGCCTAGCACTCTCTCCTGTTCGCGTCTTGAAATCCTTTCGGAATCCTGAAGTCTCTTGACAGAACCTGCAATTTCCTTTCTCTTCTTTACGGGGATGGAAAGATGGTGTGACAGTAAGTCCCAGTGGATTCCCAGCCACTGGAACTTTTGAGATGGAGAAAGCCGAGACTTTTTTCTTTTGATCTTGAAGCCTAGATGTTCCAGGAACTGGATCAACTGTTGGGAAGCTTGACTGCACTCTCTCTTGGATGCAGCCCACACCAGCCAGTCGTCCAGGTAGGCCACTACTTGGATTCCTTTTAGGCGTAATTGTTTGAGATCTGCGTTCACCAGCTTCGTGAAGATCCTTGGGGCTATGTTTAGCCTGAATGGCATGGCTCTGAAGGCGTAGAGTCTTTGTTGTAGTTTGAATCCAGGGTAGGGGGAGAGTTGACGACTGATTGGAATGTGCCAATAAGCGTCTGACAAGTCTATGGAGACGGTAAATGCCCGCTTGGGTAGTAAGGTCCTTATGTGTTGCAGTGTTAGCATCTTGAACTTGCAGTTCACTATGAACTTGTTGAGTGGCGACCAGTCCAGAATGACTCTGAGTTTTTCTGAGTCCTTCTTTGGAACACAAAACAGCCTTCCTTGGAATTTGATGAACTTTACCCTTCGGATTACTCTTTTCTCCAAGAGTTCTTGAATGTATTCTTCCAGAACGGGGGTAGAGTGTTGGAAGAATCGTGAGCACAGAGGTGGAGTGCTGTGCCAGCTCCAACCCAGTGCATTCTTGATTAGGCTGTGGGCCCAGGGATCGAAGGTCCAACGATCCCGAAAAAGATGGAGTCTCCCTCCTACCGGAAGCATTTCACTTTTGCTGCTGTTGACCTGAAGCCTTGCCTACTTGACCGCGACCTCCCCTGAACCCCCTTCCCCTTGAGGGGCGTCTAGACGAACCTCTGGCTGATCCTCTAGCTCTTGCTCGAAAGGTAGTAGACTGCGCTTCGAATGCTTGGTTGAATGCCGGAGACTGTGTAGTCACGGCTTGGGGTACCCACTGCTACGTGGTCGGGGTTTGTGCCACTATCTGGGGCACTGCGGTCAAAGGAAGTTGCTGCTGTTGCTGTCTGTACGACTTGGCTGGCCGAGAGGGTAGCCTAGGCTTCTTAGTCTTCTTCTTTGGTTGGGGACCCTCATCCGGGGAAGACTTTCGTTTAAGAGATAGGCTCCACTTCTGGAGAAGGTTTCTATTTTCTGCGGCGGCCTTATCCGCTACCTCTTTGACCGCTTCACTAGGGAAGAGGTCTTTGCCCCAAACGCGGGAGGAGATTAGTTTCCTAGGCTCGTGCCTCACCTCCTATCTTTGACGAAGCTGTAAAGGTCCTTCGTCACTGTGGCCAGATGTGTCTTGGCGACTACCATAAACATCTCTTGAGCCTTGGGATCACTTGCCATCGTCTCTAGAGTCGTTTGCAGAGACATTGAGGCGGTAAGTCTTTCTTTTGTCTCTTGCTCCCTACGCAAGAGAAAATCAGACAGCTTCGGGAGGTCTTCACCGAACTGACGTCTGGCAATATCGTCCTCCAACTTCCCGACTGAGAAGGTAAGATGGACGTCCTTCCAGTCTTTTTGGTCCATGGGTAATGCCAAGGACAGAGGTTTACACTCCTCCAAGGAGGGGCATGGTTTTCCTTCCTCGACCGCTTTGAGAACCGCCTTAAACCCTTTTTCCATGAAGGGGAAGGCTCTAGTAGGAGAGGCCACAAAGGAAGGATGCTTCTTACTCAAAGAAGGTACCTTTGAGTTTGTGAAGCCCTTCTCCTTCAGCGAGCTTGACAGTAACGCCTGAGCTTTAGTGTGGTCAAAAACTATGACCTCCTTCGGCTCCGTCTCTTCCTTCGAGTCTGGTTCCTTCCTAAAGCGGACATAGCAGTCCTGGTACGACTCCTTGCTGGGCCAGAATTCCACCTCCTCGAGGGGGACTGAGCCCAATCTCTCCGAGATGATGATCTTTCCCGTCATCATAGGCATGTGCTCAGCATACCTCCAGGGGTTGGCATCTGAGCACAAGGGAAGGTCCTTCACGATGAGCTTCTTCTAGGGCCCACGTGATGCTGCAAGTCTTCGCATCTCCAACTTCATTGCAGCTGCCTTCTCATTATTTTCTTTCTGCATCTGCTGGATCATTCCAACGATGGAAGAAAGAGTCCTTCCCAGATCCTCTGGGATAGCAGACGATGTTGAGGGAACAGGTTCAGGGACCTGAACCTGGGTAGCCGACTAGACGTCGAATTCTTCCTTTTAATTGTCCGGAGCCTGGGTCAGCTCCTCTTCCTAGTCTTCTGCCAGAAGGTCTTTTTCAGTGTACTCATACACCTCAGACCTCCTATCGTCCAGTTGGATGTCTTGTAGGGCATCCGAGACTTCAGAATCCACCGGAATCTGAATCAACGGTATCTCCGCTTGAGGCTGGGGAATCAATGCATCCGCTGATGCCCTGGGGAAAAGGTAAGCCCTCATCTTCTCGCTTGGAAGATAGGGACCAGAGGTATTCTTCTGGAAGCCCCTCACCCAGGTTCGAAGCTTCTACCTCGCTGCGTCCCTTGACTCCGCCGACTTAGGGGCGTCAAACACTTCGGTAATAAGGTTAGTGCAAATTGTACAGTCCTGCGGGTCCCAATTCCAGAGATCACCTTTGGAGACTGCGCATGCTGCATGCCTCCTACACAAATCATGTCCGCAGAAGTTCTTGCTGCGGACGTTGCAGAATAAACTCCCAAACTTCGGATGGTCCTCCTGTAAAGAGAATAAAATTCCATGAGTATCAAGTGAACAACGTATCACCGGATAACTAATGTTAAGTATACATACGTTAAAGTAACTAAGCTAGAAAGGAAAGAAGGAAAGACACACACTTGTATTTCCTGCCCATTCCATTGCTGTAATCTTCCAGATAATAGAAATTTTATGGTTATTCTCATCCTAGAGTAACTGTTAAGGTATTTCCAGAGGAAAAATAGTTGTAGCTCAAACCAAAATAAGTAATTTTAATATACTGGATAGTCAATAAAGAAAGAACTCACTTTATTCATCAGTACGGTTTTACACAAGGCTGTACAAGACAACACAAGATTGTTGGAAAAACTTAGTGTTATAATATATTCTACACTATAGTTTTCTCCATGCAGTATATCCTATACTGTAAAAATACTGGCTACTGTATATAATATAATGTGCCGGCGCACACATGCCGGCTGGCACGTACCTTAAATTAGTTCCAAAGTATACTACCTTTAGACTATTGGGTGGAAGAGCGCTGGTTCAAATGTGGGTGCCGGCCGGCAGTGTCTGCCGGCTGGCAACTAAAAAATGATAGCACCCGGCTGCCGGCCGCTAATAGTGGCGGCCAGCAGATCTTATGGTGTGCTTCTGTTACCGGCTGGCAATGGTATGCTACCAATGCCGGCCGGCAGCAGAAAAAGAACCAGAAAACTTCCACCTGCCCTGCTGCCGGCCATTCAGGCCCGCAGTTGGGCTAGGGTACAAACACTAGAAGAGAAACAGAATGGATGTAAGGGTAAGAGACGGCACTGCCTCACAGCCCGGCATCCAGAAAGAGTGAACATAAGGAAGGGGAGAATGTAAATTCAGGCTTCCATCTATCCAATGCCGCCTGGCTCTACAGACAGACATGGATGTGAGACCAAGGGAGGTCTGGGGAACACTCTACAGAAGATAGGCATTTGCCGGCCGCAAGGGACTGAGTCAGCTCCACATCTTAACCTACATTGGTACAGATGTAGAACGACAGACAGAGATGTAATTTCTAGGCAATCACTAAGGAAAGAGGGGGAAAGGAGGGAAGAGGGTCCTGCAACCTTTGCTTTAGTATAAGATCACCCCGCAGCCAAGGAAGCTCATCCTAGCCTAGGGGGAATCCTATGAGAGAGGCTGGCAATACTTGCCATCTCCCTCAGAACCAAAACAAGTTTTGGTGTTGTTATTCACAGGAAAAGAAGGACCTTATCCTTCAAACCGAGAGCAACCACACTGGACTAGTCTATTAGATCACAAGAAGAAGGGACCATCTCGTACAGAAACCTTCAAAAGTGGTCCAGGGAGGCTAAGCCTCCTGTGTCTGCCCTAGGCCTAGCAAAGTAATCTCATTCTCTATGCTAGAAAGAAACAGACCCAGACTAAAAAAACTCTGATGTCCTGCCCCCTCTTGAAGCCAGATTCACTGGAAACAGGAAAGAACAGAAACACCACAATATAAATATATCTAAATATTTATTCAGATAAACCATTAGGGTTAAGCCCAAGGCTTAAACAGAAGGAAAACGGATTGCGCTTATTCTCCAAGGAGAAAAGAGCAACCGGGGAGTGTGAGAAAGTATACTAGGGCCCCATAGGCAACTAGCCTAGGCGCAAAGAGAATCGATTACATAAATTACCGAAACTCTCTCGTATACTCTCTTGGAAGAAATATCAACAATATCTTATATGTATAAAACTGCCTAAAGCTTCAATAGATTTTAAAACACTTGGAAATCTGAATATCATGCATGACAGTACTAGGGCCAAATGTCTAGGCTACAAAGCATAGCGTAGGCTTGGATCGGCAAATCATTCGCTGAAACGGAAATACTAATAGCATCATATAAAGAATTCCTATATAGAGCTAAATAGCTAAAATTAATGGACGGGAACGTCGCTCTGGCTAACTAAATGACTCATGCATGGTGAGCGACAGCGTCCAGGATGCCTCCGGTAGGCAACAGCTCTTGTAACGAAAATATCGCTATCGAATTATCTTAAAATCACCAAGAGCTTACATTTATACATAATAGAGATAATACTCAACTTTCCAGAGGCAGAAGAGGCTGGAGAAAGCATCATGAGGTTAAAAATAATCCAAGATAAGCGAGTAACACAGGGAAAAACACCAAGTTGTTGAGCTACGCAAAAATGAATGCAGATGGCGCCGTCGGCGGCTTTATGTACGCACTCGAAGCGAGATAGGAGAGATGTCTTGCTAACAGCTCTCCTTTCATTCTCGTTTTTCGTTTTCTTGCCACTTGACCCATTCGAAGTGTTAATTCTGTTCGGGGTGCAGATTGCTATGTGGCGTGTCAAGAATACGTCCTCTGATATTACGCGATATCCCTGGTTAATTCAATGAGGGATATTCGCTCAAGGAGTTAGAATTTACCTTAAGGTAAATTCTCTGGGAATATCACCATAGTCAAATATACCCAAGGAAGCTACCCTATAGGAACTTCCATCAGGACGACATGGCTTGAGCCCAATAAACATATATACAGTTATATAAAACTATATTTTTACCCTTACAAATATTTTAGATTGACATTAACCTTTAAACATACTGTATAATTCTTCTTATATAAATTTTGTATCCTTATTTCATTCATTGCCCTTGTTTTCAACTCACCTATGATACCAAGATTTTCATAAATAGGACCTTTCTTTATTTTTTTAGTTAATCCACTTGAAAATCAGTTACATACCATATCTTCCCCTTCAAAACTATGTTCCAAACCCTAACCCTAAGGGAATCTTTCAAAATAACAATTAATCTTATTTTCGACCGTACCGTGCATCCTTGATATTGAATACGATAAATCTTTTTTACATATTCTAACTGAAAATCAAATTCATCCAAATTCTATATTGTCTTAGCAATGTTTGTATTCAGACACTCTTTCCTAATATATTATTATTATTATTATTATTATTATTATTATTATTATTATTATTATTATTATTATTATTATTAGCTAAGGAAAAACCCCAATTTAAAAAGCAAGATTCTATAAACCTAACGGGAAAAATAGCAGAGTCAGGAAATGATATAAGGAAATAATTACCTGAATGAGAAAAAATTAACAATAAAATATTTTATAAACTGTAAAAACGTTAAAACAGAAATGTCATATATAAACTATAAAAAGACTTATATCAGCCAGTTCAGCATGGAAACATCTGTTGCAAGTTTGAACTTTTGAAGTTCTACCGATTCAATTTACCGATAAAGATCATTCCAAATTATGGTCAAAACAGCAATAAAACTTCTAAAATATTATTAGTATTCAGCCTCATGATTTTAAAGGCAAGGCTATTAGAATTAACTGCATGCCTAGTATTACGAACAGGAATTATCTCTCTGGAAAGATACGAAGGTAAAGGATGATCAGAAAATCGAAACATTTTATGCAACATACAGAACCAACTAATTGAACTACGGTGCCAGAGATCAATATCTACATTAAGAACAAGAAATTTAATAGACCCTAAGTTTCTGTCCAACAAATTCAGATGAGAATCAGCAGCTAAAGACCGGGAAGGAGAACATTATTCGAAACAATGTAAAATTTAAGAATTAAAACAAGTCTCCAGAGTATATCAATTATTGAAAATATCAAAATAGCTCAAAAACCAGTTTTCTGTTGATTGAAAGATGATACAGAGCTAATGTGTTTGTGAAAAGTAAATTTGCTGTTGTGAATCACACCTAAATGTTTATAAGAGTCATACAAAATTTAAGATACATTATGAATGCTGAGATCTTTATGTTAAGGAGCCTTTGTCGTTGTTCTACTTAAAAGAATACTTTGAGATTAGTTAAGATTAAAATTCAAGCCCCATAACTTACGCCATGCAATTATTTTAGCTAGATCTTTATTATGGGATTCAGCAATCCGATATCTACATTCAAGATATGGAATTAATGC
Source organism: Palaemon carinicauda (assembly GCF_036898095.1). Classification (NCBI taxonomy): domain Eukaryota; kingdom Metazoa; phylum Arthropoda; class Malacostraca; order Decapoda; family Palaemonidae; genus Palaemon; species Palaemon carinicauda. The sequence goes on from NC_090767.1 coordinate 36,748,991, forward strand.
AAAGTGTGTAGCATCATCTACATATGCAATAAGCTTGTTTTTTAGACCAAACTACGTGTCATAGGTATAAAGTATGAAAAAAAAATTGACCAAGAACACTACAATAAGGATTACATGATATCACATTAATATACTGATTATAGTGTCCATCGACACCAATTGGCGATCTATTGATTGAACATTCAATAAAGATGCTAATAAACGACCCACGCACTCCCAAATCTGCCTTTCTTGACTGGAACAGGTTATATAAATACTCAAGCTCTGACCAAATAAAGTCCAGTTGTATTTACAAGTCTCTCAGTTACAACCTAACTGCTCGTCGGCACATTGTTGACCAACGGAGTGTTAAACTACCACCCCTGGTTTACTACTTGATGATGCTGTCCTCAGACACTGACTAAGCCATTAACGCTACACCTAGGAGACTTTAACCTGGTTCCCAAATGTTGAAGTCAAGTTTTGCTTTTAGAGCGTAACCCTGTCAAACACTAAAGCTGAATAAGTTCTCGCTACCATCCCTGAGGACACTTCCCTGAAATCTCCAATTGGCTGTTCAAAGAAGGGGGCACCCCATAATGTATGAAAACCTCAAATGATATGTCCTAGAGCAGTACTCGCCATCAGCGACCACCCACATAGCTAAACTTTTTTAGCTCTCAATAACGTTTGGGACTATATGGCTTCGCTCTCTCTCTCAGGGAAATGACCAGTATTGTTCCCCTGCTTCCTAATGCTGCGTTTCTCGTTGTGTTTGTACTTCATGCAATTTGTGCAACGTGCTTACACGAACCTGTACGTGTGTCAACCCCAATGTTAATATATTGCCCAAGAAGGTCCTGATGACCAAAGTTAATGCCTTATGGACAGCTACTTCAGTGCCTTCTGGACCTCACCCACGCCTCCATTTCTAAGGAGGTGAACGAACTATTCAACTTTGACCGAAGTTAACGTGGTTGCGGTAGGACACAGTTGCCCACCCTCTGACGTGCCAGAGCGGCGACAAAGCAGCTTACCTCCCGTACATACCACCCCTTGTTTACGCCTCAACCACCGACCTGGTCAGTCACTTACCGACACCCATCAGCCGCAGTTGGGCTACTAGCACTTCAAATTCAGGCCTACTACGAAGAAATTAGCGAATCGTTGTCAGTGGATAAAAATGTGTACGTATGCCATAACTGGTGGCGGTGGGCTCCCCCTTCACTAATCTTTTATTTTTACATGACGCAGGTACGGCTGTGTGATTCTTGATAGACTCGGGGACTTACGCTTCTTTTATGCCAGGACATGACGTAGCATGTCTAAATCTGCCATCATACGCCTGGTAGCCGCCAACGAATCTGTGATACCCATGCATGGTTATAAAATCCTTAGATTAATGATTAGAATCGCCAAATATACTTGGAAGTGTCTCGTTACTGACGTCAAATTGCCAATCCTCAGAGTGCACTTCCTCTCCCATTTCCACCACCTGGCTGACGTAGCTCACCTACTGTTAGTCAATGAGGATTCATCTTCCTCAACACCTCTCCTACCCATCCCCTTTCTCCTAGCTTTCCACATCAGCACACCCATGGACAAATAATCCCAACCTCTCACATTATACCCAGATGTTTTCCTTTAAGAATTTTGGCAAACAACCATGGTATCAGCATAATACGGTATTTATAACCATATAGAGACGACGGGTGGCACAGTTTTCACCAGATTTTTATGTCTGTCACCGTATCGATGTGCAACCACTAAACAAATGTTCGTTGAAAGAGAAGAAATGACCTTTTGCCAAAAGGCCTCCAGTCTATCGTCATCAAACTTTCATATAGTCGAGATGAAAGTTGGCACTCTACGTCCGTGTTGGGAATACAAGCCCCTGAACTGCAGATAGAACAGGTTTACTGCACTCTCCCATACATTGCCAATGTGACCTCCTACTTGCATAATCCAAGGTTTTCTCCACGTTCTACATCCCAAAGGGGAATTATCAGGTGGCCATGAACCCGGAGGAAATCACAATACTGCCATAACCACCACATTAGCTATATAGAATTTCAATAACTCCTTTTGTTGCCTTTGTTATGCTGGGACCACTTTTCAACATCTCATGGACAGCATCCTAGGGAAACTCCTTCTATGAATGTTATGTGGACGACATGCTTTTGTTCTCTTTTTCCAAACAGGTACACCTCCTTCATCTATACACCATGCTCGATCACCTACAACAGAATGGCCTTGTGATACTGCACGACAAGTGCACTTTGGCCCCAACTAAGTATCATTCTTAGGGTACCACTTCTCGCCTGAAGGAGTTCACATCCTCCATGAGAAGTAGCAGCCATTCAGAACTTCCCCACGGCTTCGACCATGAAAGCGCTGCAAGAATTCTTAGTCATGATCAACTATTATCTCCGTTTCCTGCCATGAATCACCACATCTTGCCCCCTCTATTCCTCCTTCAAAGGAAAGCCCAGATACCTGAAGTGCAGTCCTATTCCAGAAGGGGCCTTCTGCAACGCAATGAAAGCCATATCAATCGTTGCTGCTCTTACTTTTCCTGTGCCATATAGACCTCGAATTCTCTTCACCGATGCTAGTGACGTCACTATTGTGGCAGTCCTCGAGCAGGTGTTCAACGGTTATACAGGCCCATTGGCCTTCTTCAATAGAAAACTGTCCATAACAAAATCCAGCTACTTTACCTACGACTGCAAATAGCTGGTAGTGCATTTAGCTGTTCCTAACTTTCCTCCATTTCTTGGAAAGAACGTCATTCATCATTCGTAAGGATCATTAGCTTTTTTTTCATAAAGCCATTAACATGGAAAATGCAACGTCCGCCTCATGTATATCTGACCTATCAATAGTGGACATCATTATCAAATCTCTTGGGTATCACTATTCCTTAGAACACTGCATACAACCCTGCTTTCAACAGTATGGTTGAACGTTATCATCATTCCATCAAAGCAGTATTGATGTCCCGCTGCAAGCACTCTACTGGTTTACCCAGTTTCCCTGGATGCTCCTGGTATTCAGAACCACTCCTAAAGACGCCGTGGATGTCTCGATATCTGAAATGGTGTATGGCAAAGTGATGATTTTTCTTGCCGGTATTCTTCCATCTGAAACTTCTTCCGAAAATCTCCAGCAGGTATATCGATTTTTGGGAAAATTTTCTCCATGCTGCCAGAATTAAAAGTTCCAGCTAAGCAACACACCAACTGATCAGCACTCATGAACTTATATTTTCTGTGCAATGGCTCTAGTAAGCCACAGTTAATGCCCCCTTAACAGATCTTTCCCCTGACCCGCTGTACGCCGAAAGCATTCCTCCTCAACCTGCGTGGCAAAGAAGACTGGGTCGCCATAGATAACCTAAAACTATCATATCTCCTGTCAGATGATCCGCCTACCTTACGCTTTTTAAAGGCAAGGCGTCCTATTTCACATGTATGTCGTCTTTTCGGAGGAGCCACGCACCGCTCATGTATCAAACATGCTTATATACCTTATAACGGTATTTCTTAATTTTTTTATAGTGTTGATATCGCTCTCCCTTTTCAATGATAACCTATCTATTCATGAATTTTCATGCACCTTTGGGTTTGAATATGTGTGAGGTTCTTGACTGGAACAGGTTGTGTATATACTCATGTTTCGACCAAAGAAAGTTTAGTTGCATTCACAAAAGACTCTCAGTAACAATCTAATGGTTGGCCGGCATATTATGTAAGTGATTATAAGTACTCAATATATATATATATATATATATATATATATATATATATATATATATATATATATATATATATATATATATATATATATATCTATATATAAATATATATATATATATATATATATATATATATATATATACATATATATATATATATATATATATATATATATATATATATATATATATATATATATATATATATATATTGAGTACTTATAATCACTTACATAATATACCGGCCAACCATTAGGTTGTTACCGAGAGTCTTTTGTAAATGCACCACCAGTTTTAACACTTTTTATGGGAAATTCTGCAAAGTTAGGTCACCATTTTTGAAATGCAATGATCTCTTCTGAATGATCTCCTAAACCCGACCATGAGTCATCTATTTAGAAGATCATGGTAAGGGAAGTTAGGACCATTTTGATCAATATATGAAAAGAGTTTGATATTGTCCATGGCCTGAGAATTCTTTTGCAACAACCATATACCTAAGCCTAATAGTTTTAAAATCCTATCTTTAACACTGGTCAACTACCAAGACAAACTGAAGATGTAAAATCTTCCTTGGTTACCTCTTGAAAAATATATATATACCCTTGCCTAGAATTCTTTGCTGTGATCCTTCTGTTAGGTTTAATATAGTTTTCCCAAAATTCCATTGGTTACCTAGTAACTTGATATCGTTCCTGAAATTATTCTTAATTTTACAAAGTTTATTAGGCTGCTAATATTTTGAAGAGCCTTCTGAACTTGATTTTTGTATTTGAGGCATAATTCTTTTGTGTCTGTCCAAATAAGCCAGTCATGTGAATATCCCATGATCTGAACTCTCTGACACCACAAAAGTGGTGTAAACACTTTTATGGTAGTGAGACTTAGGGGCATTCCTATCAGCATCTTTTATAACAGTAGTACAAGAATGAGCCCTTCTGAGTAGTAATTGATAACAATGCGAGAGAGTTGTCATTTCGAATGGATCGTACGACGTGTAGATCACTATTTTCTGCGGAGCCTTTTTGTAATTGAATCTTAAAAATATACCCCTTCTATGACTCCTTTTTCTAGTGATATGCTTACAAAGGAGTCCTGTGCTGATGAAAATTTGGGAGTGAAGTTTTGGATATCCTTGAACACCAGAGATCCCTTGGGATTAGGCTCTGTGCCTGTGGAGAAAGGGCCCTACTTACCCAAAAACACATGGGGACAACACCAAACTGAAACTCCTTACTGACATGATCCTCTGGATCTATGGGCTTTACATACTCTTTGGCTTCCATCGTACAGTGTCCAACGGCATTACCTATTTGTATATCCTAAGTTTGACTAGCCTGAGATATGGCCTCATATTGGGCAGATTAGTGTTGCTCCCCTTGTCACTCCAGAGTAAAGTGGCCATTGGCTCCACTTTGACTTCTGCTCTGCCATCCTTCTGCACATTAAAGCTTTTCAGCATGAGATAACTCAACTTGAACTTTAATCTTATGAATTTCTGCAAAGCCTTGTGGATTTCTAAAAAGCCTTGTAGTTGGGTATGAACAGTAGCTTTATACTGCTGCATGTTGTTACGTTCCTGAAATCGATATAGATTCTTTCATTGATTAAAATTGATAATATTCAACAACGACCATTGAAAAAAAATGGGAAATGAATATTAAAAAGAAACTAAAAAAAATATAACCCGTTTATCCACAAATTTTTATATAAAGAAAATGAATTTTACTAATTTGTTTACTTCAAATGAAAAATCTAATCAAACAAACATCAATAAAAAAGGAGAACAGTCAGAAGGGTAGAAATACTTAAGGAATGGTTTTCTGCAGCTGCTGAGACGATACGAGTATGAACACTTCAGGCTTGAGAACGTTGCAGAAGGGCGGCAGAAGTTCAAATGAAACTGGCATGATGACCAGATTCGAAGACGTCACAGATAGGGTGGCATCAAGATTGGACATCAGAAGTCTTCTGCAAGAATTCCATGATAGAGTTGAACTAAGGCAGGCTGCAGGGAGTGTGGGCTACTTCTCGTCACAAGTAGGGAGGGCTGGCTGCTTCAATTTTTCTCTTCTTAGTGATAAAAGTATTTAGAGATAAGTGTTTGTTTTCTGAAGGGAAGGTTAGAATCTAGCTCTATCAGACTTTAGGTTTCTCTGCTTCTTAAATCATTAGGACTTAGTTCTCATATCCTTCGGATATAGTTCCTCTCCTTCCTTATGTTCCGTCCAATCTGCCGTGGACAATCTCTTCTTGAAGTTTATATACCCATGCATGGGCAGAGTTCATTACAGTGGGTAGTGGTCATTTCCAAAGAAGGCGTGTTTTAGCAAATCTGCGTCTCTTTTTGCTTCCTTGAAAATGCCCAGTTCAATCATGCCATGGAATCTTCTAGAGGAAATTAAGGATGCAATCTGGACCACGTGTTAAGTTGTAGAGGAAGGGCAGCCCGTGTCCACCCATGGTGACATATTTCATAAACATGGACAGCCCTCCTGCTCGGTTTCTCAAAATAAGTTAACTCCACTGATTAAGATGATGACATCTTGGTCAAAACAGGACAGTTCCTTTATCTTGGCAGGTGCATTTCATTGAGGCTCGGTTCTCTTACAAAATGCTGACGACAGTGAACTGATGACATGTTCGATTAAACCATACGGTTGTCGAAACTCGTTTTGCTGCTCACACTATGGGGGTAGATATTGTTTTTTTCTTATAGCATATCCTTTTAAAAGTATTGTATCTACTCATGACACTTTCCCCGAAAAGAAAAAAAAATCTATTGAATTAACTTTTTTTAAATGTCTGCCATGAAAAAAAGCATTCATCCCTGAACTGAGGAATATTTGCATGTAGCTTCAACTTAACATCAGCCAAACATTCTTCTTTCGTATTCCAGTCACGAACACTAAACTTCATTAAAAAAAAAAAAGAAAAAAAATCTTTATTTGTTGATGAAAAAGTAAAAGCTTTTCATATCCTGAAAAATCTCTGGAAAGACTATCAGCTGTCACATTATTCTTTCATTCTGTATGAATTATCTGCAGATTATAATCGTATAACTCTAATGTATGAGACAATTATTTCTATTCCTAAATCTTTCCAAATAAACTATTGGATTGTGATCTGTATACACAGTTAAAACAGGACTACTACGTACATCAATCACCAAACTAAAATAAACATTTTTTTTTCTTAACAGTTGAATAATTTGTTGAGCTTTATTCAGTTTCTTTGAATACTATGTGAATGTGTGCTTCATCCCATTCACTTCATGCAACAAGACTCCTCCAATACAAATGTTACTAGCATCGATCGCTATATTAAATCCCTTGCTAAAATCAGGTAACATTAATAATAGTCCAGTAAATCTAGCCCAAAATAGGGGGTGACCCAGGACAAATTGCCAGAAAAACGAAACCAATTTCATATGTTTAAGTTAGACCTGCCACATGATATATCAAAAATGTAGAAAAATATATTTGGTGGAACATGGTAAAATATGCAAATTAAGGTAGCCATTACTAAAATTTCTGTTTTTGCCTATACTGACAAAAGTAATAGAGCTAGACTTATGAAAATGATATCCATACCCATGTTTTCATGGTCAAGGAATCATATGAGACCAATCTTAGGGATTTGTGATGATTACATCATAATGAATTCAATATGGTTGCCGTGGTAAGCACGAAAAAACTGAAAATCGCAGTAACTTTTACAGAATCCCACCAAAGACAGCAAACTTGGTGTCTATGTGAATGATTATTGAGCTTTCACATGTAGTAGTTATGAGGACTCTCCACAAAATGATGATTAAAAACCAGGACAGATGTTATAAGTCCAAACTGGAGAGTGGTACCATCTGAGATAAGTTCATCACCAGCATTCCATTCTGTCAAGGAAAGATTACTGAATGCACTAAATGCAGTAGAACATAAAACAGGGAAACTGTGGGTTATGTATATGAAATTGATTGACATTGTTCGGAACTTCCTGAGGTCCGAACGAACAGGTGACTGGAAGTTGCATCTTGCAACCTTGCAAAATATGTTGCCTTATTTTGCTGCCTCTGGACATAACTTGTACACAAAGTCGGTGTACCTATATCTGCAGAAAATGTGGAAGCTGGAGGATTCCAATCCAGATATCTACTCCAACTTCATGGACGGTTTGCACGTCGTGCGAAGGTCGGATCGTTATTGGGCAGGACTGTCCCCAGATTTGGTTATAGAACAAGTTCTCATGAGAAGCCTTAAAACAACGGGTGGTTTGACGAGAGGACGGGGTATGACAGAAACACAGCGACTGGTATGGTGTCTGTCCAGACCTATTTGCGCAGAGGTCAATGATGCCATGCAGCAACTGACTTCAGTTAAGTATGCAACAAGTGAGCAGCATAAAGATCTGTCAAAGGCACGTCAGGCAAAGGACATAGCCGATACCAACAAACTCGTTTCAATACTGGCAGAAAGGAATCCATTTGAAGAAAGTATGTCATTGCAAAATATTGTGACAGGGGTAGCTACTAGAGAGGACGTTAATGTAGAGTTAGCCAAGGAAGTTGGACAGAAAATTCTTGAGGATATGACAGGAAATATTGTTAATCAATATGTATTTCGGAAACGAAATCAGGTTATAACACCAGAATCAAAGTCAACTATCAAAATTGATGGGGAGAAAGTGAACATCGATCCCCAGCTACTGTTTCAGAGACTGGTGATCGCCGGAACACAGGCTACAGATCTGCTGGATGCCTTTCAGTATGAACTATGCTCTTATCCACCAGCTCTGTTTGAGACCAGGCACGTTCAGCTTAAAGCCAACAAACCAGCCCTTGCAAAAGCTATTTGGGATTTGATCCCACAGGATGATCGTCCGGACAAACCTTCCAATTGCCAATATGTACTCGATGGTGGTGCCCTACTTCACAGGATTCCATGGCAAATTGGAGACACCTATAAGTCGATCCTTCAAAGGTACACGTCATATGTGAAGAAACGTTATGGAAAGGCAGTCATCGTTTTTGATGGTTACACCAGTGGGCCATCAACGAAAGATAGTACCCATCAAAGACGCCTAGGAACGCGCCAAGGAAGAGCAGTCAATTTTCAAACTCAGATGTCGCTCAAGATCAAAAAAGAGGAATTCCTGTCAAATGATGAAAACAAGCAACGTTTCATTAATTTGCTTGGTGATTCCCTTGAAGCTGCTGGTTGTGAAGCTCACCACGCAAAAGATGATGCTGATCTACTTATTGTCCAGACCGCAATAAAGGTTGTGTCGCAGTGTAATGTTATTCTCGTTGGAGATGATACAGATCTTCTTGTCCTTCTATGTTATCATACTAAGAATGTGAAGTATAATATGTTCTGGAGGCCGGAGCCTAAAAGGGGAAAAAAGGAGCAACTTCTGAACATTGGACATGTATGTCAGAAACTTGGAGATGATCTTTGCAATAGCATTCTTTTTGTCCATGCGTTCCTTGGCTGTGATACAACTTCACGTGTCTTTGGTTATGGAAAGGGTGTGGCACTGAAGTTGGCACAGGACAGTGAATACTTTTGTGACCTTGCTAAGGTGTTTGGCAACTATGATTCCAGCGAGGATGAAATAATTCAGGCAGGGGAGAAAGCTATGCTTTGTGTGTACAAGGCAAAACCAGATGGCAATCTGGATTCACTGAGACACCACAGGTTTCAAGAATTAGTTGCCACTAGCAAAAAAGTTATTCACCCCAAATCATTGCCACCAACTTCAGGGGCAGTAAAGTACCACAGTTTCCGTGTTTTCCACCAAGTTCAGGCGTGGAAGGGTAACAGCCTGAATGCTGAAAATTGGGGGTGGAAGATCATCGAAGGAAAAATGTTCCCCCTTATGACTGATTTGGACGTTGCTCCAAAATCACTATTGGAAGTGGTAAGATGCAAATGCAAGACAGGGTGCGGAAAACGTTGTGGGTGCAGACGACTGGGTCTTGACTGTACACCAGCCTGCAGTGAATGCAGGGGGATCTGTGAGAACATGAACTTGGAGAACACTGACGAGACTTCAGATGATGATCGTGATATCTTGGGCATGTGAACCTACATTTAAGGAGAATTAACTGGCATGCCTTGGTTTCAATTTCAACAAACTGACACCTGCATTATAGATAAATAGACTCATTTACCATGAAAACCTATAAATAGACACCAAGATTGTTGTCTTCGGTAGGATACTGTCGAAGTTATTGTGATTTTCAGTTTTTGCGTACCAACCATGGCAGCCATATTGAATTCATTATGATGTAATCATGACAGCTCCCTGAAATTAGTCTCAAATGATTCTTCGACCATGAAAACATGGGTATAGACACCATTTTCATAATTCTAGCTCTATTACTTTTGGCAATATAATCAAAAACAGATATTTCGACAATGGCTACCTTGAATTGCATATTTCACCATGTTCCACCAAATATATATTTCTACATTTTTGATATTTCTTTTAGCATGATAATTAAAAGTCATTGCAAGTAATTTCATTTTTCTGGCAATTTGTCCTAGGTCAAATGGTAGATTTACTGGACTATAATGGCTTGTGAAGCATTAAAGCCTTTAATTTATGGAAAGCTTCTACACATTCATCATCACATACAAAATTTCGGCCCTTAAAAAGACTAGTTATGGGAGTGCTAATTCTGAGAAAAATTAGGTAAAAATCTATGGATATATGAAACCATCCTGAAAAATCTCATGGCCTGCTTTTTAGTAGCTGTGATTGGGAAATTGATGATAGCTCCTGTGTTCCCAATTTTTGGGCAAATGTTACGGAGACCCACATTATGCCCTTAATAAGTAATAAAGGTTTTCCCTAATTCAAATTTCTTTAAATTAGATGCAGGGTTTGCTTTTTCCATGTCTGTCAGGGCTTTAGCTAAAATTCGTAAATGTTCTTCCCCAGTTTCTGAAAATATAATAAGATCATCTAAATACACGATACAGTTATCAATACCATTAAAAACTTTATTCATTAATTTTTGAAAGTTCTGGCTGCATTTCTTAACCCAAAAGGCATTACTTTATATTCATAACTTCTGAACGGTGTTAAGAAGCGGATATTTTCCCAGCTCCTTTGCCTAGAGGTACTTGCCAGTACCCTTTGGCAAAATCATCCTTGGAGATGAATATAAGATTTCTAATCCCATCTAAGCAATCATCAATTTGGAAGTTGGAAAATTTCTTTGCTTAGTAACACTGTTCACTTTTCTGAAAGCAATGCACAACCTATCTGATCCATGTTCCTTTTTCTCCAGAACTACCGGAGAACACCATTCACTCTTTCTAGGATCTATCAAATTATTATATGACATATACTTAATTTCCTTTCGAACATACTTATCTTCTCTGCAATCAAACGATACAGACTTTGTGAAATAAGTTTAATGCTCTGTAACGCAATATCTTGTTCAGAAACATTTGTTTAATTTATCACTAACAATTTCTTGATAAATTAGAAAAACATTATAAAATTCAATGCGTTTTTCTTCTAAGCTAGAGTTAAATGACTTGAAAATCTTCAGCACATCAGAGTTTTCTTCAAAACCAATTTCTTGCTTTGACAAAATTATTACTGGTAGTGGGCGTTTGTTGTATTTCTTTAGTAAGTTCATGTGCAGACACATACCTCTACGTCTACCCATATCAGTTAAGTAATTCAAATTGCCCCCCCCCCCTTTTTTTTTAAACACGAAAAGGAACTTCAAGTTTATAAGATAATAAGGAACCTTCTTTCTAAGTTAATCTCCTATAAGGAAATATCTCTCCTATGCCTTAAGATCGTATCTCCTTTTAGTTTCCCCTTTGCTGTTGATCCCTTTTTCTATTGCTAATTTCCAAGCTTTCCTTAAATTTTTATTGTGATTCTCAAAATTCTGAATGTTAGTGCCTAAACCATTGCAGGAACTATTACTTGAATCCACTACAGCGACTATGTCTACGTCACTACTTCCGACAGCTACCTCCTCAACTTGTCAAACACTCTCAACACCGATGGAGTCGGTTATCTCAGTCTCACACTTGCTAAGATCAACCTTACCCCCGCCATTACACATGTTCGAATACTCTAACAAACTATGACCATAGTACATATCTATATTTAACTTAACCTAGTTTCTACTTTTTTAGACACTTGAACCTCACTCAAAATAGGATTCAACCATTTGGATGTAGTTAAATCATTAGTGTCAATGCCGTCAATGGGCGAAAAGTCTATAACTAATGGGTTCACATCTAATGACTCTCCCTGACTTTTCAACTTCATCTTCAACAAAGGACAAACAACACAAGTATTCAGAAACCCAACTAACATAACTTTCTCTTTCACAATGGTTTTTGCCCTTGTCGGCACACTCTCATTGATATAAAGGGAACCGACTACTCCGGTGTCCCCAAGCTAGACAGCTTATGTCGAATCACCTCCTTCAAGCGAAGAAACTACACCTTTAGACGAAAAAATATCTGTAAAATTTCCTAGTTTCTTTCATAATGTCATTCTGCTTGACGAAAGATTATTACCAAGGGACAATGGTTTCTTGACATTATTCTCCTTTACTATACAATTCCTTGCTATATGCCCATTCTTATTACATCGACAACAAATTATCTCTGAACTACTACCTTCCCATTTACTCTTACAAAACTTAGGAGCAATACCTGTTTTTCCACATGTAAAACAATAATAATGATAATCATATTTATCTGTATTACTCTTGCTAAAACTACTGTTACTCTGTTGCATCTTACAAGAAAAAGGATTATTTGTCTTCTTAATATCACTTAAACTGTGAGTAAGACTGTACTCATCTACCAACCTTGTTGCATCTGTAAAAGACTTTTCATGCCTATCGTCTACATATAGCCTAATGTGTGGAGTTATGTTATCTCTGAAGTTTTCCAACAAAAAAATGTTCTTAAGATCATCAAAAGTATCTACTTCCGCAGAAGTTAAAAATTCATAAAATTATCTCTCTAACTTCTTTCCGTATTCCACATAAGTGTTACACTCATCCCTTTTCAAATGTCTTACGATACGCCTCTGGTACTAACCTGTATGCACTAAAAATAGTTTCTTTATTTGCATCAAAGTCCTCACTTTCATCCTTAGACATACAACTATACACAGAAAGTGCACTACCACTTAAAACTGACAGTAAATAAAAAGTCCACTTTTGAGGAGGGACAACCTACTATGTTCATTAACTTTTCAAAGGCCATGAAATATTTCGTTACATCTTCGTCATCAAATTTTGGAATTAATGTCAACACTGCACCCATTCCTAAATTATCAGAATCATCGTTAAATGAAGAATTACTACCAGGTCTGCCACCTGATTCATTACTCACTGGTCTGCTACTTGGTGGACTATTATGGAGATTTTTCTTTAAATGAACGATTTCTAACTCATGCTCACGCTGTTTCTCGTTTTTTATCTCGCTGTCTTTCATTGCTTTCTCTCTCAGCTGCTCTTTTATGTCTCTCATACATTTCCTGTTCTCTCCTAAAAATATGCTAACGGAGATCATCACCATCTTGACCAAGAAGTTTACCTGAAGCTATCAAATCTTTAGTGTTCTCACTCATTCTGTTTCTATCTATATTCTCCCTGTTCCAATTAGTTACATTGTCGAAAATCATTCTAGGTCTCTAAATATGATTTTACCATCGACACAGGCTCTTAAAATAATTAAAATAAATGTTTCTAATAACAACCATTGAAATAGGTAAAATGAATATAAAAAGAACCCCATGAAAAAATTCAACGTTTATTTGCAAACTTATATAAAGTAAATCAATGTTACTAATTCGTTTACTTCAAATGACAAATGAAATCTATCAAAACATCAATAAAAAAGGGGAACAGTCAGATTGGTAAAAATACTTGAAAAATAGTTTTCTGCAGCTGCTGAGACGATTCTAGAATTGAGACTTCAACCTTAAGAACATCGCCGAAGGGCTGCTGAAGTTCAGATGAAATTGGCACAATGACTGGACTCAAAGACGTCACAGAAAGGGTGGAATCAAGATTG
>NC_090767.1:36770293-36783879 GCF_036898095.1 Palaemon carinicauda
CCCAGCTGAGTAAGAAGTTTCCATCAGAGTTAAAAGATATGTTCCTGCTGCCTTGAAATGTCTCTCAGTTTTATCACAAAGACTTTCTGAAATAATTGGCCAGTGATTCAGTCATATCAAAGTAATCAGCTTTCCCGTTTTACTACACCTTTACTTGTTTGAATTATTTGGTCACATCACACCCATTTGGCTTCACAAATTACATCAGTCCTAATATCTGCAAAATTGTTCATTCTAATTGATAATGTTCTGTTCAGTAAGCTTTAGTACTCACTATTGAATTCTTATTTATATTTTATTTTCATCATTTATAAAAGTAATAACAGGAGATTGCTTTATAACACTAAATTCGGTAGTAAATTTTACATTTGTTCTCTATACTCTTTTTCAACATCGCTTTCCCACACCTGAAAGATGGTAAGTCTACAGCAAGAGACTACCATTTTGGAACACAGTGATGATACAATATGCATGTTATCACTGATCACCCTTGTTTATTTCAATATCACCAGAGAATCGAAATCTTTGATTTTCTGGCCCTTCCTAAAGGTGTTTTACACTCCTGCTACTATTAACATATCTGCTACTTGTTTCAATATCATGTCCTCTTTCTCTTAATAAATAGGTATTCACGTGTACATGAAGTGATATTTGAAATAGATTAAAAACTATGGCTTGATTTCTGATTGAACTGCATTGTGGTAGATTTGTTTGAAGAGTTGGTGCTTGTTGGAGCACTGAACATTATCTCAAGTTTGTTATCACTTGTTCAGTCACGAGTTCAGTCATTTCAGAAATGGTCATATGTAAACGCTAAGATGGTATTTCTTTTTGTATAAATTGTTATCTATTGTCAATAGTGTTATGCTTCTATTTCTTTGTGTAGAATTTATATATGGTTTATTATCAAGAAGTTGCTCCTACCAAAATACAAACCATCATCATTTAATAGAATTATTACTTCAGCAAACCTGAATGTCCATTTAAACTTTTAACGTAGTTGGCATGTGGAGGGTAGGTTCCACTTACTAGCCAGGTAGAGCAACTCTCACTTCAACTTCAGCCCCAATTCAGAATGTATGTGGTTCTCTATTATTTTTGTATTTTCTAATATGATTAGAAAACTATAGCCAAATAGAACACATTCATATTTGAGTTACTGTAATGGCCCAATAGGGTTAAAGATACAAGTAAAAACCTTCTACCAACCCCCGTCCCCCACTTCCTTTACTCTCAAAATGTGACATAGACGACTGTTAGTTTTAGTAAAACTAGGTCGTATTTCTAAAAAAGGTTGACATTATTGTTATGTGTTCATTCTTTATGTGGTGTCACTTCATTTGTCTTCTTGGATAAAACCTTTGAAAAAAAGATTCTTATAAAAAATGTAGTTGTCCTACATATTTGATACATTGGATCTTTTCGTATGGATTTTCCCATTGCATAGAAATCCCAGATGAATAGTTGCTTATTATTTCTTGAAATATTATTGGAAATAAGATTCAATTTCACAGGGACGTGCTGAAGGGTGCAATTGCATTCATACGTGCTGGAGAGATTTAGACTTTGACGAGCGGACCAATCCTCAGACCTTCGAGTGAAGAAGTGCACCAAAGCTATGTTGTCCGTGCGAATGACAAATGGCCAACATTCTTTGAAGTGGAGGAACCTATGCAATTCCCTCATTTCTTGGTCACATGTGGAGTACCCAAATTCCACACTAGACAGATTCCTACCAAAAAACGCCAAAGGATGACGCACCCTATGACCCCTGCTTGAGTACTGCAACAATTATAATGTTGCTGCTATCAATGGAGAAAAGGGAAAGATCAGATAACAGACAAAAACTTAGAGCAGCCATGTTTGAAAGGGCATTTTTTGCAGTGGAGAAAGCTGTTATGAGTTGTGTTTGAGAGAGACATAGATGGCTCGAGAGTAGCGACGATGGCTGCAAGGAACCAGTAATAATAGTTGATCATAAAAAAAATTCTTGCATTGCTTTGATGGTCGAGGGTGTGTGGATGTTCTGAACAGCTGGTACTTTTTCAGGGAAAGGATGCGGTACCCTAAGAAGGATACTTCGTTGGCACCAAAGGTACAGTTGTCGTACGCCACTGCTAAGCCGTTCTATTTTAGGCAGTCGAGCACGACACACTGGTGAAGGAGGTGTTCCTCTTTGAAGGAAGAAGACAAAAGTATGTCGCCCTTGTAACATATTCTGAAGTGGAGGTTGACGAAAAAGCCATTCATGAAGCGTTGAAAAGTAGCCACTTCATTATTAAGGCTGAAACAGGATGATTGTAGCTGTATGTAATGAAGTCGGTGTTGATGGTGGTCTTTGGAATGTCAATTATGAGTTCATGGACATCTGATAACACCCCTTCAGTAAGTCAAGCATGGATAAAGCCTTTGCTTTGTTGTGAGCAGGAGGTAATTGTGGCAAGGTTTTGTTGGGAGGTAGTTAATCCATTCTGTCTGCTTGTTCTTTTGCCAATAATCCCCACATTGGTGTAGGGAATTTTCTTACTGCAGGACTATATTTAAGGACAATAGGCATGAGCTTACAGCCTTGTGGCAAATGTACATTTCTTTCAATTCGGCAAACATTTTTTAGTGACTCCAAAACAATTCAGCAGATGACACTTGACTCTTGCGAACACTGATAGCCCTGTTGTCTTGATATGGTGATCAATACTTTGTTTAGTTGGAATGGTGGGCATATTTTGAAGTTGAGGACAGAAAACTTCTGAGTATAATGTGAGGAGGTGGGCGTAGATATGTGGTGTTAGGATATATCAGAGAGGTTTTAGGAATGAAACTAAACTTTTTTAATGGATAACGAGCCTTTATACAAGTACTTGCAAGCAAAAACCTCACCAAATTCAAACAAGCTAATACAAAAAAAGCCAAGATTAAACTGCTTCTATTAAATATGTGTGGAGAGAGAAAGATATACAAAAGAAAAAAAAATAAAAAACTGAATGATCGTGTGCGAAACATTTGTGGTATAATGCCCTATATTCCTTAGATTAGTTGCGTCCAAAAAACGGATTTTGAGCGAAGCGAAAAATCTATTTTTGGGTGAGATAGCCATGTCCTGATGGAAGTTCCTATAGGGTAGGTTCCTTTAAAATTTATATGAAATCCCAAGCAGACTGGAATGGGATTTTACATGATCTTTTGTGCTTGAATTGGTCACAATTATATAATAGTGTAGATTCTGTTGTCCCTTTGAATGAGAATCTAGTCAACATAATTGATAGGCGTATCCCTTCTCGTGTGCTAAGGTATCGAGTGAAGGACAAACCGTGGTTCAATGATGATTGTAGACGTGCTTATTTGGAGAAACAGGAGGCCTATCATCTTTGGAAGAGTAAGAGATCAGATTTGACCTGGAACAACTATACTCAGCTTCGAGCTTTTGCTCAGAGAGTTTATGCCTCAACTGAAAAGGAGTACAATTTAACCATAAAAGAAACACTTTCTGGTAAAACTCAGGAACATGAATGGTGGTGTACCATTAAATCTGTACTCTTTGGTGTAGATGCAACAGTTCCTCCTTTACTTAAACCAGATGGCTCAGTTACTCACTGTCCAAAGGAAAAGGCTACCCTTTTGGCTGATGTTTTTGACAGTAAAAAGAGTAAAGAAAAATTTGAACTTCCTCATTCCTATTTTCCTGAGGCTAAACTAACTAGTTTAGCTTTTCGATCTCATGAGATTAAAGCTCTGTTGGTGGACCTTTATGCTTATGGAGGTGTAAACCCGAATGGTATTTTTCCTTTGTTTTTTATAAAGACAGCAGATTTCTCAGCTCCAAAGTTATCTGTTATTTTGCGCAAGTTAGCAAGAAGAGGAGCTTTTAGCACTAGTTGGAGAATTGGTAATGTTACTCTTCTATGTAAATGAGTTTGTGGTAGCTCAAATCCCACTGATTACCGCCCAATTTCCATAACTCCCATATTATCTAAAGTTTTTGAACGTCTTCTGGCAAAACGTCTTAATAGGTTTGCTGAAGATAATCATCTACTCCCTAGTTTGCAATTTGGTTTTCGTAAAGGCCTTGGAGCATGTGATGCCCTTCTTACAATCTCCAATGCTGTACAGAAATCCCTTGATTGTGGTCGGGAAGTTCGTACGATTGGCCTTGATTTTAGTGCTACCTTTGACCGTGTTAATCATGAGGCCCTTGTTTTCCAACTGAAACAGTTGGGAGTGGGTGGGTCATTTCTTAGCATTATTGTTGATTTTTTAAGATTAGATATCAAAGAGTTGTTGTTGATGGGCACCATAGTGATTATAGGAATGTGATATCCGGTGTTCCACAGGGTAGTGTTCTTGGCCCATTACTTTTCATACTATATACACATGACATGTGGTTTGGCCTAGAAAACAAGCTTGTTGCATATGCAAATGATGCTACTCTCTTTGCATCAATTCCATCCCCTGAATGTAGATCTGGGGTTGGTGAATCCCTTTATAGAGATTTAGCTAGAATTAGTGCATGGTGCAAATTATGGGGTATGAAGTTGAATCCTAACAAAACTCAAAATATGATTGTAAGTAGGTCAAGGACGGTGGCTCCTCAACATCCGGATCTCAGTATTGATAATGTTTCTTTGAATATGTATGACTCTTTCAAAATTTTAGGTGTGATTCTCGACGGTAAATTTACTTTTTAGAAAAATATAAGGTCTGTGTCTTCTTCAACTGCAAAAAAAATAGGCTTATATAGAAAGTCTTTCAAGATTTTCGGTGATCAATCTGTTTTGAAGAAGTGTTTTAATTCTTTCATTTTACCTTGTTTTGAGTATTGTTTTCCTGTCTGGTCTTCAGCTGCTGATTCTTATCTTAATTTGTTGGAGAGAAACTTACGGTCTATTAAATTTCTTATTCCTGATCTAGATATTAATCTCTGGCACCGTCGTTCAATTAGTTCATTATGCATGTTGCATAAGATTTTTCATAACTCTGACCATCCTTTATATTCAGATCTCCCTGGACAATTCTATCCTGTTCGTAATACTAGGCAGGCAGTTAATTCTAATAGCCAGGCCTTCTCCATCACGAGGCTCAATACAACGCAGTACTCTAGAAGTTTTATTCCAGCTGTTACCAAGTTGTGGAATGACTGTCCTAATCGGGTGTTTGAATCAGTAGAACTTCAAAAGTTCAAAGTTGGAGCAAATGCTTTTTTTGTTGACCAGGCGGACATGAGTCTTTTTATAGTTTATTTATGATATATTTGTTTTTGATGTTGTTAATAGTTTATATATGACATATCTGTTTTGACGTTGTTACTTATTTTAGAATGATTTATTGTTAATTTGTTCTCTTCATTTATTTATTTCCTTATTTCCTTTCCTCACTGGGCTATTTTTCCCTGTTGGAGCCCCTGGGCTTATAGCATCTTGCTTTTCCAACTAGGGTTGTAGCTTGGATAGTAATAATAATATTAATAATAATATATTTAACTATGGTGATATTCCCAGAGAATTTACCTTAAGGTACCCAGAATTTTAACTCCTGGATTGAATATCCCTTATTAAATTAACCAGGGATATAGCGTAATATCAGAGGATGTATTCTTGACACGCCACATAGCAATCTGTACCCCGAACAGAATTAACACTTCGAAGGGGTCAAGTGGCAAGAAAATGAAAAACGAGAATGAAAGGAGAGCCGCTAGCAAGGCACCTCTATTATCTCGCTTCGAGTGCGTACATAGCGCCGCCGACGGCGCCATCTGTATTCCTTGTAGCGATACACAAGATGGCTACAGATACTGTATGTAGGGAGGGGTCCTATAGCCCATTTTAAAGAAAAGGAAGGGCGGGTCCATCAAAACGACATGGCTATCTCACCCAAAATGTTTTTTGGGCTCAGTCCATGTTATCCTGATGGAAATATACCAGAGCATTACAGTATCTGTGGATTCTCAAAACATGCCGTACTCTCAAGAAGGTATTTCCTGGTCAGCCTAGACCTAGAGACCTAAGATGTTACCGTCATACATCTTTTCATCGAAACATAGACTATGTTAGTGCTTCCTGCCCCCTACAGGGAAGAGTCATACTAGACTCTGGAAAAGTCTTGAAGAGTACATATACCTATGTATGAATAACAGAAAAGCAAGTATAGTGGTCTCACTCTATATTATGTAAAGCAAAGTTTGTAAAAGAACCGCTATATTAATATAAAATACCGACAAGCTCCCCGTTCTATTACTGGATTGGACAAAAGTTTATATCCAGGTAGGAAGAAATTTGTACATCCGCCACCGTCACTATAGGGCATGAAGTCCTCCCCACTAGGGAAAAGCATAAAACAGTGAAAGTTTGCTTGCAGAAAGGAAGTATTTATTAGGATTATTCATGTTAAAGTTAAGCATTGTTTAAGTAATGCTAAACCATTTTCTAGTAAAAAAACACGAGCGAATGAGAGGCAAGGTTCACAAGAACTAGTTTATTGACAATCAATAAAATAAAAAATAGGTTAATCAGCAATTATACAAGTATAAGAAGAGGTTAACCAACAAATAAGCAAAAGGATCATAGTAAGCATGAGACGCAAGGTTCACAAGAACTAGCTTATTGACAATCAATAAAATAAAAAATAGGTTAATCAGCAATTATACAATTATAAGAAGAGGTTAACCAACAAATAAGCATAAGGATCATAGTAAGCAGAAAAATTGTTTATCTGAAAAGAAAGAACATAAGCGCCACTTTTAATATTGAGATATTAAAATCATAAAAGTCTTTCTTACTATTCAATCACACTGACATTGGAAACGCTTGGCACACGTGTCTAAACTTATGCTAGTTTCGCCTTTGATTATGGAACAGTCATCTTGGGCTCCTTAGTGCCATAAAACTTAGTCTGTAGAACAGTCCGTGACTACACACCCACCCTAGAATTAATCGTTCCAATCAATTACACTGTTCCTCGCAGAGTTGAACAGTAGGTTTGACGACACTACCCACTGCTACCACAGACTTCTTCAGTTGCTCCACTTGCTTCGCATACTGTCTAAAGAATACTCTGGAGAACTTCCAGCCAGCGTATGAGCGAAGATGTTCGAAATCCATGTTATTAAAGAAATTTATGGACGAGGCAACTTTCCTCGGATCGTGACCTGCGGGTGTACTATCTGGATCCGCTCTGCAAATAAAATAGGTGATTTTCGCCCATAGTTGTTTCAGAGATAAATTTGAGCCTGATGTTTCTCCCCTAAACAGCTGACCTCCCCTAAAGTCTGAAGTTCTACGAAGATAGACCTTTAGGCATTCCACTGGACATAGAGATGCATCTTCTTTTAGAGGGCAGATTCTCCAGGGACCCCACCTTTTGGTGGGTAGCTCGTTCTTGGCAAGAAACGTTGGGTCCAGAAAAAGGCTCAGTTCTCCCCCATCTAAGAACTGAACACGACCTTCCTCTCGCGAGAGGGCTACTATTTCACTAACTCTAGCCCCCGAAGCGAGTGCAAACAGAAATAAAACTTTTTCGGTTGAATCCTTTAAAGTACACTCCTCATTGTTCATCAGCGAAGCGAAATGAAGAACCTTATTCAGAGACCATGAAATTGTTTCGGAGGTGCTGATGGTCTGACCCTAGCAGAGGCCTTCGGAATTTTTTAAAAAATTTCGTTAGAGAGGTCGATCTGGAAGGCATATAGAATAGGTCTTGTCAAGGCGGACTTACACGTTGATATTATGTTGGCTGAAAAGTCTTGACCATGGAGGTGGATGAAAAAATGTCAAGCAGAAGTCCGTCGAGATCTTTTTTGGCTTCTTCGCCTTGACAAAGGACACCCACTTTCTCCATGATGACTCAAATTGTCTTCTGGTGGATTTGGACTTATATTCCTCTAAAAAGTCTATACTGTCTATTGATATCCCGAAACGCTTTCTCACCGCTAGGGAGAGAAATTCATGAGGTGCAGGTTTCGGGTTTTAAGTGATCAAGCACAGACAGTCGACTTCTGAACTCGCTGGGTCGAAACTGGATCCGGTAGCGGTAGAAACTTCAGTCGTAGTTCTAATGACAGAGGGAACCATACGCTGTTCGGCCACTTGTGAGCCACTATTGCCGCTTTTCCCTTGAAAGATCTCAGTTTGTCGAGGACCCTCAATAGAAGGTTGTGATGAGGGAACAGGTAAATCGTGGACCATCTGTTCCAGTCGAGGGACATAGTGTCCACTGCTTCCGCTAGGGGATCCTAGTACAGGGACACGTAGAGAGGTAACTTCTTGTTGTCTTTCGTCGCAAAGAGGTCTATCTGCATTTCTGGGACTTGACTCAAGATTAAGGAGAATGATCCTGCGTCTAGGGACCATTCTGACTCTAGGGGTGTGAACCTGGATAGAGCATCCGCCGTCACATTGCGGACTCCTTGAAGGTGAACTGCTGACAAGTGCCATCTTGTCTTCTCCACTAGTCGGAAGATGGCCAACATCACTTGGTTGATTAAAGGTGACTTTGATCCTTGTCGATTCAGGCATCTCACTAGCACCTCGCTGTCTAGTACCAGCCTTATGTGGAACGAGCGACGAGGGGAGACTTTCTTCAATGTAAGAAGTACTGGCATGGCTTCCAGAAAGTTTATGTGAAATTTCTTGAATAGGTTGGACCAGGTTCCTTGGGCCTTCTTCCGGTGAGAATGGCCTCTCCATCCCTCCTTCGAGGCGTCTGTATTAATAGTCATAGAGGGGGGAGGTGGCTGGAGAAGCAACAATTTCTTCAGTTTTTTTACTTTCGACCATGGCCCGAGAAGAGTACGTAGACGAGTCGGTATTGGTCTTATCAGATCTCTTTGTGCGTTTGAAGCATATTTCCTCCAAACTCCGGTTGCATCCTTTAGCTATGCTCTTAGCACTGGGTCTGTTACTGAGGCAAACTGGATAGAGCCCAGCACTCTCTCCTGTTCGCGTCTTGATATCCTTTCGGAATCCAGAAGTCTCTTGACAGAACCTGCTATTTCCTGTGTCTTCTTTACGGGGATGGAAAGATGGTGTGACAGTAAGTCCCAATGGATTCCCAGCCACTGGAACTTTTGAGATGGAGAAAGCCGAGACTTTTTTATGTTGATCTTGAAGCCTAGATGTTCCAGGAACTGGATCAACTGTTGGGAAGCTTGCATGCACTCTGTCTTGGATGCAGCCCACACCAGCCAGTCGTCCAGGTAGGCCACTAGTTGGATTCCTTTTAGGAGTAAATGTTTGAGAGCTGCGTTCGCCAGCTCCGTGAAGATCCTTGGGGCTATGTTTAGCCCGAATGGCATGGCTCTGAAGGCGTAGAGACTTTGTTGTAGCTTGAATCCTAGGTAGGGGGAGAGTTGACGACTGATTGGAATGTCCCAATAAGCGTCTGACAAGTCTCTGGAAACGGTAAATGCCCGCTTTGGTAGTAAGGTCCTTATGTGTTGCAGTGTTAGCATCTTGAACTTGCAGTTCACTATAAACTTGTTGAGTGGCGACAAGTCCAGAATGACTGAGTTTTTCTGAGTCCTTCTTTGGAACACAAAACAGCCTTCCTTGGAACTTGATGAACTTTACCCTTCGGATTACTCTTTTCTCCAAGAGTTCTTGAATGTATTCATCCAGAACGGGGGTAGAGTGCTGGAAGAATTATGAGCACAGAGGTGGAGTGCTGTGCCAGCTCCAACCCAGTGCATTCTTGATTAGGCTGTGGGCCCAGGGATCGAAGGTCCAACGATCCCGAAAAAGATGGAGTCTCCCTCCTACCGGAAGCATTTCACTTTTGCTGCTGTTGACCTGAGGCCTTGCCTCCTTGACCGGGACCTCCCCTGAACCCCCTTCCCCTTGAGGGGCGTCTAGACGAACCTCTGGCTGATCCTCTAGCTCGTGCTTGAAAGGTAGTAGACTGCGCTTCGAATGCTGGGTTAAATGCCGGAGACTGTGTAGTCACGGCTTGGGGTACCCACTGGTACTTGGTCGGGGTTTGTGCCACCATATGGGGCACTGCAGTCAAAGGAAGTTGCTGCTGTTGCTGTCTGTACGACTTGGCTGGCCAAGAGGGTAGCCTAGGCTTCTTAGTCTTCTTCTTTGGTTGCGGACCCTCATCCGGGGAAGACTTTCGTTTAAGAGATAGGCCCCACTTCTGGCGAAGGTTTCTATTTTCCGCGGCGTCCTTATCCACTACCTCTTTGACAGCTTCACTAGGGAAGAGGTCTTTACCCCAAATGCAGGAGATTAGTTTCCTTGGCTCGTGCCTCACCGCAGCTGAGGCGAACACGAACTCCCTACAAGCCCTCCTAGCTTTGACGAAGCTGTAAAGGTCCTATTATTATTATTATTATTATTTGCTAAGCTACAACCCTAGCTGGAAAAGCAAAATGCTATAAGCCCAGGGGCCCCAACAGGGAAAATAGCCCAGTAAGGAAAGGAAAGAAGGAAAAATAAAATATTTTAAGAAGAGTAACATTAAAATAAATATTTCCTATATAAACTATGAAAACTTTAACAAAACAAGAGGGAGAGAAATTAAATAGAATAGTGTGCCTGATTGTACCCTCAAGCAAGAGAACTCTAACCCAAGACAGTGGAAGACCATGGTACAGAGGCTATGGCACTACCCAAGACTAAAGAACAATGGTTTGATTTTGGAGTGTCCTTCTCCTAGAAGAGCTGCTTACCATAGCTAAAGAGTCTCTTCTACCCTTACTAAGAGGAAAGTAGCCACAGAACAAATACAGTGCCGTAGTTAACCCCTTGAGTTGCCAGATGTGTCTTAGCAACTACCATAAACATCTCTTGAGCCTTGGGGTCACTTGCCATTGTCACTAGAGTCGTTTGCAGAGACATTGAGGCGGTAAGTCTTTCTTTTGTCTCTTGCTCCCTACGCAAGAGAAAATCAGACAGCTTTGGAAGGTCTTCACCGAACTGACGTCCGGCAATATCGGCCTCCAACTTCCCGACTGAGAAGGTAAGATGGACGTCCTTTCAGTCTTTCTGGTCCATGGGTAATGCCAAGGACAGAGGTTTACACTCTTCCAAGGAGGGGCATGGTTTACCTGCCTCGACCGCTTTCAGAACAGCCTTAAACCCTTTTTCCATGAAGGGGAAGGCTCTAGTAGGAGAGGCCACAAAGGAAGGATGCTTCTTACTCAAAGCAGGTACCTTTGAGTTTGTGAAGCCCCTCTCCTTCAGCGAGCTTGACAATAAGGCCTGACCTTTAGCGTGGTCAAAAACTAATACCTCCTTCGGCTCCGTCTCTTCCTTTAAGGCTGGTTCCTTCCTAAAGCTGACATAGCAGTCCGGGTACGACTCCTTGCTGGGCCAGAATTCTACCTCTTCGAGGGGGACTGAGCCCAATCTCTCCGACATGATGATCTTTCCCGTCGTCATAGGCATGTGCTCGTCACGTCATACCTCCAAGGTTTGGCATCTGGGCACAAGGGAAGGTCCTTTATGTTGAGCTTCTTCTGGGGCCCACGTGATGCGGCAAGTCTTCGCATCTCCAACTTCATTGCAGCTGCCTTCTCATTATTTTCTTTCTGCATCTGCTGGATCATTCCAACGATGGAAGAAAGAGTCCTTCCCAGATCCTCTGGGATAGCAGACGATGTTGAGGGAACAGGTTCAGGGGCCTGAAACGGGGTAGCCGACTACACGTCGAATTCTTCCTCTTAATTGTCCGGAGCCTGGGTCAGCTCCTCTTCCTGCTCTTCTGCCAGAAGTTCTTTTTCAGTGTACTCATACACCTCAGACATCCTATCGTCCAGTTGGATGTCTTATAGGGCGTCCGAGACTTCAGAATCCACCGGAATCTGAACCAACAGTATCTCCGCTTGAGGCTGGGGAATCACTGCATCCTCTGATGCCTTGGGGGAAAGGTAAGCCCTCATCTTCTCGCTTGGAAGATAGAGGCCAGAAGTATTCTTCTGGAAGCCCCTCACCCAGGTTCAAAGCTTCTCCCTCGCTGTGTCCCTTGACTCCGCCGACTTAGGGGCGTCAAACACTTCGGTAATCAGGTTAGTGCAAATTGTACATACCTGCTGGTCCCAATTCCGGAGATCACCTTTGGAGACTGCGCATGCTGCGTGCCTCCTACACAAATCATGTCCGCAGAAGTTCTTGCTGCGGACGTTGCAGAATAAACTCCCACACTTCGGATGGTCCTCCTGTAAAGAGAAGAAAATTCCATGAGTATCAAGTGAACAACGTATCACCGGATAACTAATGTTAAGTATACATAGCTTAAAGTAACTAAGCTAGAAAGGAAAGAAGGAAAGACACACACTTGTATTTCCTGCCCATTCCATTGCTGTAACCTTCCAGATAATAAAATTTTTATGGTTATTCTTATTCTAGAGTAACTGTTAAGGTATTTCCAGAGGAAAAATAGTTGTAGCTCACACCAAAAAAAGTAATTTTAATATACTGGATAGTCAATAAAGAAAGAACACACTTTCTTCATCTGTAGGGTTTCACACAAGGCTGTAAAAGACAACACAAGAGTGTTGGAAAAACTTAGTGTTATTTTATATTCTATACTATAGTTTTCTCCATGAAGTATATCCTATACTGTAAAAATACTGGCTACTGTATATAATATAATGTGCCGGCCCGCACATGCCGGCTGGCGAGTACCTTAAATTAGTTCCAAAGTATACTACCTTTAGACTATTGGGTGGAAGAGCGCTGGTTCAAATGTTTGTGCCGGCTGGCAGTGACTGCCGGCTGGCAACTAAAAAATGATAGCACCCGGCTGCCGGCCGCTAATCGTGGCGGCCAGCAGATCTTATGGTGTGCTTCTATTGCTGGCTGGCAATGGTATGCTACCAATGCCGGCCGGCAGCAGAAAAAGAACCAGAAAACTTCCACCCATCCTGCTGCCGGCCATTCAGGCCCGCAGTTGGGCTAGGGTACAAACACTAGAAGAGAAACTGAATGGATGTAAGGGTAAGAGACGGCACTGCCTCACAGCCCGGCATCCAGAAAGAGGTAACATAAGGAGGGGGAGAATGTAAATTCAGGCTTCCATCTATCCAATTTCTTACACCCGTTCTCACCCTCACCAATTTGTTCCTAACCCTATCTACTCGAGATTCACCAGCACTACTCTTTAGACAGTTCATCTCAAACACATTCAATTTCTGTCTCTCCGTCACTTTTATTCCCCACAACTGCGATCCATACATCACAGTTGGTACAATCACTTTCTCATATAGAACTCTCTTTACATTCATGCCCAACCCTCTATTCTTTACTACTCCCTTAACTACCCCCAACACTTTGCAACCTTCATTCACTCTCTGACATACATCTGCTTCCACTCCACCATTTGCTGCAACAACAGACCCCAAGTACTTAAACTGATCCACCTCCTCAAGTAACTCTCCATTCAACATGACATTCAACCTTGCACCACCTTCCCTTCTCGTACATCTCATAACCTTACTCTTACCCACATTAACTCTCAACTTCCTTTTCTCACACACCCTTCCAAATTCTGTCACTAGTCGGTCAACCTTCTCTTCTGTGTCTGCTACCAGTACAGTATCATCTGCAAACAACAACTGATTTACCTCCCATTCATGATCATTCTCGCCTACCAGTTTT
>NC_090767.1:36784379-36789379 GCF_036898095.1 Palaemon carinicauda
CATCCCTTATAGTGCATACAGGTTAGTACCAGTATCTATCACTAAATTAAAAATTCTTAAAATTATCTCTCTAACTTTTTTCCGTA
Organism: Palaemon carinicauda; assembly: GCF_036898095.1. Taxonomy (NCBI): domain Eukaryota; kingdom Metazoa; phylum Arthropoda; class Malacostraca; order Decapoda; family Palaemonidae; genus Palaemon; species Palaemon carinicauda. Next base: position 36,784,466 of record NC_090767.1, read on the forward strand.
TTCCACATAAGTGTTACACTCATCCCTTTTCAAATGTCTTACGTACCGTAAGACATTTGAAAAGGGATGAGTGTAACACTTATGTGGAATACGGAAAAAAGTTAGAGATATAATTTTAAGAATTTTTAATTTAGTGATAGATACTGGTACTAACCTGTATGCACTAAAAATAGTTTCTTTATTTGCATCAAAGTCCCTACTTCCATCCTTAGACATACAACTATACGCAGAAAGTGCACTACCACCTAAAACTGACAGTAAATAAAAAGTCCACTTTTGGGGAGGGACAACCTACTATGTTCATTAACTTTTCAAAGGACATGAAATATTTCGTTACATCTTCGTCATCAAATTTTGGAATTAATGTCAACACTACACCCATTCCTAAATTATCAGAATCATCGTTCAATGAAGAATTACTACCTGGTCTGCCACCTGATGCATTACTGACTGGTCTGCTACTTGGTGGACAATTATGGAGATTTTGCTTTAAATGAGTGATTTCTAACTCATGCTTACGCTGTTTCTCATTTTTTTGTCTCGCTGTCTTTCATTGCTTTCTCTCTCAGCTGCTCTTTTATGTCTCTCATACATTTCCTGTTCTCTCCTAAAAATATGCTAACGGAGATTATCACCATCTTGACCAAGAAGTTTACCTGAAGCTATCAAATCTTTTGTGTTCTCACTCATTCTGCTTCTTTCTATATTCTCCCTGTTTCAATTACTTACGTTTTCGAAAATCCTTCTAGGTCACTAAATATTACGATTTTACCATCGACACAGGCTCTTAAAATAATTAAAATAAATGTTTCCAACAACATCTATTGAAATATGTAAAATGAATATAAAAAGAACCCCACGAAAAAATTCAACGTTTATTTGCAAAGTTATATAAAGTAAATCAATGTTACTAATTCGTTTACTTCAAATGACAAATGAAATCTATCAAAACATCAATAGAAAAGGGGAACAGTCAGAATGGCAAAAATACTTGAAGAATGGTTTTCTGCAGCTGCTGAGACGATTCTGGTATGGAGACTTCAACCTTAAGAACATCGCCGAAGGGCTGCTGAAGTTCAGATGAAATTGGCACAATGACTGGAGTCAAAGACGTCACAGAAAGGGTGGAATCAAGATTGGACATCAGAAGTCTTCTCCAAAAATTCGATGTTAGTATTGAACTAAGGCAGGCTGCAGGCAGTGTGGGCTTCTTTTCGTCACAAGCAGAGAGGGCTGGCTGCTTCAGTTTAGAGATTGGTGTTTGTTGTCTGAAGGAAAGGTTAGAATCTGGCTCTATCAGTCTTCTGGTATTCTCTGCTTCTTATCTCATTAGGACTTGCTTTTTATCTCCTTCGAACATGGTTCTTCTCTTATCTTATGTCGTGTCCTATCTTCCCTGGAAAATCTCTTCTTGAAGTTTACATACCCATGTAATGGAAGAGTTAATTACCGTTGGCAGTGGTCATTTCCATAGAGGGATTTTTTTTAAACAATTCTGCATCTCTTTCGGCTTCCTCAAAAAAGCCCACTTCGATCATGCCATGGAAGCTTCCAGAAGAAATTACTGATGTAATCTGGACCACATGTTATGTTGTAACAAAAGGGAAGCACGCGTCCAGCCATGATGACATATTTCATAAACACAGATATCCCTCTGGATATTTTCAGCCATCCCCTGAGCCTATCATCATAACTTAGGTAATCCCGCCCATCTAAATGAAACATAATAGTCACCATACATTAAATTTGGTAGTTTGGGGGTTTTGTGATAGATATTGAATCCTCTGGTGATAAAGATGTGTTTGTGTTTTTCAGTCTGAAAAATCTTGGATTGAAGATGTTCTGCCAGTGCTCCATCTCCCACGAGCTTGACTAGACTAGGTGGCGGTGATTGGTGATAAAGGTAAGGTTTTGGCCTTCACGAGTACCAATTTTATTCTTCCTTAGGGACCAAAATGACGGTCAGGCCTACTCCTCTACTGCTGTGTAACCAGCCTCTCTACATTGTAAAGGTGGAGCCAAAACTTCATTGATCTTTTTCATTAGTGGAACGTTGAGGTTGATATCTCCATCTAACACCTTTCAGGGACTGCAGATGCTGGAACCCTAACTGGGGAACCACTTGTTCCAGATGGTTTAACTTTGGCAAGTCCAGTCTGGAAGGCCTCAATTGCACGTTACTCTTGTGCCATCCATAAATGTACACATCGGTGTCACAAATGCCTGGTTGGCTGGAATTCATCATGCCTGCATATCTCCGTGAAGCAATTGTAGGTCTTCGTGCGGTCGACACGCCGGTTGTTTAAGATCATAAGTAACACACTGCAGCATGTAGGAAGTTTAAGACTAGAGGATATCAATGAGGTACAGGTTGTTCGTTAAGGAGTATAATTTAACCCTGGATAGGTACGGTGGGTCGTTTGCGACCCCGAGCGTCAAAAAAAAACAGGTTTTTCTCACGTGACTCACCCCTGTGACTGAATTTGTGTGTGATCGACCTGCAGGAGGTGTCTCCCCTACACGCTCTAGTAGTGTCCAGATATGCATTGCTGTAGCTGTACTCCTTCCCCGATTTCTGAGACGCGTCGGGGTCGTTCGCGTCCGAGTTTACCCTTCTGAGGTAGTTTGCATAATTATCAAAGTTATTACGTATTATGAAATTGTCGTAGAATGGTGCAACTTGTATAGGTTATCAGTTGTGGAAAGTCTTGGTGGATTGTTTGGCTACCATGTGCATGTTTTTTTTTTTAGTTAAAATGTCGTTCATCACCACGAGGACCATTTTACCGCGAGTGCCCCTTTTTCATTTTTTTTCATTTTTTTGCCAAGTCATTTTTCCGTAAGATATTGCCAAATAGTGTCGTAAAACTTTTGCTTGTTTAGTGTTGGAAAGTGTGTCTAGATGATCTGGCTACCCATGCATGACTTTGTTTTTGTCAGATACGACGTAGTTATTGGTATATTGGGTATTTAACTGCGGTTACCAATTTCTGTTTTTTTTTCAATATTTGTAAAAATTACTACGTAGTAAGGAATTGCCGTATATTATTCATTTTTTTTTCATGTTTATGTGTTAGAAAGTGTGCCTTGATGGTTGGGCTAACACGTGCATGTCTTTTTTTTTATCTGAGATGTCGTATATTAGAATGTCGGGCATTTTACCGCGAGTGTCCCTTTTTAATTTTTTTTAATATTTTTGCCAAGTCATTTTTCCGTAAGATATTGCGAAATAGTGTCGTAAAACTTTTGCTTTTTTAATGTTGGAAAGTGTGTCTAGATGATCTGGCTACCCATGCGTGATTTTGTTTTTGTCAGATACGACGTAGTTATTAGTATATTGGGTATTTAACTGCGGTTGCCAATTTCTGTTTTTTTTTCAATATTTGTAAAAAATTACTACGTAGTAAGGAATTGCCGTATATTATTGATTTTTTTTTCATGTTTATGTGTTAGAAAGTGTGCCTTGATGGTTGGGCTAACACGTGCATGTCTTTTTTTTTATCTGAGATGCCGTATATTAGAATGTTGGGCATTTTTCCGCGAGTGCCCCTTTTTATTTGTTTTGCATTTTTTTGCTTAGTCATGTTACCGTAAGGAATTGGCAAGTAGTGTCGCAAAACTTATATTTTTATAGTGTTGGAAAGTGTTTCTAGATGATCTGGCTACCCATGCCTATTTTTTTTTTAGCCAGATATGGCGTATATATAAGTATGTGTTCGATTTTCCTGTGATTGCCATTTTTTCGTTTTTTCCCATTTCTTTCAAAATTACTACGTACTAAGGAACTATCACAGAGTAATATTTCATTTATATGTTTATTTGTCGGAAAATATGCCTTGATGGTTTGCCTAGCACGTGGCTGAAATTTTTTTTTTCTGAAATGCCGTATATTAGAATGGCCATTTTTCCACGAGTGCCCCTTTTTATTTGTTTTGCATTTTTTTGCTTAGTCATGTTACCGTAAGGAATTGGCAAGTAGTGTCGCAAAACTTATATTTTTATAGTGTTGGAAAGTGTTTCTAGATGATCTGGCTACCCATGCCTATCTTTTTTTTAGCCAGATATGGCGTATATATAGGTATGTGTTCGATTTTCCGGTGATTGCCATTTTTTCGTTTTTTCCCAATTCTTTCAAAATTACTACGTACTAAGGAACTATCACAGAGTAATGATTCCTCTAGATGTTTATTTGTCGGAAAATTTTGTTTACTTTTTTTTTGATTGAATATCATCAAATGTTTTTAGCTAAAATATTGTTTTACATTTTTTTTTTTTCGATTTTATTTCCCTTCAAAAAAAATTTTTTGGGTCAGAATTTTAATTTTATAGTCGTAAATAATCGACAATTATCCAGCAACCCACCATACAATTTTTATGCATATCCAATAATAATTAGATTAGTAAATAACACCTCGAAATTGACATACCCTTCCTACATTTCAAGTGGCAGATTAGGGAGTCTGAGTCAGTGTGGTTGGCGGCCATTTTGTGGACATATCCGAAGCGTAAGCTGCCCTATCTATATATATTCTTGTTCCCTATAGAATTTGTGATATTTTGGTATATTTTTACCTGCATAAATATCATATTATATATTAAATATATGTATTTTTTTACGAAATTTCCAAGTACTCAAAAAATTACCTTTAGATATGGCCCCTGATATAAATGTAATTTACAAAATAATGAAGATTTTTTTACATATTTCTATTTTAGGATAACATATGTTTATTCCCTAAAAAAATTAGCCACTTCCTATTTCATTTGGGTACCCAAAAAAATTCATGAAATTTGGACAATTTTTTTTGGCCAAAAAAAGTTACCCTTTTTTTCTCATTTCAGATCTTCACCTCCATGGGTCTGACTTCATCCAAAATACATCAAGATGTGTCCTAAACATTCAAGAATCAATTC
>NC_090767.1:36794379-36824379 GCF_036898095.1 Palaemon carinicauda
CTTGAATAGTCCAGTCAGACACTTCCAAGATTCCTGCACGTATAAAATGGTGCTGGTACTGCAGTGTAGTTAGCGATACTCTGATTTTTTTAAGTTTTGAAGAAGCCAGGACAATTGCCCATTAAGTGCAAACTGTTCCTACCATGGTAGCATTGGTTTGGTATTTTTGTATAATTACCTTTTCTGTTTCTTTTACTTAGTCTGAAGAGGCAACAAAAGGATCTTGGTCAATCCTAATTTAAGCATCTTAGGTTCCTGCATAGGTTACATAGTCCTGGTACTTCCACATATCTAGCTTTCCCGGTGTCTCCTGTAGCTTCTGATGGAGTTAAAAGCTAAAATCATGGTGAAGAGTTGTAAACTAATGCTTCCTATGAGAAAGTATAACTTATAATACTAAAAGTGTCCAACCTTAATGCATGCATAGCAATGTCAAAAAAATATTCCAGGTACTTTTCCTTCTTTGGCAAAATCACACAAAAAAGATGCCCAGTCAATCCTGTTGGAATTCCCAAAAGTTCCAATATGTGTTGAATGTTCTCGGTACTTCATCATACTGGTCAGAGTACTGTACTGTACTTAGCTTCCCAGTGCTTGGGAGTCTTCCAATGAAGTATACAAAAATTCTGGGTAGTCCTTTGAAATTACCATTCTTGGTGATTTTGCCTGGTCTGATGAAGCTTGAAAGTTCTAGAGCAAGATTTCTCCATAGAGGTTATAGGGACCTACTCTTTTTTTATCTTTGCGAATATTTTTATCGGTGTCCTTTCTTAGAAAGAGTTTCTTCATCCTCAGGAAGAACACTATTAATTGCAACATTTTTAATTGAAAGGCAGAAAACTGAGGGGACCATTTTCTGGACACAAAGGTGTCCCCTCAATGATCTCCCTATCTCGACTGTGATGTGTCTCTATTAAGGGAGAAGCTAATGTTACAATTATGGCCAAAGAATTTGATATTTACCATGATCAGAGAACTCGCTTGTAATGACCTGAGATATGATCACGATGGTTACGAAACCCTTACAAGCTGCACTTCTCCTCACCCTCTTGAGATCTTTTTTGTTTACCCCTGTGTCAACTACAATATGAGCGGAATGTGTTGCCGCCTCCCTTAATGAAACCTGTAAACTGAAGGTGAAGGGTATTTTGCTAGTAGAAATATAGAATTATTGTACTTACATATAAAGGTTAAATTGAGTATCCCTTCCTCTCTATCGCCTTCTCGAGACGTTCTGGGACCGAAAGTGCTAGGTTTTTGGAGGGTTGTTTTAGGAATGGAGGCCAAAAGCTGGAAAACAATAGATTCTAAACCTAGCTCTAAGGAGGTGTCCATATCACGCAACTTTTTTTTTAATAACCGCCAAAAGTTTTCTATGCGGTTAATATCAGGACTATTACCTGGCCAGTCATTGAAATAGTTGACATCCCAGTCCCTTAGCCAGTCTGTTACAAGTTTGGCCGTGTGAGCAGGAGCCCCATCCTGCATGAAAACTTCTGCCTTGGTCTGCTCGAAAGAGTCAGGAAGGTTGTCTGCCAATAACTCCAGCTGGTTGTACTGGTTCACTCTCTCATTAGCAGGAAGTGCAATTAGCTTCCCAACACCATAAAAAGTAAACACTGCACAAACCATAAGCGAGGCAGGGTGCTTGAGGTTCTTGTTTGTGAAGCAAGGTTTCAAGGGGTCATCACCTGGCTTGCATAATTTGTTTAAAACTCCCTTGTTGGTAAGATGATGTTGGGATATATCATTGGACTACAAATGATATTTTCTTTATAATATTAAGCGTATGGGAGTGTTTCAACGATGGCTTCCCCAGCTGAGTGAGAAGTTTCCATCATAGTTAAAAGATATGTTCCTGCTGCCTTGAAATGTCTCTCAGTTTTATCACAAAGACTTTCTGAAATAATTGGCCAGTGATTCAGTCATGTCAAAGTAATCAGCTTTCCCGTTATACTACACCTTTACTTGTTTGAATTATTTGGTCACATCACACCCATTTGGCTTCACAAATTACATCAGTCCTAATATCTGCAAAGTTGGTCATTCTAATTAATAATGTTCTTTTCAGTAAGCTTTAATACTCACTATCGAATTCTTATTTATATCTTATTTTTATCATTTATAAAAGTAATAACAGGAGATTGCTTTATAACACTAAATTCGGTAGTAAATTTTACATTTGTTCTCTATACTCTTTATCAACATCGCTTTCCCACACCTGAAAAATGGTAAGTCTACAGCAAGAGACTACCATTTTGGAGCACAGAGATAATACTATATGCATGTTATCACTGATCACCCTTGTTTATAACAATATCACCAGAGAATCCTAAATGTGTTTTATACTCCTGCTACTATTAACATATCTACTACTTGTTTGAATATCATGTCCTCTTTCTCCTAATAAATAGGTATTCAAGTGTATTTGTAATGATATTTAAAATAGATTAAAAACTATGGCTTGATTTCTGATTGAACTGCATTATGGTAGATTTGTTCAAAGAGTTGGTGCTTGTTGGGCCACTAAACATTATCTCAAGTTTGTTAACATTTGTTCAGTCACGAGTTCAGTCAATACAGAAATGGTCATATGTAAACGCTAAGATGGTATTTCTTTTTGTATAAATTGTTATCTATTGTCAATAGTGTTAGGCTTCTATTTCTTTGTGTAGAAATTACATATGGTTTATCATCAAGAATTTGTTCCTACAAAAATACAAACCATCGTCATTTAATAGAAGTATTACTTCAGCAAACCTGAATGTCCATTTAAACTTTTAACGTAGTTGGCGTGTGGAGGGTAGGCTCCACTTACTAGCCAGGTAGAGCAACTCTCACTTTAACTTCAGCCCCAATTCAGAATGTATGTGGTTCTCTATTATTTTTTGTATTTGCTAATATGATTAGGAAACTGTAGCCAATGAGAACACATTCATCCTTGAGTCACTGTAATGGCCCTACAGGGTTGAAGATACAAGTAAACATCCTCTACCACCCCCTGTCCCACACTTCCCTTACTCACAAAATGTGAGAGAGACGGCTGTTAGTTTTAGTAATACTAAGTCGCATTTCTAAAAAAGGTTGACATTATTGTTATGTGTTCATTCTTTATGTGGTATCACTTCATTTATCTTCTTGAATAAAACTTCCGAAAAAAAAGTCTTATTGAAAAAATAGGTAGCTGTCCTACATATTTGATACATTGGATCTTTTCGTATGGATTTTTCCAATGCACAGTAATCCCAGATGAATAGCTGCCAATTATTTCTTGAAATGTTTTTGGAATTGCATTCATACGTGCCAGAGAGATTTAGACATTGATGAGCGGACCAATCGTCAGGCCTTTGAGTGAAGAAGTGCACCAAAGCCATGTTGTCCGTGCGAATGACAAACGGCCAAAATTCTTTGATGTGGTGGAACATATGCAATTCCCTCAATTCTTGATCAAATGTGGAGTACCCCCTGCTTGAGTACTACAACAATTATAATGTTTCTACTATCAAAGGGAAAAGGGAAAGATCAGGTAACACACAAAAACTTAGTGAAGCCATGTTTGATAGGGCATTTTTTGAAGTGCAGATAGCTGTTATGACTTGTCTTTGAGAGAGACATAGATGGCTCGAGAGTAGCGACGATGGCTACAAGGAACCAGTAATAATAGTTGATCATAAACAAAAATTCTTGCATTGCTTTGATGGTCGAGGGTGTGGGAATGTTTTGAACAGCTGGTACTCTCTCCGGGAAGGGATGAACTCCTTCAGGAGTGATGCGGTACACTAAGAAGGATACTTCGTTGACACCAAAGGTACACTTGTTGGACGCCACTGCAAAGCCATTCTATTGTAGGCAGTCGAGCATGACACACAGGTGACGGAGGTGTTCCTCTTTGAAGGAAGAAGACAAAAGTATGTTGCCCTTGTAACATACTCTGAAGTGGAGGTTGACGAAAAAGCCATTCTTGAAGCGTTGAAGAGTAGCTGCTTCATTATTAAGGCTGAAACCGTATGGTTGTAGCTGTATGTATTGAAGTGGATGGTGATGGTGGTCTTGGGGATGTCTTATGAGTTCATGGACATCTGATAACACCCCTTCAGTAAGTCAAGCATGGATAAAGCCTTTCCTTTGTTTTGAGTAGGAGGTAATTGTGGCAAGGTTTTGTTGGGAGGTAGTTAATCCATTCTGTCTGCTTATCCATGTGCCAGTCATCCCCACATGGGTGCAGGGAATTTTCTTACTGCAGGACTATATGTAAGAACAATAAGCATGAGCTTACAGCCTTTTGGCAAAGGTACATTTCTTTCAATTCGGCAAACATTTTTTAGTGACTCCAAAACAATTCGGCAGATGACACTTGACTCTTGCGAACACTGATAGCCCTGTTGTCTTGATATGGTGATCAATACTTTGTTTAGTGGGAATGGTGGGCATATTGTGAAATTGAGGACAGAAAACTTCTGAGCGTGATGTGAGGAGACAGGCATAGATATCCATGGGTGCACTGATGTGGAGAGTAATTTTGGAGGTTGTGTGTTGAACACGAGTCGACGAGTAAGAGTCTGTATTAAGTAACTGTCGATGAGCAACCTCATCCAGGAGGTGGAAATGGGTGAAGAAATCCACACCGAGGATTGGCAATGGGATGTCAGCAAAGAGAAACTTTAAATTATATTTGGCACTCACAAAATATAAGATAAGGGCTTCTTAACACTAGGTGGAGATCACAGATCGGTTGGCGGCTACTATTTGGACTTTGGTAGACTTAGACAGACTAAGTTGTCTACCAAAAGTTTCTTTCTGTACTTCCATCATGTAAATAGAAAAGAGTGCAGAGAGGGCAGGCCACTGCCAAAAGCCCTGGTCTTCTTGAAAGTCTTTAGGCCACTGACCACTGTTTACACATTTTTACACAGCAACTATGAATTTGGAGTGGTAGTAACATATCCGCGGGCAATGTGAGTCATTCAGTGGCTAGAAAGGTCACTGTTTGTGGTGTGAGATAGGGGTGGAATATATTGGTGGTGGGTGGCTTTGTCACCACTTCTACATATCGTGGGGTGTGTGTCTGTGTCCTACCACATTCTATCGTATCGCATTCATGTCAACTTCAGTTGATGTTGAATAGTTGTCCTCTTCATCTTATTTAGGGTATTGATTGAGGTATTGAAGATGGTGAATTGGTTTCCCATAAGTGTGTCGAATTTGGTCACCAGGTCCTTCATGGGCAAAATGTTGACATTAGGGACGGCAGCACATGCAGGTTTGGGCAGCCATGGTACCCAAAGGGCCCAAAGTAGATTCACCACATGAGGAGAGCTATTTGTAGCAGGTTGAAAGTGAACTAGATTGTGATTTCCCCGAGTGCAAGCAAAGACTTTCACTTCACAAACTGTTGTGGAGAGAGCTTAAAAATCTTGGTTATATGGACGGCTTGCAATGATGAGTACTGCTCCAGCATATAAGCATTTGGGGCGTAGTACGATATTGGGGTGTCCCTTTGTTCAAAAAGGAAATTGTAGATTTCCCCAAAAGTGGTGTTGGTGATAGCCCCGAGTATATAGTCTGCTTTGGTGATGTAGCTAGTTATGCCCCTTATGTGAAACTGAATCTTGGTGCACTGAAATCAACCTAATTCCTCCCTACTGCTATGAGTAAGTCAGAGAAAGAGAGAGAGATATATCAGGGGTGGAATCACCAAACAGCATGGTGCAGCAGTAAGGGGAAAAGCCGGGAAAGAGCTGTTCCTTCTGTGGTCTGCAATTTTGCGATTGTGCTGTTAGGTTATATCAGAGTGGTTTTAGGAATATAACTAAACTTTTTTAATGGATAACGAGCCTATATACAAGTACTTGCAAGCAAAAACCTCACTAAATTCAAACAGGCTAATACAAGAAAAGCCAAGCTTAATCTACTTATTTTAAATGTGCAGGGAGAGAGCAATATATAAAAGAAGAAAAAAATTAAAACACTGAATGATCGTGTGCGAAATATTTGTGGTATAATGCCCTATATTCCTTAGATTAGTTCCGTCCAAAAAACATATATATAGTTATATAAAACTATATTTTTACTCCTACTAATATTTCAGATAGACATTAACTTTTAAACATATAATTCTTCTTATATAAATTTTGTATCCTTATTTCATTCATTGCCCTTGTTTTCAACTCACCTATGATACCAAGATTTTCATAAATGGGACCTTTCTTTATTTGTTTTAGTTAATGCACTTGAAACTCACTTACATACCGTATCATCCCTTTCAAAACTATGCTCCAAACCATAACCCTCAGGGAACCTTTCAAAATTACAATCAATCTTATTCTCGACCGTACCGTGCATCTTTGACATTGAATACGATAAATCTTCTTTACATATTCTAACTTAAAATCGAATTTATTCAAATTTTATATTGTCTTAGCAATGTTTGTATTCATACACTCTTTCCTAATATATTATTATTATCATTTTATTATTATTATTATTATTATTATTATTATTATTATTATTATTATTATTATTATTATTATTATTATTATTATTATTATTATTAGCAAAGGAAAAACCCTACGTTGAAAAGCAGGATGCAGGAAATGATATAAGGAAGTAATTAACCGAATGATAAAAAATTAATAAAATATTTTATAAAATGTAACAACGTCAAAACAGATATGTCATATAAAAACTATAAAAAGACTTATATCAGCCGGTTCAGCATGGAAACATATGTTATGTTGCAAGTTGGAACTTTTAAAATTCTACCGATTTAACTTACCGATAAAGATAATTCCAAATCATGGTCAAAACTGTAATAAAACTTCTAAAATATTATTAGTATTCAGCCTTATGATTTTGAAGGCAAGGCTATTAGAACTGCATGCCTAGTATTACGAATAGGAGGTATCTGTCTGGAAAGATATGAAGGTAAAGGATGATCAGAAATACGAAACATTTTATACAACATACAAAACCAACTAATTGAATTGCGGTGCCAGAGATCAATACCTAGATTAAGAACTAAAAATTTGATAGACCGTAAGTTTCTGTCCAACGAATTCAGATGAGAATCAGCAGCTAAAGACAAGGAAGGAGAACATTATTCGAAACAAAGTAAAATTTAAGAATTAAAACAAGTCTCCAGAGTAGATCGATTACTAAATAAATCAAAAGAGCTCAAAATCCAGTCTTTTGTGTATTGAAAGATGATACAGAGCTAATGTGGTTGTGAAAAGTAAATTTGCTGTTGTGAATCACACCCAAATGTCTATAAGAGTCATACAAAATTTAAGAAACATTTTCAATGCTAAGATCTTCATGTTAAGGAGCCATTGTCCTTGTTCTACTTACAAGAATACTTTGAGTTTAGTTAAGATTAAACTCCAAGCCCCATAACTTGCGCCATGCGATTATTTTAGCTAGATCTCTATTAAGGGATTCAGCATTCCGATATCTACATTCAAGGTATGGAATTAATGCAAAGTGTGTAGCATCATCTACATATGCGATAAGCTTGTTTTTTAGACCAAACCACGTGTCTTATGTATAAAGTATGAAAAATAAAGGACCAAGAACACTACACTAGGGATTACAAGATATCATATTCCTATACTGACTATAGTGTCCATCGACACCAATTTGCGATGTATTGAACATTCAATATTGATGATAAGAAACGACCCACCCATTCCCAAATGTACCTTTCTTAACTGGAACAGGTTATATAAATACTCAAGCTCTGACCAAATAAAGTCCAGTTGCATTCACGAGTCTCTCAGTTACAACCTAACTGCTCTTCGGCACATTGTTGACCACCTGGGTGTTAAACTACCTCCCATGCCTTAATCCTTGATGATGCTGTCCTCAGACACTGACTAAGCCATTAACGCCACACCTTGGAGACTTTAACCTGGTTCCCAAATGTTGAAGTCAAGTTTTGCTTTTAGAGCGTAACCCTGTCAAACACTAAAGCTGAATATGTTCTCGCTACCATACCTGGGGACACTTCCCAGAAATCTCCAATTGGCTGTGCAAAGTAGGTGACACCCCATAATGTATGAAGACCTCAAATCATACGTCCTAGAGCAATACTCGCCATCAGCGACCACCCACATAGCTAAACTTTTTTAGCTCTCAATAACGTTTTGGACTATATGGCTTTGCTTTCTCTCAGGGAAATGACCAGTATTGTTCACCTGCTTCCTAATGCTGCGTTTCTCGTTGTGAAGTGAATGTACTTCATGCAATTTGTGCAACGTGCTTACACAAACCTGTAAGTGTGTTATCCCCAATGTTGATATTTTGCCCAAGAAGGTCCTAATAACCAAAGTCAATGCCTTATGTACAGACACTTTAGTGCCTTCTGGACCTCCACCCAAGCCTCCATTTCTAAGGAGGTGAACAACTATTCAACTTTGACCGAAGTTAACGTGGGTGCGGTAGGACACAGTCGCCCACCCTCTGACATGCCAGAGCAGCGATAAAGCAGCCCACCACCTGTACATACCACCCCTTATTTACGCCTCAACCATCGACCTGGTCAGTCACTTACCAACACCCATCAGCCGCAGTTAGGCTACTACCACTTCAAATTTAGGGATGCTACGAAGAAATTTGCGAATCGTTGTCAGTGGATAAAAATTTGTACGTATGCCATAACTGGTGGTGGTGGCCTCCCCCTTCACTAATCTTTTCTTTTTACATTACACAGGTATGGCTGTGGGATTCTTGATAGACACGGGTGCTTACGGTTCTTTTATGCGAAGACCACTCTACAGGACATGAGGTAGTATGTCTAAATCTGCCAACATACGCCTGGTAGCTGCCAACGGATCTGTGATACCTATTCATGGTTATAAAACCCTCAGATTAATGATTAGAGTCGCCAAATAAATTTGGAAGTGGCTCATTGTTGACGTCAAATTTCCAATCATCGGAGCGTACTTCCTCTCCCATTTCCACCACCTGGGTGAATAGTGGACATCATTATCGAATCTCCTTAGTATCACTCTTCATCAAAATACTGCATACAATCCTACTTTCTAAAGTATGGTTGAACGTTATCATCGTACCATCAAAGCAGTATTGATATCTTTATGCAAGCCCTCTTACTGGTTTACCCAGTATCCCTGGATCATCTTGATATTCAGAACCACTCCTAAAGACACCGTGGAAGTCTCGGTATCTAAAATGGTGTATGGCAACCTGTTGGTTGTCCTTGCCAGAATTCTTCCATCTGAAACCTCTTCCGAAAATCACCAGCAGTCTATTTTGTGGGAAAATTTACTTAATGCTGTCAGACTTAAAAGTCCCAGGTAAGGTAAACATCAACTGATCAGCAAACATGAACATTTGTTTTCTGTGCAGCTCTTTCCTCCTGATTCGCAGCATACTAAAAGCATTCCTCCTCAACATTCATGGAAAAGAAGACTGGGTCTCCATTAAAAACTTGTAATTATCCCGTCTACCTTACGGTTCTTAAAGGTAGGGCGTCCTATTTCAAATGTATGTCTACTGTAGGGAGGAGCCATGTATATTGTATCTTGTCGTTATCGCTCTCCGTTTTCACTGATAACCTCTCTATTCATGATTTTTCCTGCACAATTGGTTTTGAATGTGTGCTGTTCTTGACTGGAACAGGTTGTGTAAATACTCAAGTTCCGCCCAAATAAAGTTTAGTTGCATTCACGAAAGTCTCGTAGTAAAAACCTAACTGTTAAACAGCATATTATAAAAGTGATTATAAGTACTCAATATATATATATATATATATATAAATATATATATATATATATATATATATTTATATATATATATAATATACATATATATACAGTATATGTATATATATATATATATATATCGATATATAGATATATATATATATATATATATCGATATATAGATATATATATATATATATATATCACTTCACTTCACTTCCACTCCCAGGTAGGCTTTCAGCCTGTCAGTGGAATCAGTTGTCTTCTCAACTCAATTCTGTTTTCAAAAATTCTGGGGGAGAGAAAACTCCTACCAGACGCGTCCCCCGGGTGGCGGATGGGGGAACCCCTAGGAATTAAACTCTCTTAGGGCTGCTCTGAGTATGTTGAATAAGGAGCCGTGGACCAAACGACTGAGGTGCTGACAGTATATTCAGCAATAGGTTAGGACAGGCCTAGCAAGCCGCTAACTGAATCTTTAACGCTCGAGAAACTCAAGGATATATATATATATATATATATATGTGTGTGTGTGTATATATATATATATATATATATCACTTTACTTCACTTCCACTCCCAGGTAGGCTTTCAGCCTGTCAGTGGAATCAGTTGTCTTCTCCACTCAATTCTGTTTTCAAAAATTCTGGGGAGAGAAAACTCCTACCAGACGCGTCCCCCGGGTGGCGGATGGGGGAACCCCTAGGAATTAAACTCTCTTAGGGCTGCTCTGAGTATGTTGAATAAGGAGCCGTGGACCAAACGACTGAGGTGCTGACAGTATATTCAGCAATAGGTTAGGACAGGCCTAGCAAGCCGCTAACTGAATCTTTAACGCTCGAGAAACTCAAGGATATATATATATATATATATATGTGTGTATATATATATATATATATATACATATATGTATACAGTATATATATATATATATATATATGTATATATATATATATATATATATATAAATATATATATATATATATATATCGATATATAGATATATAGATATATAGATATATATATATATATATATATATAGAAAGCATTGCAAATCCTATGGTGTTCTGGTGAGAAGGACAGCATCGCCAGCATACTCCTTTCTCATCATCTCTGTCTTTCTTCTATTTATCTTCAGCCCCACTCCGTATGATATTTCATACATTCTGTAAGAAAGCATTGCAAATTCTGTGGTGTTATGGTCTGCCAAATTCCTATCACCAATCAGGTCCAGTCCTTCTTTTACATCTCTGACTGTTCTACATATTACAAAGTCCTTGAGGAGGATGAACAATATAGGTGACAACACATTCTCTTGTAGTGCTCCGCTGTTCAATAGAAACTCACTCGATAAGACTCCATTAACATTAACTTTGCCCTTGCTATGCACATGAACAAACTTAATCATATTTACATATTTAAGAGGAATTCCATGATGACGCATGACTATCCACAAAATTAGCCGTTGCACAATATCAAAGGCTTTTTTGTAGTCCACAAATACCATCAAAATGGGATTTCTATATTCTACGCATTGCTGTACGACTTGTCTCAAAATGGAAATTCTGACAGTGCTACGTCTTCCTTTTCTAAATCTTGCTTGTTCATCTCTCAGCTTTTCATCATTCTCTCTCTCTCTCTCTCTCTCTCTCTCTAGTCAGGGATTAGTTTGAGGTCAGAGAAGTGGGATAAAACGTCGGCATAGAATAGTTATCTTGTGAATTACTAAAAATCTAATCAAGATGGCTATGTACAACACGGGCAAGGCTTGGAGAGACATCGCTGGACTCAGCAAAAATAAATTCCATGAGTTGGCGAAACAGGAGCTCGACCGTCTGATAACAGAGGTCACTAGTAACGTCAACCAATGTGACGGAAAAATATTCGCAGACATATTGAAACAATATGATCCAATAAACTGGAGCAAATCTGTGGAAAACATCAGCAAAATAATAGAAGAAATTCCAAAGAAAATCCAAATGTTAAAGTGACTTATAAAGAAAGTCTATATCAATCAACACATTCCATCAAAGAACAATAAGAAGTCCAATATGGTGAATATGCTGATTGATGCAATGGGAAAAAGAATGCCAAAATGGTGTAATACATGTAAGATATGGTATTCCATTAATAATCCTCAACAATTGATTAGAAAATGTGATGCCTGTCATGTCCCAACACACCCCACATGTGCTGAAATACAGCAAAAAATAAAAAAATAAAGACACAAAGGTATTCTGCTCAACATGCTTAGTCTGGATAGAAAATATAATTAAGTCGAGACTAAATCTGCAAATAGTTGAAGATAAAGAAGAGGAAGAAGAAGAAACAGAAGAAGAAGAAGAAGAAAAAGAAGAAGAAGAGAACAATGAACAGGATATGTGTAAGGATGCAGAAGAAATCATTGATATAACCTATGATGCCATCTAACAACATACTTATGAAGAAATAAATTACCAGATGGAAACAAATAATAGACCCAAGAGACTCTACCCGGACCTACATAACTTTAGGGAAGAGCAAGAACAAGAAAAAATAGAAAAGAAGGATATAGTCTGCAATATGCTGAAAAGAGGGAATTGCAGATTTGGCAAAAGATGCTACTACAAGCATCCAAAGATATGCCATAATTATGAAATATATGGTAAATGTGCGTATTTAGACGGATATGGAGACGAATGCAGAGATTTCAATCCAAAAATATGCAAAAACCTAAAAGAAGGAAAAGGATGCATTTACAACAAAAAATGTCGATATATGCATCCTGCAACCATGAATGAAAGTAAGAAAACTCAGCAAACTGAAAAGAAAAATGAAAGCAAAAAAGAAAAAAAAAGAAACAAAAAAGCAGGCCGTGTATATACCGCGCTTTGAACCAAGAGCCCCAAGATATGAGGCCTTTCAACCCAAACCTGCACATTTAGAGCCCAACTACAAAGAATGCATCTATAATGCCAGGGGTTGGTGCAGATATGGGGACAGTTGCAGGTATACACACACAAATAAATATGAAGGCGAAAGAGCAAATATAATAGAAAAAGTTGGATTTTTTAATGGCAGAATTCCGGGAAATGAAGAAAAGAACATCATATCAGAACAGGAAGGAAGCACGGGAGAATCCATATTATTACCAATATTAAATAATGGGGATGAAACACAAACCATAATAGTAATGAATGCACAGGGTTTAGTCACGAGTAACTCTAAAAGGAAAATAGAGTTCTTAGAAGAACTAACCCAAATTGAAAAAAATAGATATATTAAATATAAGTGAAACATGGTATTCCCAAGAGACTGGCAGTGATGACCAGATAAAGGGTTTCCAAACTTATAGATCAGACAGAAAAAATAGGAATCAAGGGGGAACCGCAATATATGGAAGAGACATAAATCAAGGAAAAGTATGTGAAAAATACAGCAACACAGAATGTGAATTGATTGCGGTAGAATTTGAATGTGAAAAACTAATGAATATTGTAGTTTACAGACCCCCAAACACTAAAGAGTTTGACATAATAATAGAAAAAATAGATGATATATGTAGAAACCATAAAGACTGGAATATACTCCTATCCGGAGATTTTAACTTTTCTTTCGTGGATTGGAAAGAACGGATAGAAGAAAGTGGTTGTATGTATACATAAAAAAAAAGATAGTAATTGTAGCGCAGAAGATAAGAGGCAATTTGAAAAGCTTCAAGATATGCTATTAGAACATAATATGCAACAAATAAACCACATTCCAACAAGAAAGGAAAATGTCCTAGATCTATTATTTGTGAAGGAGGTGAATTATGTTAAAGAAATAATAGTGTATAACACGGGAATTTCAGACCACAATGTCATAGAATTGATAGTTCATTCCAAAGCAAGTGATCACAGAATTAATAGCAGCACAAAACTTTGGGAAGGATATGGAAAATATAACTTTTACAGTAAGAATATAAAATGGTCAGAAATAAATGAAGAACTGAATAAAGAATGGAAAAATGTATTTATAAGTGATAATATACAGGTAAATACGGATATACTGTACAAAATACTGGAGAAAATTGTTGAAAAATATGTACTGAAAAAAAAAAACAATAAACAAAAGACGTGCATACCAAGAGACAGAAGGATCTTATTTCAGAAAATTAAAAAGTGGAAGAAAAATCTTGCAAAAGAAAAAAATGTGTGGAAAATGAGGGAAATAAAATGTAAGATAGAAAATTCAGAACAAAAGATTATACAGTCGAAAGAAAATGAAAAAAGGGACTTAGAAGAAACGACACTTCAAAATATAAAAAGAAACCCGAAAGTACTTTAATCCTATGCAAAAAAGATGAATAAAAGGAGAATAGAAATAGGCCCTCTAAGAATTGAAGGACGGCTAACGAATGAAAAAAAGGAAATATGCAACATATTAGCAGAAAAATATAAGAGTGAGTTCACGCCAAGAATTGCGAATGAGAATAATGAAACAGAAATGAGAGAAGAAAATGTCGAATATCTAACGGATATAGATATTAATGAAGCAGATATTGTCACGGCTATAAACGAAATTAAAAATGGATCGGCAGCCGGACCAGATGGAGTTCCAGCGATTTTGTTAAAGAAAACTGCAAACACTATCGCGAAGCCGCTTGCAATACTGCTAAGACAGAGTGTAGATATGAGCGAGATATATGTTAAACATAAATTAGCTTATATAACCCCTATCTTCAAAAGTGGATCAAGACTAGAGGCAAGCAATTATAGACCTGTTAGTCTAACATCACATATTATGAAAATGTATGAGAGGGTAATAAAAAAGAAAATAATGAACCATTTGGTCAAAAATAATTTGTTTAATATGGGTCAACACGGTTTCGTACCTGGAAAAAGTACACAGACCCAACTGATAGCACACTATGAAAACATATACAATAATATGATAAATGAAAAAGACACAGATGTGATCTATCTAGATTTTGCAAAAGCCTTTGACAAGGTAGACCATAACATATTGGAGAAAAAAATGAGAAAGCATAATATTGTGGGAAAGATAGGAAAATGGGTAAAAGAATTCCTGCAAAACAGAAAACAGATAGTGGTTGCAAATGACGAGAAATCCGATGAAACCCAGGTAATATCTGGTGTGCCCCAAGGTACGGTATTAGCTGCACTGCTATTTGTTATTATGATCTCAGACATAGACTGTGATGTTGAAAACTCCGTAGTGAGAAGTTTCGCCGATGACACAAGAATAAGTAGAGAAATTACTTGTGATGAAGATAGGAACTCACTACAAAGAGATCTAAACAAAATATATGAATGGGCGGAGATAAATAGGATGGTATTTAACTCCGATAAATTCGAATCAATAAATTATGGAAACAGAGAAGGAATGGTGTATGCATACAAGGGACCTAATAATGAGACAATCACAAACAAGGAAGCAATTAAAGACCTTGGTGTAATTTTAAATAGAAATATGTTATGCAACGACCAAATAGCAACACTGTTGGCTAAATGTAAAGCAAAAATGGGAATGTTATTCAGACACTTTAAAACAAGAAAAGCTGAACACATGACTATGCTTTACAAAACTTATGTGCGTAGTACACTCGAGTACTGCAATGTGATATGGTACCCATACTACCAAAAGGATATTGCGCAAATAGAGAGTGTACAAAGGTCCTATACTGCTAGAATAGAAGAAGTTAAGGACCTTGACTACTGGGAAAGACTGCAATTTTTAAAACTATACAGTCTAGAAAGGAGAAGAGAACGCTACATGATAATACAAGCATGGAAGCAAATAGAAGGAATTTCTGAAAACATCATGGAGCTTAAAGTATCAGAAAGAGCAAGCCGAGGTAGATTAATAGTGCCAAAAAGCATTCCAGGTAAACTGAGAAAGGCGCACAGGACATTAATCCACTACGCACCAGCATCGATAATGCAGCGACTATTTAATGTGCTGCCAGCTCATCTAAGAAACATATCAGGAGTGAGCGTAGATGTGTTTAAAAATCAGCTCGATAAATACCTAAGATGCATCCCAGACCATCCAAGACTGGAAGATGCAAAATACACCGGAAGATGCATTAGCAACTCTCTGGTGGATATACGAGGTGCCTCACACTGAGGGACCTGGGGGAACCCAAACAAAAAATAAGGCAATAAGGCAATAAGGTAAGGCTCTCTCTCTCTCTCTCTCTCTCTCTCTCTCTCTCTTCTCTCCTCTCTCTCTCTCTCTCTCTCTCTCTCTCTCTCTCTCAAGACTCTTAAGAATAAGCATCCTATATATTATCAAAACAACTGATGTGAGTGTTAAGCCTCTGTAATTATTGCTGCCAGTTAGGTCTCCCTTTTTAAGCTATTTTCACCAACCATTCGAACTCTCATTCATCAGGTTTTGCGTCTTCGTGCCACATTTTCCTACAAAATAATTTTGTAAGTCGTCTGGGAATCACTTAATTTTTGGCAAGTATCATTTCGGCAGTTATTCCATCGTATCTTTAGTTTTTTTAGAATAGCTTCGCTTTCAAACACCCTGAACTTATTCATGTGCACATCAAGGTCTTCTTCAGCTCCAAGTATGTCAATCAAACTATTCCCTTTTTATGTCGTATTCATAACCTCACTAAAGTGTTCCATCCAACGTTGTCTTTCTTAATCTTCTGTTGCCATAACAGAGCCATCTCTTATTTTTTTAGGTATATGCTTCTACTTCTTTGCCCCAGTAGAGAATTCATTGGTAGTTCTATGAGCAATACTCACGCCATAGACACTTCCTGAATTCATAGCTTTGGCGGCCCCATTTTCTTTACTGTTTAAATACTCTCTCCAGACATTTCTGGCTCTTCTTTATACTTCGTTGTCAATACTGGAATACTTAGCATGCTCTACCTTGTAATTTTCATTACTTCCTCGAAAACTTCCATCAATCAATTTCTGTCTTTCTCTCCTTTTTATAGTGTCCCAAGTATCATTTGATATCCATGGCTTTCTCCTTGTAACTGGTTGTCCTAAGACTTCACTACCAACTGAGAGATGTATGTTCTTAAAATCACACCATTCTTCATTAATTGTCTGTTTTTCGTCTCTTAAAGTCTCTAAGACTGCAAATATATTCCTACATTCAATTGCAAGTGTTTCTCCGTGCTCTTCCTCTAGAAAGTTAGTTGTGTGAAACCTAGGTATACTATCTATCTTTCTGTTGGTGTGCTTTCAGTTTTAATTTCAGTGTGGCAATGAGGATCTGGTGATCACTACCAGTATTTGCAGCACCTCTATAGCTTCTTACATTTCTACGAATCCTCCTTTTCTCTTTATTTATGGCAATGGGATCTATCTGATTTTTTTAATTGCCACATGTTGAAGTCAATTTATACTTTTGAATGTTCTCTTGTTGGAACAGATTACCTCCAATGACAAGATTGTTTGCTGAACAAAAACTCAAGAAATGTGCACCATTTTGTTTTTTTCCATGTCGCCAAGATCTCGACACCCCCCCTCCCCCCACCCCATTCTCTATCTCTTGATTATTTCTTCCAACTTTAGTATTAACGTTATCTATCATAGTCTTCAAATATCTCTCAGGGATCTCATCTATTATCCTCTCCAGTTCATCATAGTATTCATCTTTCCTTTCTTCAGGGGAATCATTTGTTGGGGCATACTATAATACTCCTATTGCACTGCTTTGATTTGAACTTTGCTAGTAAAAATCTACTATTTACACCTTTCTAATCAGTTAATGCCTTTTCTGCTCTTGGTGTCACTATTATTCCTACCCCCTTCTCTTCCAGCTCCATCTGATTTTCCTGAGTATATATATATATATATATATATCTGTTTATATATAATATATATATATATATGCATATATATATATATATATATATGTAAATATATATTATATATAAATATATAATATATATAATATATATATATATAATATATAATTATATACTATATATATATATATATTATATATATATGTATATATAATATACATATATATATATATATATATATACATATATATATATATATATATATATATATTTATGTATATATATATATATATATATATGTGTGTGTGTGTGTGTGTGTAAATATAAATATATATATGCATATATATATATATATATATATATATAAATATATATATAGTATATATATATAATATATTATATTTATATATATCACCCACTAATGGCATTTAATACCGAAATCTAAATGGGAATATATGTCCACTTAGAATTCATTTTATGGTGACAACTTCTGGCTGGGTGGAGATTCGAACCCCCACCTGTTCGGCTGGAAACCATGCCTGCAGAAGACTCTACTGACTGAGCTATATATATATATATATATATATACGCATAAAAACCACAGGGAAAATGAAAATACTAAATATACGATTAAACTCCTGATAAGTTTTGTGTTGCTTCTTCAGAGGACTGAAGAAGTATCATGAAACTAGTCACGACTTGAACGTATATTTTGTATTTTCCTTTTCCATGTGGTTGTTTTGTCTCTGAGCATCACGTTTTCTTTAACACTGGTCAACTACCAAGAAAAACTGAAGATTTAAAATCTTCCCTGGTTACATCCTGAACAAATATATATATATATATATATATATATATATACCCTTGCTTTGAATTCTTTACTGTGAGGCTCCTGTTATGGTTAATATGATTTTTTCCATATTACATATGTTACCTACCAACTTGATATCGTTCCTGAAATGATTCTTGATTTGGTGAGTTGATTAGGATGCCAAGATTTTGAAGAGCCTGCTGAACTTTATTTTTGTATTTGAGGCATAATTCTTTTGTGTCCCTCCAAATAAGCCAGTCATCTAAATAACCTATGATCTGAACTCTCTGACACCACAAAAGTTGAACAATTCATTTCACTTGCTATGTAAACACTCTTATGATAGTAAGACTTAGGGGCATTCCAAGCAGCCTCTTTTATATCAGTAATAAAAGTCTGAGCCCTTCTGATTAGTAATTGGTAACCATGCAATATAATTGTCATTTTGAATGGATTCTACAAAGTGTAGATCACTCTATTTTCTGATGAGCCTTTTTGTAATGAAATCTCAAAAATACACACCTTTCTATGACTCCTTTTTCTAGCAACATGCTTACAAAGGAGACGAGTTCAAGGGTCCTGTGCTGATGAAAATTTGGGTGTGAAGTTTTTGATATCCTTAAACAACAGAGATCCCTTGGCATTATGCTCTGTGCCTTTGGAGAAAAAGTCCTACTTACCCAGAAACATATGGAGACAGCACCAAACTGATGCCCCTTACTGACAGGATCCCCTGGATCTATGTGCTTTACAAGCTCTTTTGCTTTCCTCGTACAGTGTCCAAAAGCCATACCTATCTGTGTAGCCTAAGTTTGACTAGCCCTGAGATATGGCCTCATATTGAGCGGGATAATGTTGCTGCCCTTGTCATGTCAGAGGAAAATTGGGTGTAGTTGATGTCATGTGTAGAAATAAGAATTTGAGGCATGAATCTTCATGGGGTGCTTATGACTCTACGGCTGGGACTTATCGGTCTTTTCTTAAAGGAATATGGGAAAATGTTTTTTCCAAATCTCCGGAAGTAAAGTAGCCATTAGCTCCACTTTGACCTTCGCTATGCCATCCTTCTCCACATTAAACTTTTTAAGCTTGCGATGAATCAGCTTAAAATTTAATCCTATGAAGTTCTGCAAAACCTTGTAGATGGGTATGGACAGTAGCTTTATACTGCTGCAGTTTGTTGCGACCCTAAAATCGTTACAGGTTCTTTCAATAATTGAAATAAATGTTTCCAACAACCACCATTAAAAAATGGGAAATTAATATAGAAAGAAACTCACGAAAAGAATACATGTATATTCAAAAACTTATATATAAAGAAAATCAATGTTACTAAATCATTTACTTCAAATGACAAATCAGACCAATCAAAACATCAATAGAAAAGGGGATAGTCAAAAGGGTAGAAATACTTGAGGAATGGTTTTCTACACCATCTGATATGATATGAGTACGGAGACTTCAGGCTTGAGAACGTTGCAGAAGTGTGGCAAAAGTTCAGATGAAACTGGCATGATGACCGGATCCGAAGACTTCACAGAAAGGGTGGTATCAAGATGGGACATCAAAAGTCTTCTCCAGGAATTCGAAAGATAGAGTTGAACTGAGGCAGGCTGCAGGCATTGTAGGCTATTTTTCATCACAACCAGAGAGGGCTGGCTGCTTCGATTTTTCTGTTCTCAGCCATAACCAGATTTAGAGATAGGTGTTTGTTTTCTGAAGGGAAGGTTAGAATCTAGCTTGGTCAGACTTCTAGTTTCTCTGCTTGTTATATCATTACGACTTGGTTCTCATATCTTTTGGATATAGTTCCTCTCCTTTTTATATGCTGTCTTATCTCCCCCTGGACAATCTCTTCTTGAAGTTTATATACACATGCATGGGCGGAGTTAATTAAAGTGGGCAGTGGTTATTTCCATAGAAGGGTTTTTTAATCAATTTTGGGTCTCTATTTGCTTCCTCAAAAACGCCCACTTTGATCAAGCCATAAAAGTTTCTAGAAGAAATTACTGATGCAATCTGAACCATATGTTAAGTTGTGAAAAAAGGGCAGCACGTGTCCACCCATGGTGACATATTTCATAAACACGGGTATCCCTCATGCTCAGTTTCTAAAAATATGCTTACTCCACTGGTTAAGACAATGAAATCCTGGTCAAAACCGGATAGTTCCCTAGTCTCGTCAGGTGCTCTCGTCGAGGCCCTGTTTACTTTCAAAATGCTGACGACAGTGAAGTGATGACAGGTTTGACCAAACCATACAGTAGTCGAATCTCGTCTCGCCGCTCACGCTTTGGGGATAGGTGTTTTTGTTTTTTTATAGCATATCCTTTTAAAAGTTCTGTATCTATCCATGATACATTCCCCAAAAATAAAATTAAAAGAAAATCTTCTGATTTCCCTTTTTTTTAAATGTCTGCTATGAAAAAGCATTCATCTCTAAACTGAGGAATATTTGCATGTAGCTTCAAATTAACACTAACCAAATATTCTTCTTTCGCATTCCATTAGCTCAACACAAAACTCAGTGAAAAAATAAAAAAAATACACTATTTGTTGAAGAAAACAAAAATTCTTATCCTGAAAAATCTCCGGAAAGACTATCAGCTATCACATTATTCTTTCCTTTTGTTTGAATTATCTTCAGATTATAATCTTGTAGCCTTAATCTCCAATGCATGAGAGGATTATTCTTATTCTTACATCTTTCCAAGTAAACTAATGGATTGCAATCTGTGTACACAGTTCAAACAGGACTACGATGTACATCAATTTCAAAGTGCTACAAGGATGAAACTAAACAAAATTATTTCTTCTCAAGAGTTGAATAATTTGTTGAGCTTTATTCAGTTTCTTTGAATACTATGCGACTGAGTGCTTTGTCCCATTCACTTTATGCAACAAGACTAATCCCATACCAATGTTACTAGCATCTATCACTAAATTAAACTCCTTGCTAAAATCGGGTAACATTAATAATGACTTGTGAAGCATTACAGACTTTAATTTATGGAAAGCTTCTACATATTCTTCATCAAACACAAAAACTTCGTCCCTTCTTAAAATGATTAGTTATGGAAGCGCTTATTTCTGAAAAAATGGGTACAAATCTATGAATATATGAAACCATCCGGAGAAATCTCATGGCCTGCTTTTTAGTTGCTGTTATTAAGAAATTCATGATTGCTACTTTATGCCCTAAATAAGTGATGGTAAATCTAATTTTAATAACAACGCCCATTAAAGTCAATGATAGAATCTTATTCCTTTTGCATGCAAACTGCATAATTTTATAACTTTTCAGATATTTTAACACCAGTTGAGATTAATTACGCTAAGTATAAAAAAAACATGTTATAAACTTAATTTGAATTTCAGAATCTACTAAAAACGTGTAATAAATAAAATTTTATATTTGTGAAAATTTCTTTGATGTAAAATGAACATTCCACTGACAAACACGGACGTGGGGATGGAAGGGATAAGGAGGGGTAGGATATTGCAATTGTAACTCGGGGGCAAAATTAGGAAATTGACTAATTTCTGGGTTTTATGCAATATATGCAGCACTATAGTATCCTCAAACCAAAATATATTGCTATTAATTTAAGGTAAAAATAGCAAAAGCTTTTTATACATACACTCATATTAACATCCCAGGGTTTTTTTTTTTCTTTTTTTTTTTTTTGGCTGCAATGAAACCATGAATAAGGTTGAAAAATCCTGTATGAGTTTCTGATTCTTTTACATGTTTCAATAACACCAAGAAGAAAACCTGAATATATACAACAAAAGTGACCAAATTTCCCGTGTGGGTAGACAGATTCTGGTATTGGTACTATAGGGTAATTACAATTCCTGCTACTCCTAGTTGTTCTGAAGAAGTCAGTTAAAAAGCTTAACATTCAGGATTTCTAGAGTGTCCTTGGTACGTTGGTGTACTCAACATTCTTAAAGGAAATAGAAAGGCTGATTAAAGGAAATATAAATAACACTCCAGTTTGAGTGAGAAAAAATTCTAAATACAAGTTATCTGGACGTTCGACCAAATTTTAGAAAATCTAATCCTCAAGCTGTACACGGGAGCTGGAGTCGACACACAAACAAATGCACACACAAACACACTCATACAGTTATGTTGGAAAAGCAGGTGAATCCTGTGTAATTGAAGTTCCCAATGTTTTTGCCAGAGTGAAAGGTTTTTTCATAGGTATCATGGTCATGGGTACTTCTTATTCTTCAATGTTCCTAAAGCTTTTAACCCTTCAAACAGAGTGAAAAAGAAAAAGAAAATTTTGGTCGAAGGGAAATCATATTTTGCGTTAAATAATGTTTGATGTCCAAGGAATTCTCTGTGAAAAAAAATATTTTCTACCCTGCTCTAGGACCAGTGCATCAACATGCAAATCATTGAGTCAGTGTGTACAAGTCAGACCTTTAGGGTCAAGCAAATGGGGATTTTAGCTTTCTGAACCGTTAAAATCGTTGTAAAGATCCCTTAGTATATGCAAGTGTTTGTTTAGTTAGAGATCTTAGCCTTTTAAAAGCGTAAGTACAGAGATTTTAGCCTTCTGGAAACATTTTGAACGTTATCAAGGTTGTCTGAACCAAGAGTGGGCTGTAAATTGTACCTTCCAGAAGCGTTGTAAACGTTGTAGATACTGTCTGAACAAAGATTTAGCAAGGATTTTAGAATTCCGCAAGCGTTTTAAACTTTATAGAGGCTATACAATGAGTGTGTGTTGGGTTTTAGCCAGTGATGTAAACTTTTGGGAAGCATTATAAACATTGACTTTAGCATTGTGGAAGAATTGGAAACGTTTTAAGGGCTTTCAATGAGTACATATAGTGTTATGGCCAGTAATTTTAACCTTCTGGAGCGTTATACACATTATATAGGCATTTTAGCATTTGTGAATCATTGTAAACGTTTAAAGTCCGTGCAGTAAGGGCAAGTGGTGATGTTGCCTGTTATTTTAGCTTTTTGGAAGCATTTTAAACCTTGTAGAGACTAGGCATTAATTGGATGTAGAACAGGAATGAATGATTTGAAGTTTTCTGGCAGCATGACATCGAAAACTAGGCAAAAAGTGCATGTGGTGGGATACCCAATTAACTAGTCTAGTTTTCCGATCTCCTGATAATGAAGCTCTCTTAGCGGACCTTCATACTTATGTAGATGTAGAACCAAATGGTTAGGTAGCAAGACGTGAAGCTTTTAGCACTTATTGGAAAATTGGTAATATTACTCCATTATGTATAGTATTTGTGGTAGCTTAAGACCTACTGATTATGGACCATTTTCTTTAACTCCCATATTATCTAAAGTTTTGTTTTAAAGTCTCTTGGCATAACGTCCATATAATTGAGCAAAGGCAATACTCTATTCCTTATTTTGCTATTTATCTTTCATAAAAGCTGTAGAGAAATGCCTTGATTAGGGATAGGAATTAATCATGATGCCATTGTTTTTTAACTCAAAGGGTTGGGAGTGGGTTAGTCTTTTCTTAGCATCATTATCTAATTTCTAAGTAATACTTTGTAAAGAGTAAGTGGCGACCACCATCGTGAGTATAAGAATGTTATATACGGTGTTCACCTTGGAAGTCTTCTTGGCCGATTTTCATATCATATAGTCGCCAAATGAAATGTAGTTTTGGGTTAGAAAACAAGCTCGTTACATACACAGATAATGCTACTCTCTTTGCATCAATTCAATCTCCTGAATGTAGATCTGGTGTTGCTAAATCAATCAATAGAGATCTAGCTACAATTATTGGGTATGAAGTTGAATCTACAAATCTCAAAGTAATATCAAAAGTTATCTGTGGATAGTTGCTGCTTAACATCTGGATCTCAGCATTGATAATTCTTCTTTAACTATGGATTACTGTTTTGAAAATCTTAGGTGTGATTCTTAACAAGAAATTTACTTTTGAGAAACACATTAGGTCCGAGTCCTCTTTAATTGCACAAAAAATTTGCTTATTGAGAAAGTCTTTTGAGATTATTGTTGATTAATCTATTCTGAAAAAAAGTGTTTTATTTCTCTCATTCTACCTTGTTTTGAGTATTGTTTATCTGTCTGGTCTCCAGCTGCAGATTCCCATACTTGTATGTTGGATAGGAGCTTTCAGTCTATTAAATTCTTATTCGTGATATACATATATATATAATATATATATATATATATCCGGCTTTGTATTCTGATTAGTTTCTTATGCATATTGTATAAGTTTTTTCAAAATTCTAACCATCCTTTACATTTATTAATTCCCAGTCAGAACCACCCTTTTCGTAATACTAGGTATAAAGTCAATTCTCATTAATAGGTCGTTTTCACGATGCTAGTCAATACTTTACTATAATCTAGAATCTTTGTTCCTAGTATGGTCAAGTTGTTGAATGATCTTTCTATTCGGGTAGTTGAATCGGTAGAACTTCAGAATTTCATATGAGCCTCTTTTCATAGTTTATCTATGGAAGACCTTTTTTCGATTATTGTTTAAATATTTTGCTTTAAATGTTTAACACTTTTCATATAGTTTATTCATTTCCTTATCTCCTTCCTCAATGGGCTATTTATCCACGTTAGAACCATTGGTCTTATAGCATTTTAGTTTTCCCACTAAGGATGTAGCTTAGCTACTACTACTACTACTACTACTACTACTACTACTACTACTTATGATGATGATAATGGTGATAAGAGTAAATGTTAAGCTTCTGGAAAATTAGGTGCAGTGAATGCAATTGGAGATTTAACAACGCAATTGATGATGCAATCAGTGATTTGAGGATTCTAGAAGCTTTTTAAGCCTAATAGATGGTGTGTAATAAGTGCAGGTTGGGTGATAAAGTTTGATATCAGCTTTCTAGAAGTTTTTAAGCCTAATAGATACTGTGCAGTAAGTGCAGGTTGGTGATAAGGTTTGATATCAGCTTTCTAGAAGCTTTTTAAGCCTAATAGATGATGTGTAGTAAGTGCAGGTTGGGTGAAAAAGTTTGATATCAGCTTTCTAGAAGCTTTTTAAGCCTAATAGATGCTGTGCAGTAAGTGCAGGTTGGGTGATAAGGTTTGATATCAGCTTTCTAGAAGTTTTTTAAGCCTAATAGATGCTGTGCATTAAGTGCAGGTTGGGTGATAAAGTTTGATATCAGCTTTCTAGAAGCTTTTTAAGCCTAATAGATGATGTGCATTAAGTGCAGGTTGGGTGATAAAGTTTGATATCAGCTTTCTAGAAGTTTTTTAAGCCTAATAGATGCTGTGCACTAAGTGCAGGTTGGGTGATAAGGTTTGATATCAGATTTCTAGAAGCTTTTTAAGCCTAATAGATGATGTGTAGTAAGTGCAGGTTGGGTGATAAAGTCTGATATCAGCTTTCTAGAAGCTTTTTAAGCCTAATAGATGCTGTGCAGTAAGTGCAGGTTGGGTGATATGGTTTGATATCAGCTTTCTAGAAGCTTTTTAAGCCTAATAAATGATGTGTAGTAAATTCAGGTTGGGTGATAAAGTTTGATATCAGCTTTCTAGAAGCTTTTTAAGCCTAATAGATGATGTGTAGTAAGTGCAGGTTGGGTGATAAAGTTTGATATCAGCTTTCTAGAAGTTTTTTAAGCCTAATAGATGCTGTGCATTAAGTGCAGGTTGGGTGATAAAGTTTGATATCAGCTTTCTAGAAGCTTTTTAAGCCTAATAGATGATGTGCAGTAAGTGCAGGTTGGGTGATAAAGTTTGATATCAGCTTTCTAGAAGCTTTTTAAGCCTAATAAATGCTGGGCAGTAAGTGCAGGTTGGGTGATAAGGTTTGATATCAGCTTTCTAGAAGCTTTTTAAGCCCAATAGATGATGTGTAGTAAGTGCAGGTTGGGTGATAAAGTTTGATATCAGCTTTCTAGAAGCTTTTTAAGCCTAATAGATGCTGTGCAGTAAGTGCAGGTTGGGTGATAAGGTTTGATATCAGCTTTCTAGAAGCTTTTTAAGCCTAATAGATGATGTGTAGTAAGTGCAGGTTGGGTGATAAAGTTTGATATCAGCTTTCTAGAAGCTTTTTAAGCCTAATAGATGCTGTGCAGTAAGTGCAAGTTGGGTGATAAAGTTTGATATCAGCTTTCTAGAAGCTTTTTAAGTCCAATAGATGATGTGTAGTAAGTGCAGGTTGGGTGATAAAGTTTGATATCAGCTTTCTAGAAGCTTTTTAAGCCTAATAGAAGATGTGTAGTAAGTGCAGGCTGGGTGATAAAGTTTGATATCAGCTTTCTAGAAGCTTTTTAAGCCTAATAGATTATGTGTAGTAAGTGCAGGTTGGGTGATAAAGTTTGATATCAGCTTTCTAGAAGCTTTTTAAGCCTAATAGATGCTGTGCATTAAGTGCAGGTTGGGTGATAAAGTTTCATATCAGTTTTCTAGAAGCTTTTTAAGCCTAATAGATGATGTGCAGTAAGTGCAGGTTGGGTGATAAAGTTTGATATCTGCTTTCTAGAAGCTTTTTAAGCCTAATAGATGCTGTGCAGTAAGTGCAGGTTGGGTGATAAGGTTTGATATCAGCTTTCTAGAATCTTTTTAAGCCTAATAGATGATTTGTAGTAAGTGCAGGTGGTATGGTAATAGGAGATTTTAGCCTTTTGGAAGTATTATATGCATTATAGATGTTGTGCAGTAAGTGCACATGTTGGTTTAGCCTGTGAGGACAACAAGACGAACAGGGAGAGACTGAAAATTTACTGAAAATGCAACGGTCACTATATTACAGAGTGCGGACGGATAAGTAGCCCAGGAGGGAAACCTTTCCAACCACCACAATCATTTGTGTTTTGATTCAAATATAAATATAAAATACCAAGGCGGTAGCCTAATGAAATATACGATATTATACATGGATATAAAGCTCTCAAAGAGCGCAATATTGTTGTACAGAAATCCACTGTGTGAAATAAAGGATAAAGTTACAATATATAGAAAAGAGTTCAGTGGGAGGAAACACGGCGGGTAAGACGATGTCCTTACAAGCCTTTCATTTTAGCCTTTTGGAAGTATTTTCAAGTCTAGTCTGCACATAGCCAAAATTCTTTGAAATTCCTATTTCTTTATCCCTTGAATATATGTGTTACATTACCATTCATATTCAATGATGGTAAAGAAGTTTTTTTTATGAAAAGTTAAAGTAAGCTTCAGCAGTGTGCAAAGATCTTCTGCTAGACTGGTGGAACAAAGGAAAGCACCATGGCACTAGGGGAGAAATGCCAGGAGAGAATCCTATCTCATTTTGTTACCTTCAAATAGCAGGGAAGATATACTTTAATAATATGCCTCCAATATCAGCTGCAGCAAATTTCCACAGATTACATATTCAATAAAAAGTAAAAGCATACGACTGGTGGTAGGCTAACGGTGTAATGGAATCACAAAATACAGGTATGCTATTAGCTATCCTGTGCAGCTTTCAAATGGATTGAAATATAATAACAAGTGCATTTGCCTGCCAAGTGATCGCTAACCTGTTCGGAATATTTTGCTCAATTGTTTAACAACTATTTTTCTTATTATATCATAAGCATCGCAATGATCAGCAAAGTAGTACTAATGACAGCCACCCACACTAGGTTGGTTTGGCATGAGCCGTCAGACAAAAATCTCCTACCATCACCAATATGCAATGCCCAACGAGGTGATGAAAATGGCCAAACCCCAGACATGTCTTTATATCTAATTCCAGACATGAATAAAGACATGTCTGAGTCCTTTGTATATATATATATATATATATATATATATATAATCACACACATTTGTGTATATAATAATATTCATAATAATTATGGATATAAATAAGAATAACATATTTCATAAATGGTACAGTTTGGAATCTTAGAACAGAGAGAGAGAGAGAGAGAGAGAGAGAGAGAGAGAGAGAGAGAGAGAGAGAGAGAGTTAATCTACTATGTAATTCTCAGAATTCGAAAATTCCTGGAGTTCCAGATATTTGTATAAATTAATAAATGAGTAAATAGATGAATATGTAAATAACTGAAAAAATGTTATTTTTGTTTATCTATAAGAGTTTAGATTCATAAATTTTGGTTATATAGCCGGGCGTTGGGGTCCTGCAAGGCCGTTCTTAGTTTTATCTTTAGGTAAAAGTCAGAAGTTGGGCATCAGGATAAAAGAAAGAAAGGATGAGGGGTAGAGAGGAAGAGAGGCAATAACCGTATAAGGAAATAAGGAAATAAAGGAATTGCAACAAAGGTAAAAAGGCCTTCACACTCCTCAAGAGAGATTAGTTCACCAAACGTTCAACTGGGCTCTACAAGACACTAGAAGAGTTGAAAGGCCCAGTCCTAAATGGCTGAGAACTATGAAGCGTAAAGTAGGAGATGATGAATGGAGAATTATTGAATTAAAAGCTCAAGAAAGAGACGACTTTCGAAATCTAACTGAGGCCCTTTGCATCAATAGGTATGGGAAATAATGATGATGAAGATGATGATGATGATGTGACATATATATATATATATGTATATATATTTATGTATATATATATATATATATATATGTATATGTATATATATAAATATATATATATATATATATATATATATATATATACGTATATATATATATATATATATATATATTACTTATCAGTCTCAAAACTGTATTTAGAAAACTACTCCAGTATAAAGTTCACAGGAAACAAGAGAATGTAAGACAAGGTACCAAGCGCTTTCGTGTATTACGTACACACACGAAAGCGCTTGGTACCTGATATAGCCAGACACTTGATCTTTATTATATAGGACAGGTGGCTACACTACTGTATCATTTGGAACATCTCTGGCAGTCATTCGTCCCAGTATGATCACTCCCTGGGAATCTCTCTCTCTCGGCTTTCCTTTAACAATAACTCCTCTCTCTGCTTAATTACAATTAAAATAATCATTAAATATTGAGAGAGTAATAGGACCTGATATATCAATAGATGAATCGATAAATAAATGGATAAATGGATAGATAAATGAATAGAATTAGTGTATAATGAATAAATGCCATAAACTAAACCTTACAATATCCTAAAATGAGATTGGTTGAAAACCAGTTTTTCGTAGAGAGAGAGAGAGAGAGAGAGAGAGAGAGAGAGAGAGAGAGAGAGAGAGAGATGTAATCTAAGTTCTCATATGTCATTCTATAACTATTTTATTTACTTTACTCGCCAAACAGCTATATCAGAGAGAGTTATGTCCCTAATATAAGACAGTCATCTAATAGAGGGCCAGTCACAGTATTAATCAAAGGACCTCATAGCTGGACATATCAAAAGCGATATACGATAAAAGGCTAATCAGTCAAATGTTTATTTTAGATTACAAAGTCACCCTTTTACTTAATAATAAAAGGATCAGTCCATAGTTTATGGTATGTAAATCAGTTAAACACCCCAGCCACAAATTGACCACAGCGCCATCTCTTGTTTTTCAAAACCAAGGATCTCAGAATACGGTTGAAATTTTTTTTCTCTTGGACACCAATAGATGGCATCAATTACACTTTCCGTCAAGTTGGGGAATTTTATTTCACTAGACGGGGGAGGAAAGGCAGCACTTTTTCTTCTAATCCAATTTATTACCTATAAATTACATTCCTGTTTGGATTTTCATAGTACATTCATGTGTTAATTACTTAAATAATTAGGTTGCAATTACAGGAA
>NC_090767.1:36829379-36831739 GCF_036898095.1 Palaemon carinicauda
TTGATCCCAATCTTCAAAGGGAAAGGTGATGTCCAAGAGTGTGGGAATTACAGAGGTATTAAATTGATGTCCCACACTTTGAAGATACTGGAAAGGATGATAGATGCCAGACTAAGAGAAGAAGTAGAAATAGGTAAAGAGCAGATGGGATTCATGAAGGGTAGGGGAACAACAGATGGTGTATTTTGTCTGAGGCAACTAATGGAGAAATTCCGGGAAAAGCAAAGAGACCTGCATGTGGTATTCATTGACCTTGAAAAGGCTTATGACCGAGTCCCAAGACAAGAGGTGTGGAGGAGTCTGAGGGAGAGGAGGGTGCCAGAGAAGTACGTTCGACTGATACAAGAGATGTACCGTAATGTATTTACTAGAGTGAGGAGCAGTACTGGGGAGACAGAGGGCTTTGAGGTGAGAGTAGGATTACACCAAGGGTCAGCTCTGAGCCCATTTATCTTTAACATAGTGATGGACGTTTTAATAGAAGAGGTAAGGGAGGCAGTACCATGGAACATATTGTATGCAGATGATATTGTTCTGTGCGCAGAGAGCAGGGAAGATCTGGAAATGAAATTGGAAAGATGGAGGCAAGTACTGGAGGACAGAGGAATGAGAATAAGTAGATCTAAGACAGAATATATGTGTACCACTAGTGAGGGGGATGATAGAGAAAGTATTCAGCTTAGGGGAGAACAGATAAAGAGAGTTGATAAGTTTAAGTATTTGGGATCATTTGTTAATGTTGGAGGAGGTATGGAAGATGAAGTTAAACATCGGGTACAGGCAGGCTGGAACAACTGGAGAGCAGCCTCAGGAGTTCTTTGCGACAAAAGAATACCACTGAGATTGAAAGGAAAATTTCATAAGACAGTGGTAAGAACAGCAATGCTGTATGGAACAGAAACAGCAAGCATGAGGAAGACAGAGGAGAAGAAGATGGATGTGGCAGAAATGAGAATGCTTAGGTGGATGTCTGGGGTGACAAGAGAGGATCGGATAAGAAATGACTACATAAGGGGGTCGACAAAGGTGGTGGAAATATCAAAGAAAGTGCAGGAAGGGAGGCTGAGATGGTATGGACACTTGATGAGGAGAGATGAGGACCACGTTGGGAGGACATGCTATGGAGATGGAGGTTCAAGGAAGAAGAAGAAGAGGGAGACCAAGAAAGAGATGGAGGGACTGTGTCAGAGGAGATTTACAGGAGAAGGGGATTGATGAGGCAGAAGCGCAGAATAGAAAAAGATGGAAACGGCTCATCCGCAACGGCGACCCCATATAAAAATGGGAACAAGCTGGGAAGAAGAAGAAGACTATTATTGTTGTGATGATGTTAATAAGACTCACTTAAGCGAGATAATTATCTCTCTCTCTCTCTCTCTCTCCCCCCCCCCTCTCTCTCTCTCTCTCTCTCTCTCTCTCTCTCTCTCTCTCTCTCTCTCTCTCTCTCCTGCCGGTATGGCTCTCTCTCTCTCTTTCTCTCTCTCTCTCTCTTTCTCTCTCTCTCTCTCTTTCCTGCCTGTATGGCTCTCTCTCTCTCTCCTGCCTGTATGGCTCTCTCTCTCTCTCTCTCTCTCTCTCTCTCTCTCTCTCTCTCTCTTGAATGTAAAAAATGTACATACTTTCTTAATCATTCTCATTTCAATACTTCAAGCATTAAAATATAGCATGCTCTCTCTCTCTCTCCTCTCTCTCTCTCTCTCTCTCTCTCCTCTCTCTCTCTCTCTCTCTTCCCAAAGTGTAAGAAACTTTTAAATCCAGAAATCTTAAACGTCTGAAAATATCTTTAATAAAGGGTTAATTTAACACAACTGATTTCCTGCCAGAAGAATAGGACTCAATAAAAAAGAAATGATCACATGATAATTATTTTCATAAATTAGACTCCCACTGACAGTAAAAGATTCTTACTAAGCCATGAAACTTCATGTAAATCATGAGAAGAATACTTGATCCTGATTGGCTGTGGATTTATGCCGTTTCGACCAATCAGAAACGATGAGTAAGAACGTATTTTTTTCTTAAGTAGGACAAGAGGCAGGTTTTATGTCCTGGCCTTCTCAAGGTCTAAAAGTAAAAGTGGAGGTTACCGGACTCTTAACAAAGGGACAATAACAGCTGAAAGAGGTTTTTAGATCTCTCATGAAGATTTAATTGTCTCTGGAGGTGATTATGGGCCATGTTATTCCTTTGGATGGTAAGGTAATATTCCAAGTACATATGAATCGCTGAAGAAGATTTAAAATTTGTACCCATCATATTATGAGATCTGTATCAAAACCAAAGTTCAGTTATGTTTGTGTGAGGTAAAGAAAACGGGAATAATTCATCTGGGTAACTACTTTAAGTTACTGGATTGATGA
>NC_090767.1:36839739-36849739 GCF_036898095.1 Palaemon carinicauda
ATATATATATATATATATATATATATATATATATATATAAATTAATATACACACACACATATATATATATATATATATATATATATATATATATATATATATATATATATATATATATATATATATATATATATATATATATATATTGGTGTGCTACTGTTGTTAACACACATTTGGGTTCTCTTCAAATATCATCTAAAATATGTTATGTATTAAAGTTGGTATGTTACATCTTCAAGTAAAGTCTAAGTAAGTTAACTTTAAAATAGTTTATTCTTTAAGAACAGTGTTAACATCTCCATCACAGGAGTAGAGCTGGTTTGGTCTGATGACCATTCCGTATGACATCGTAAAGTGAACTGATACAAATATCCAATTTCATACTAAAGTTTACACAGGTATCTCAGCACTTATGGATTTATAGTGAACACAACATTTATACTGGAAGATGCCTGTTCCGTTCTCACAGACAACTTCTTTCTCACGGGGCTTGGTTGTGTTTACTCTTCATGAAAAATGTTACATTGCTGAGGTTTGGCAATCACATCCTGCTTAGAATATGACTATGGAAGTTCTCACACTTCTATTACTTCTACAATGACCTGTAGGTCATGTGGTTTAAACGAGTAATATTTAATATATTACATTAGCTGGGTCAGCTACCTAAATTTTTAGATATGTCATAATATGTTTACTAGGAGTGTGACTGGATATATATATATATATATATATATATATATATATATATATATATATATATATATATATATATATATATATATATATATATATATATATTTTTAGCTTTTGCCATAAGCAAATGAGGACGAATGTTCCAATAGGCACATTAAAAAAATAATAATGCATACTTAACAAATATTACCAAAACAAAGAAAAAAATGCATGATAAATACAGATCACATATATGGTATATTGCTAGCAAACGATTATACGGTAAAAAAAAAAAATACTGATATACATATGATTCGGTAACTTTGTTAATGAATAGTTGTTACCTTTGTCAAAACATAGATTATTATAATACGGTAACTAATAAAGATATTTGTTACCTTAGTAAAGATACAATTTTAGTGCACAAACACGAATTCCTGGTACGTACACGTACCACGGTTTCGTACGCACACACACACACACACACACACACACATATATATATATATATATATATATATATATATATATATATATATATATATATATATATATATATACATATGTATATATATATATATATATATATATATATATATATATATATATATATATATATATATATATATATATATATTCATATATATATATATATATATATATATATATATATATATATATATATATATATATATATATATATATATATATATATATATATATATATACAGGGCTTATATATTTTATTAGATGCCCATAGATTCTGTTTTTTAACATTCAGGCTTATTTATTCTATTAGGTTGCCGAAAAAATTATTTATTTTCAAATGATTTGTAATTTTTTTTTTTTTTTAGATGCAAATGTTCTATAGTCTCTTCTATTACATATTACTATCGTACTAACTGTTTTTTGTGCACAACACTTTCCCAAGACAATATTACTCCCTTGAACGAATAAAGGGGCCAGTTTCAAATGGCTTTAAATTGAATTAAATAAGGAGTTTTATCTGGACATGGCTAAATGTTCTGTTTGATCACAATACTATTTCTCTTTAACCTACGCCAAACAAGGATGTTAACGGTGATAAATATCATCACCGTAACACTTATTCCTGCTGGTAATATGTAGAATCGACGTTCTTCATAAGTCGGTGTTGGGTGGTCCATCTCGGTCAATTTCATCAACCGCTTAGCCACACGTGCATTGTATGGGAGAGGTAAACATGGTACTGTTGTTGACCATGTGAAGTTCACGAAGGAGGCTCGTTCTCTGATGATAGTCTTGATTCCATGCACCGTATAATTCGGGGACATCCCGATACAACCATCTGCTGCAACGAAGATTTGGGAATAGGACGTGGATCCGTCCGGGCATGATATATTAAAGCCGGCCTTGTCGTATCGTATCCACGAGCCATTGTTCAGTCTGCAATTGAACTTATTATTTGCAAATAGATAAAGCTTATCCAGACAATTTTCATTTGTATGGGAGAGAGCACCGTCTAGTACTATAACTAACTCGCATAAATCCATTAAGTTTTTATGGAATTCAAATGAGTCAGCTGTACATATTTTTTTATCCATTACATCTGAACAGTGAGTTAATTGATTTAAGTCTTTAATGACCATATGTTTCCGTGTCTGGGGAAATCAATACGTGTCCTGTCAAACTGGATATTACTGGATTTGAGTGATTCGTCATGAAAGTCGGAAATGGTGATATCTTGTAAGATTGCCAGGCATCAGAAGAATCAAAGGGAATTGTAATCATAATCCTGCGATTTTCAACGCTTACTGTAATTAGGCTGTAATAAAATTCTAACCTACGTGCGTCTAACGAAGGAATATAACATAATTTCTCCTGTCCGTTCTCCACAATTAACGTTAAGTCTCTTATTGGCAACAAATGGGGTGACAGTACACCTTTAGTTGCTAACGTGATAGCCTCCACATAATCTTTTGTTTTCTCAATGAAATGTGCAATTCTATTATGTATGTGATCTATTTTTGAATCATAATACGTTAACGTTGCCAACAAATCCTGTACTTCCATAATCTGATTGATATTACTAGAATGTTCATTTACCAAAAGCATAATTTGATTGATTGAAGCTAACTGATTCCTTAGTTTTGACCTAATCAATTCATCTTCATGAGTCAAGAACTCAATTTTCTTATTTTGATTACTAATCTTAAGACGATTGGAAATTCCTGAGCCTAAACTTGCAATAGAACCAAAGATGTTTAGTGCAGCAAAAATAAACGGGTTACGTTTCTCAAGATTATCATGTCCTACAGTCCACATCAAAAGGTCACGAGCCAAAGATTCTGCCTCGTAAGTCTTATTTTGCAAGTCGTCGGATAGCATCTCTGCAACTTTTAGTGTCGATGCAAGCGAACTCTCTGTATTAAAAGAAAAATGTTTTCTATGCATTTCATTTAATGAAACAGCTAACCTTGAAATGGCGCTCTTTAAGCTAGTGACATCATTCTCTGGGAGAAAAATTGCTTGCATACGCACTTCAACAACTACGTTACTTGATGTAATAAAAGTGTCTTCTTGTATTTCAACTATAGTGCCATATTTAAAATCTATACTTTCAGTTTTAGAGCTCATCCCACATGAGAAAATTGTCTGAGCGAACAATATCACTCCGGACAATAAAAACTTCATATTGGAAACCTGTAATGAGAAAAATATATGTAATTACTCCTGTATTAGGAAGAAAAACTTTCAACATATTATGTTTACAAAAAATGAAAAGAAATAAAAATCTTTCCCTTACTTCTTTCCCTCTTATTTTGATTTCTTATGTGAGCCAATGGTACGATTCTCTCATAAGTGGGTTGGGATACGTTTTGAACTCTAAACCTATTGGCCGTTAATGTTTCCAAAATGTTAAATGGGCCTTCAAACTTAGGTGTTAGTTTATAATTGAGTCCTTTACGTACATTTACCTGTATGTATCCATTATCACCCACGGTATATGTTTTCGTTGGCTTCACTATTTTATCTTGATTCCTTTTCATTATGATTTGTGATTCTTCTAAATTCTTTCGAAGGATATCAAAACGACTTTTGCTTGCATTTATACATTCTTTTAAAGGATTTGATAGATTAGTTGTAGGCGATAATACATGAAAAGGCGTTCTAACTGGGGTACCAAACAATGCTTCGTGCGGTGACATTTTAATTGATATATGATATGAATGATTCAGAGTACTCAGTACCGCAGGTATTGCAATATCCCAGCTGGGGTCTGATTCCCTTAGTGTTACTCTTACTATATTTAAAACCTTCCTATTTGTTCTTTCCACTAGCCCATTCGACTCTCGGTGATATATCATGGTATTTATTTTCTTAATGCTAAGGAATCCACACAATGAGATAAGAGTGTGATTATCAAATTCTCCACCCGAGTCTGAGATTATCATGTGTGGAATGCCATGTTTACAAATGTAACACTCGTAAAACTTCCTAGCGCATTCAATCGCAGTTTTAGTTTTAAGCACTATTAGTTCTGTATATCGAGTTAAAGCATGTACAATCACTAAGAGGTGCTTATTTCCTCTGTCTGTCTCGTAAAATCCTGTTAATAAATCTAAATGTATCATTTTAAAGGGTTGATTGGGCACAGGATAAGTCCCTAGGCTGACAGGTGTTTTTGTATGCCCTTTGTTTTCCTGACATGTACGGCAATTAGCTATGTGTTTTTTTTTATATCTGTAAGCATAGTATGCCAATAAAACAATTATTTGGCTTTCTGTGACATTAATGAGAACCCCGGGTGTCCATGCAATGGATTTGCATGTAACCAATTCAGGACTGGAAATAAGTGAGATTGGTACCACTACCTGGTCGTTAGTCACA
Organism: Palaemon carinicauda; assembly: GCF_036898095.1. Classification (NCBI taxonomy): domain Eukaryota; kingdom Metazoa; phylum Arthropoda; class Malacostraca; order Decapoda; family Palaemonidae; genus Palaemon; species Palaemon carinicauda. Next base: position 36,844,282 of record NC_090767.1, read on the forward strand.
TGTGGTGTATTGCGGGTTTTCCTTGTCACAGTCCTACACAGAATATTGTCTTTGATTATATAATTCTGCTGCTTATACTTTATATATTCCTTTTCCTTATGATTGCCTTTCAAAGCATTTATAAATTTTTTCTAATTTCTGATCTTTTCTTTCCTCAGTCTGTAATAATTCAGCACTCCAGCCCAAATCTTCTTGTTCAGATATCGTTTTAACAATAGGCATGGATGTTGATATATCTATTAATTCAGCTAAAGGCTCCGTTCAAGATGACACGGGGTTGCGAGATAATGCATCAGCAATGATATTTGCTTTCCCAGGTAAATACCCGATTCTCGCGCCAAAGTCTTGAATGATCAAATGCCACCGAGTTCGTTTGGGGCTGTGGCTGAAGCCTTTAAAGAAGTCGGTTAATGGTTTTTGATCAGTACGAACCTTAACGGGATAACCGTATATTATGAACTTAAAATGCACTAGTGAATTAACAATAGCTAGCCCTTCCTTGTCTATTACTGCATACTTACTTTCGGAAGTTCTCAGTTTTTGAGAATAAAAAACTATCGGGAATAATAGTTTTTCATATTGCTGAAGCAATACCCCACCTACTCCTAAGTCTGAGGCGTCTGTTGCAATGAAGAATTCCTTACCGAAGTCAGGAAATTTTAAGATAGGAGAACTACACAGTTCATCTTTCAAGGTATTAAACACCTGTTGATGCTGCTCAGACCATATGAAATCTACGCCCTTCTTCGTAAGATCAGTTAAGGGAGCGGCTATTATTGAATAATTGCGTATAAAACGCCTGTAATATCCACTACAACCCAGATATTGCTGTATTCCCTTGTGTGACAGACAATCCGTTAGTTTTCAAAGTGTCGGAAAGGATTAATATTCCAGATCCTGGTAAGGTTTTCCTTACTTGCACTATTAAATTCGAAGGCACGTTCGGCTCGATAGATTGCGTGCAAGATGATATTACGGGTGAACGAGAATTCTGTTGGGTCGCGTATATTATTTCTTTATTAGTGAGACAAGTTATTGGTTCTTCAACGTACGTTACTGTTTTATTTGCCGTCTCCTTTTAATCCAAAACTGATTTTAAAGTATTAGAAGACTTATAGAATTTTCCTTTGATATACACGCCGTGCTTGGCAGGGGCTAAGATAATGTTTTGATTGCCCATAGATGGGTATCCTATAATTACAGCTGGATACATATCAACGTTTTGTACTAAAACAAATGTATCGGCAAACGTGTGCTTACCGACCTTGAACTGAACATGAGTTACACCTATTACATTTAATTCATTATTTCCTATACCAGAGAGTCTTGTAACGTAACCATCACCTCAAGGTCCCTTCATCTCGCCAGCATATAGACAGTTGGCAAGTCGCATGATTATCATAGAGAGAGAGAGAGAGAGAGAGAGAGAGAGAGAGAGAGAGAGAGAGAGAGAGAGAGAGAGAGAGAGGAGAGAGTTCTAATTTCTTTCTTCTCACTATGCAACAACAAACTGCATTTGTACATGCACATATGTGTGTTTGTATGTGTGTTTGTCCATCCCCATCAACAATATACACTACAGCTCACACATACCTGCATAAGTTTGACATATCTACATCGAGTAAACGAGTCTTTCACATTTATTTCCTTTTTTTTCTTTTAATTTATATTGCTAATTTATATAGTCTGCAGGGGCTAGTGTTGGTTGGGGTTGCGAGATTTGAATATTTCTACATGATCATGAAGATCTACATGTACAGGCTATCATGTAGGATAAATCATTGGTATACTGATTGATAATCAGAACCGTGCACATATACATACACACACACACGATATTAAAATGCAAGTAGTTCACATAACTTCCAATAAACCTTTTGAAAATCATTTGAATATTTGTAAAATATTTTTTTTAGCTAAAAATTTATTTACCACCAAGGCAGGTATATTATTATTATTATTATTATTATTATTATTATTATTATTATTATTATTATTATTATTATTATTATTATTATTATTATTATTATTATCCAAGCTACAACCCTAGTTGGAAAAAAAATTTGCTATGAGCCCAAGGTCTCCAATAGAGAAAAATAGCCCAGTAAGGTAAGGAAATGAGGAAATTAATAAATGATGAGAACAAATTAACAGTAAATCAATCTAAAATCAGGAACAGTGTCAAAACAGATATGTCATATATAAACTATAAAAAGACTCATGTCAGACTATTCGACATAGAATTCTTTGCAGCAACTTTGAACTTTTGAAGTTCTACTGATTCAACTATCTGATTAGAAAGATCCGTCCACAACTTGATCACAGCTGGAATAAAACTTCTGGAATACTGTGTAGCATTGAGCCTCATGGTGTAAAAAGCATGGCTATTAGAATTAAGTGGGAGCCTAGAATTCCGAACAGAGTCGAATTGTCCAGGAAGATCTGACTGTAAAGGATTATCAGAGTTATGAAAAATCTTATACAACATGCATAATGAGCTAATTGAACGACACTGCCAAAATATAGTATCTAGATCAGGAATAAGAAATTTAATTGACCGTAAGTTTCTGTCCAACAAATTATGAGGAGATTCATTAGCTGAAGACCAGGCAGGAGATAAATACTCGAATCAAAGTAGAATGAGAGAATTCAAACACTTCTTCTGAATAGATTGATCACCGAAAATCTTAAAAGATTTTCTCAATAAGCGAATTTTTTGTGCAATTGAAGAAGACACAGACCTAATGTGTTTCTCAAAAGTAAATTTGCTGTAGAGAATCAGACCTAAAATTATAAAAGAGTCATACAAAGTTAAAGAAACATTATCAATACTGAGATCAGGATGTTGAGGAGCTACTGTCCTTGACCTACTTACAATCATACTTTGAGTTTTGTCAGAATTCAACTTCATACCCCATAATTTGCACCATGCACTAATTTTAGCTAGATCTCTATTAAGGGATTCAGCAACCCCAGATCTACATTCAGGGGATGGAATTGATGCAAAGAGAGTAGCATCATCTGCATATGTAACAAGCTTGTTTTCTAGGCCAAACCACATGTTATGTGTATATAATATGAAATGTAATGGGCCAAGAACACTACCCTGTGGAACACCAGATATCTACATTCCTATACTCACTATGGTGCCCATCAACAACAACTCTTTAAGATCTATTACTGAAAAAATCAATAAAAAGGCTAAGAAACGACTCACCCACTCCATATTGTTCGAATTTGAAAGCAAGGGCCTCACGATTAACACGGTCAAAGGCTGCACTAAAATCAAGGCCAATCATACGAACTTCCTGACCGTAATCAAGGGATTTCTATACAGCATTGGAGATTGTGAGAAGGGCATCACGTGCTTCAAGGCCTTTACAAAAACCAATTAGCAAATTAGGGAATAGATGATTACCTTCAGCAAACCTATCAAGACATTTTGCCAGGAGACATTCAAAAACTTTAGATAATATGGGAGTTATGGAAATTGAGTGGTAATCAGTTGGAAATGAGCTACCGCAAACACATTTACATAGACGAGTAACATTACCAATTCTTCAACAAGTGCTACAAGCTCCTCTTCTAGTTAACTTGCGCAAAATAACAGATAACTTTGGAGCTAAGAAATCTGCTGTCTTTATAAAAAACAAAGAAAAAATACCATTTGGATCTACACCTCCATAAGCATCAAGGTCCATCAACAAAACTTTAATCTCACGAGATCGAAAAGCTAAACTAGTTAGTTTAGCCTCAGGAAAACATGAATGAGGAAGTTCAAGTTTTTCTTTACTCTGTTTACTGCCAAAAACATCAGCCAAAAGGGTTGCCTTTTACTTCGGACATTGAGTGACTGAGCCATCTGGTTTAAGTTAAGAAGGAAATATTACATCTACACCAAAGAGTGCAGATTTAAGGGTAGACCACCATTTATGTTCCTGAGTTTTACCAGAAAGGGTTTCTTTCATGGTTAAATGCTATTCCTTTTCCGCTGAGGCATAGACTCTCTGAACAGAAGCTCTAAGCTGAGTATAGTTATCCCAGGTCAAATCTGATCTGTTACTCTTTCAAAGATGATAGGCCTACTGCTTCTCCAAACAAGCACGTCTACAATCATCATTGAACCCCGGTTTGTCCTTCACTTGGTACCTTAGCACACAATAAGGGATACACCTATCAATTATGTTGACTAGATTCTCATGCAAAGGGACAACAGGATCAACACTACTATATAATTGTGACCAATTCAAGCACAAAAGATCATGCAAAATCCCATTCTAGTCTGCTGGAGATTTCCTTTAAATTTTACTAGAGTATGATACATCAGGGACAGGCTGCTCAGTCTTCACTATTAATGAAATCAAGACATGATCAGATATCCCAACTGGAGAATCAACCTTACTCGTTATAATGCAAGGAAAGTCAGTGTATACGAGGTCCAAGCAATTACCAGTCCTGTGAGTAGCTTCATTAATGATCTGCTCACAGCCTGATTCATGGGCAAAGTATAAAGCTCTTAAGCCATGGCGATCAGTACGAGAGATAGAACTTAACTACTCTCTATGGTGAGCATTAAAATCACAAACAAAGACAAAAGAAGCCTTTCTATCATCTTCCTGTATCTTAGCCATAATGGTAAGAAGACAATCGAAGATAGAATCATCCATGTCTGGATTCCGCTAGATCGAACACAAATAAAAGTTGTTTTGCCTGCCACAAACTTTTATTACCTGAATCTCATGACATCCACATTGATAGCAGGACTTATGAGAAACAGAGTACTCAGTCCTAATATACACCGCTATTCCCCAGGTCCTAGGGATGGCATTACGCTTCAACATTATTGGCTTCTTAAAACCAGTTATAAGGAGCTCAGATGAGTGCCTCATATTAGAAAACAAAGTTTCTGAGCACAAAAGAATATCATACTGTCTGGACGCAAGTGTAAGGTCTTGAATATTTGCATGAAGACCACGAATATTGCAATACAGAAGACGACATTGACGAAATATAGGACGTACGGGTCCCAGATTTTGCCCAATGTCTCCAGACAGCATAAGAATTAATAGAAATAAAAAAGAGACATCATACTTAAAAACAAGATTAACAAGAAATATAACAAAAACAATATGTACAGAATTATAGATAAAGTGATTGATGAAACCCATAGACTATAGTAAAAAGTGGAAAAACTGGTCAACATAGAGGAGCCGATACACCATGCAAGGCTAAATACCCTCCAGGATAGCCACTTCAACTGAAGGGAGGACAGTAAGGATGGTTTTGAGACGAAAAACAATCAGGAAAGGAAAAGACAACCTATTGATAAACCACCAGGCATCCATGGCCCTTCTATTAAGCCTGCCCAACACACCATTTCAAAAAAACAAGAGGAAGAAAAAAATAATAAGATAGAATAGTATGCCCGAGTTTACCCTCAGGCAAGAGAACTCTAACC
>NC_090767.1:36854739-36864359 GCF_036898095.1 Palaemon carinicauda
ATCAGTTGACTGGATTACTATTTTTCACCATTTTTACACTAATCTGGATGACGTAACAGTTGCAGAATTGATCAAAGCAAAAACTCTAATTATGTTTAATACTCTCAAGTAAAAATTTGTTTACATCTATAAATGAACAAAAGCTTTCATAATATTTCATGCCTTTTACTCTTTTTTCTTTAATTATGTAATTATGAAAATAATTTCTTTTGTGAAAAGATATTAAATCATTTCATATATCATTTTCAAAATATTCCTAAGAGAAAAAGTAAAATGCTTACTATATAATGTAAAGAGAATAGTTGTCAACCAATTGAGCAAAACATTTCAAACAAGTTAGCGATCACTTTGCAGGTGAATATTATGTAAATTTCAATCCATTTGAAAGTCGAACAGGATAGCAGATAGCATACCTGTATTTTGCGATTGCATGACATAATGCGCCTACCACCACTGGTGGAGGTAATATTCACTGTTAGATCTTTGCTCGGACAGCCTCTGTATTGTTTCCAGTGCTTCCAGAAGTCTAAAATCCATGTGTACCCTACTACTTGAACTTACTGCACAGCCTCTACTATGTTTGAAACACTTCCAAAAGGCTAAAATCAAAGGGTAAACCACCACGTTCACTTACTTCACAGAATCTATATAGAATATAATGCTCCCAGAAGGCTAAAATCTCCTATTACCACACCACAGCATCTAATAAGATTAAAACGCTTCTAGAAGCCTGAAATCACCTTTTAGTATAGTATTAACTATCATCATCGAAAAGACCTATTTATGAAAATTAACTTCATACCTAGTATTACGAAAAGGGTGGTTCTGTCTGGGAATGAATATATGTGAAGGATGGTCAGAATTCAGAAAAAAAGCTATACAACATGCATAAAAAACTAATTGAAATACAGTGCCAGAAGTTAATATGTATATCAGGAATAAGAGATTTAATAGTCAGCAAGCTCCTATCCAACAAATAAGTATGGGAATCGGCAGCTGAAGACCAGACAGAAAAACAATACTCAAAACAAGGTAAAATGAGAGAATTAAAACATTTCTTCAGAATAGATTGATCATTGATAATCGTAAAAGACTTTATTAAAAAGCAATTTTTTTCTGTAATTAAAGAAGACACGGACCCAATGTGTTTCTCCAAAGTAAATTTGTTATTAAGAATCAAACCTAAAATATCAAAATAGTAATACATAGTTAAAGAAGCATTATCAATAATGAGATCCACATGTTCATTAGCAACTGGCCACGAATAAGTTACAATATTACTTTGAGTTTTGTACATTCAATTTCATACCCAATAATTTACAATATGTCTAATTTTAGCTAGATCTCTATTAATTAATTCAGCAACACCAGACCTACATTCAGGAGATGGAATTCATGCAAGGAGACTAGCATCATCTGCATAAGCAACGAGCTTGTTTTCTAGGCCAAAACTACATTTCATATGTCACCTATATAATATGAAAATCGACCAAGAAGACTTTCATGGTAAACACCGGATGTAACATTCTTATACTCAAGATGGTGCCCATCAACCACTCTTTACGATCTACTACATAGATATTAGATAATGATGCTAAGAAAAGACCAACCCACTACCAACACTTTGAGTTAGAAAACAATGGATTCATGATTAACACGGCAGAAGGCAGGACTAAAATTAAGGCATATTATAAGGAATTCCTGTCCCAAAACAAGGCATTACTGCACGGACTTTACACCATTTAAACTGGTTCCTCAATGCCCATATTGCTAGGTGTTTACTCCCCAGAGAGGCTCTGTTTTGTTTATAATGCTTCCAGAAGGCTCAAATCAATGGCAATTCCTTACTCACACAATCTTCATAATATGTATAACGCTTCCTGAAAGTTCAATCATTGGTTAAAGCACCACACACAATCAATGCAGAGCTTATAAACGGATTTTGAAGTGAAGCGAAAAATCTATTTTTTGGTGAGGTAGCCATGTCGTCCTGATGGAAGTTCCTTCATTAGTAGCTTCCTAGGTTATATTTGACTACAGTGATATTTACCAGAGAATTTACCAAAGGTATCCAGAATTCTAACTCCTGGAGCGAATATCCCTTAAAATTGGATATCGCATAATCAGAGGACGTATTCTTGACTCATCTCATAGCTATCTACACCCCTAATATCGTTTCCGCTTCGAGGGGAAAAGTGGCAAGAATATAGGAGAGTCGTTAAAGAGGCAACGCTCTCGGCACTCCTACTGTACTGTAAATAGTGCAGCGAATCACCACTGCAAGGCGCCACCAAGCCATTCCTTGTAGCTTTGTAGGTGTTACAGATACAGTACCAAAGGGAGGAATTCATTATCCTTTTGTTAAAAATAGGGTGGGTCCATCGGGACGACATGGCTACCTCACCCAAAAATAGATTTTTCACTTCGCTTCAAAATCTGTTTTTTTTTTTTTTTTGCTCAGGCCATGTCGTCCTGATGGAAGTTTACCAGAGCATTAATGTATCTGTTGATTTTCAATAGTGCCGTTATCTCGAGATAAATATTTCATATTTGGTCTTCTAGACCTAGAGACACTTGATGTTACCGTTATACATCAATTAACTGATCATAAACTATGTAAGTTCTTCATGCCCCCTACAGGGAAGAGTCTGGGTAGACTCTAGGAAAAAACCCGAGGATTGTGAGTTCAAGGAACAATCTAGCGAACAGTTTGTATATTAGTGCCATCATATACATAAAGTATAGTTTGTACTTAGAAGGTATATCTCTGTATATGTTACTGATCCCTCCCAAGTCTGGCGGAAAAGAGACCGACAGGTTTATATACATATAGGGAAACCTTAGTTCAGTAAAATAAACAGTTTAGTACAATCAGTTCTTACCTGTTTGGAAAGAGGTCCGGAAAGAGGTTCAGTTCTCCGGAGTCTGTGAACTGAATGTGGCCATCACCCTCGAGAGGGCCTCTATTTCGCTAACTGTGGCTCCTGAGGCTAGTGCAAATAAGAATATCACCTTTTGAGTCAAATCTTTCAGCGAGCAATCCTCATTGTTCAGAGTTGATGCTAAGTGAAGAACCTTATCCAAAGACCATGAAATGGGGTTTGGAGGAGCTGCGGGCCGAAGTTTAGCACAGGCTTTTGGAATCTTGTTGAAGATTTCATCAGAAAAGTCTACCTAGAGGGCATATAGTATTGGTCTTGCTAGGGCAGATTTACATGTAGTAATCGTGTTGGCTGCTAAACCTTGTTCATGAAGATGGATGAAGAAGGACAAGCAGAAATCCGTAGAAATCTCCTTAGGTTTCTTCACCTTGACAAAGGCCACCTATTTCCTCCGGGAAGACTCATATTGTCTTCTTGTTGACTTTGACTTGTATTCCTCTAAGAAGTTAATACTGTCCCTAGAGATCCCGAACCTTTTCTTGACCGCTAGGCCGAGAAAATCATGAGATGAAGATTCTGGGTTTTCTGTGATGAAGCTGAGACAGTCAATTTCTGCACTTGGTGAGTCAGAACTGGTTCCGGCAACGGGATCAGCTTCAGGCGTAGTTCCATAATCAAAGGGAACCAAACACTGTTGGGCCACTTGTGTGCCACTATTGCTGCTATCCCCCGAAAGGATCTCAGTTTGTCGAGGAGATTCAGCAGAAGGTTGGTTGGAGGGAACAGGTAGATCTTGGACCACCTGTTCCAATCTATGGACATTGCATCTGTCGCTTCCTCTAGAGGACCCTCGTACGGGGCTACATACCGGACTAGCTTCTTGTTGTCGCTCGTTGCGAAGAGGTCTATCTGCAGTCCTGGGACTTTGTGTAATATGAAGGAGAATGATCTTGCGTCTAGGGACCATTCTGACTCTATCGGGTTGACCCTGGATAGAGCGTCCGCTGTCACATTGCGGAACCCTTGAAGGTGGACTGCTGACAAGTGCCATCTCTTCTTTTTCGCTAGACGGAGGATGGCCAGTATCACTTGATTTTTGTGAGGTGATCTCGAGCCTTGTTGATTTAGGCATCTCATTATAACTTCGCTGTCTAGAACCAGACGGATGTGGATTGAGCAGTGAAGTTCCAGTTTCTTCAGAGAGAGAAGAACCGCCTTGGCTTCCAGAAAATTAATGTGGAAGGTCTTGAAAAGGGGAGACCAGGTTCCTTGGACTTTCCGATGATGAGAGTGACCTCCCCACCCCTCTTTTGAGGCGTACATGTGAACGGTGACTGCCGGGGAGGTGGTTTCAGAGGTACCTTGCTCTTCAGGTTCTTGGCTTCCGACCATGGTTTGAGTAGTAATCGCAGACGATTTGGAATCGGTCTTTGTAGATCTCTTCGAGTGTTTGATGCGTAGTTTCTCCAAACTCCTGCTGCATCTTTTACTTGTGCTTTCAATATTGTATCTGTCACTGAGGCAAACTGGAGGGAGCCCAACACTCTCCTGTTGCCTTCTTGATATCCTGTCGGATTGAAGAAGTCTCTTGACAGATCCTGCTATCTCTTTCCTCTTCTTTGATGGAATGGAAAGGCAGTGTGACTGTAAATCCAAGTGGACGCCCAGCCACTGGAATTTTTGAGCTGGAGATAGACGAGACTTTTCATAGTTGATCTTGAATCCTAAGTGTTCCAGGAACTGGATCACTTGATTGGAGGCTTGCGTGCACTCTTCCTCAGATGCTGCCCACACCGGCCAGTCGTCCAGGTAGGCTACTACCTGGATCCCCTTTATGCGTAGTTGATGAATGACTGCATTCGCAAGTGTAATGTATTGAGAAACACTACTCTCTCATTCTACTATGTTGAACCTTTGAGTTGTTATTGTTGTCTTCCCCGCCATCCACGAACTGTGACGCTAGCAGAAGCATGGGTCTGTTTACTTGTATTAGATGTACCAGAATAAAGTACGGACTTACCAACCTGTCTTCTTGGAACCTAAGTACTAAAGGGACGAGGATGTAACAGTGGCGACGAGGAAGAACCCAGTGTACAAAGAGGTATGTCATATGGAAGCAGAGTTAGTGTACCAACGACAGCCGGCCGTATCTAGCCTAGCACACCCAGTTTAGGCCTGGCCAACGTCCAGACTCCAGTGAGTAGCCTGAGTTCAGCTGTAATTGTTGGGGACTACCGATTTACCGAAGTTCCATACCCAGTCAGGAAGGATGGCAGGTACAAGGAGACCGGCAATTCCCGAATTCAATCCAGATAAGTTGGAACTAAATTGTTGGTTGGATCTATTTTCCATGAATTGTGAAGTAAACGAAGTAACCGAGGCGACAGCAAAAAGGGCTTTGTTGCTTTCTTCAGTGGGAGTAGAGACTTTTTCCACGATCTGTAAGTTAACAGCACCGAAATTGCCGTCTGCAGTTCCTTTTGATGACCTAGTAAATCAACTTAAGTCTCATTTCATAACGAAACCAAGTTATCATAGAGCATTATGTGATTTCCTACAGAGGAAGAAGAAAAGTAGTGAGTCAGTGAAGGAATATTATGCAGAACTTAAATTATTAGCTCAACAGTGTGAATTTAATAATGAGTTTGACCGAAGGTTGAAGGAACAGTTATTGGTTGGTATTGATAATGAAGTATATTTTAAGGTTTTATTAGCTGATCCTTTTGAGTTTAAATCCATCTCCTCTCGTGATTTACTTGCCAAGGTTACCAATTTAGAAACTACCTATGTTACCGAGTGTAGTCCTACTTCAAGTTCTTTTACAGATAATAGGCCATCAGGTACCGTTAACAAGGTTAGGCATAAAGTAACTAGGCCTAGGCCTAATTCTAGTGCAGACTCTAAGGGGAGAGGTAAAAGTGATTATGGTAAAGCTCAAGGTAAATGCATTCATTGTGGGCGTGATAACCATTTAGCTAATAATTGTAAATTTAAGAATGCTAAATGTTATTACTGTGGCAAGGAAGGCCATGTGAGTACAGTGTGTTCCAATAAAAAGGTTAGAAATAAATCTAGGAATGTTAATACAGTGCATGATGTAGACGAGTCTACTAGTAAGCATATTCCTGTTAATGAAAATTTTCATGATTCTTATGATTTATTGAAACTTTTTGATTTTGATGTGAATTCTATTGACTTTGTCGATGATTATGAGGAACCATATAGAGAAATTTTAAGGTTAAATGGGTTTCCCCTAGAATTTGAATTAGACACTGGCAGTGGTGCATCCACTATTTCACGGCATGATGCTAATAAATTGAATTTAACACCATTACCAACAAGGAAACGCTTAGCTAATTATGATAAAGCGGAAATGCAGGTGTATGGTGAAATAAATTGTGATGTTTCTTTTAAAGGCCAAATGGTCAAGGGACAAAAGTTTTTTGTTGTAGATAATGATTTAAATTTAGCAGGCAGGTCTTTGATGAAGAAATTGAAATACCAGTGGGTACAAGTTGATAATGTGAGTGATGATAAATTTAAAGGTCCTCTTATTACCCCAAGTAGTGCATCTAGGCTTAAGCTTGATTGTGTAAAAATGTTCAATGAGTATCAGGTGGTGGAAGGATCACCCATTACAAATTATGAGTGTCAATTAATGTTAAAAGAAAATGCTGTGCCTAAGTATTTTGAAGCCAGATCTGTGCCTTATCATTATAAATGTAAAATTGAGAATAGTTTGAAAGAACTGGAAAGTAAAAATATAGTGAGCAAGGTCGAGCATGCAGGAGATTGGGCCAGTCCTATTGTTCCTGTAATGAAACCTAATGGTGAAATAAGGATTTGTGTAGATTTTAAGTATCTCAATACCCAAACAAGTGTTAATACCTTTCCATTACCGAGATTGGATGACATTTTGGCAAATGTAGGTTCTTGTCAGTATATTTCAAAATTGGATTTGAAAAATGCATATTTACAGGTATCTGTGAGTGAAAATTCTCAACAATATTTAATTATGAATACTCATTTGGGATTATATAAGTTCCACCGATTGCCTTTTGGGTTGTCGTCAGCACCAGGTATATTTCAGAGGTTTATTTCTGAATTATTGGCAAATATTGAGGGTGTTCATGTATTTTTAGATGACATATTGATTGTTGGAGCTACCAAAGAGGAACATGACAGGAGTTTATGTAAGGTTTTATCAATTTTGCAACTGAGAAATGTTAAATTGAATAAAGATAAATGTATTATCGGTTCTAGGGAAGTACCTTATTTAGGATACATTTTACGTTGTGAGGGAATTAAACCTGACCCAAAGAAAATAGAGGCAATTTTGGAAGCTCCAACCCCTCAGTCTGTCCAGTCTTTGAAATCATTTTTGGGGTTATACACTTACTACAATAGGTTTGTACCTCAGTTCAGTTCTGTTTTATGTCCTTTATATAATTTGACACAAAAGAATGTTGAGTTTCATTGGTCAGCAATTCATGAAGAAGCTTTTCAGAGTATTAAGGAAGCCTTGGGTAGAGCTGATATTTTGGATAATTTTAACCCCAATGCTACCATGATTTTAGAAGTTGATGCTAGCCCTGTGGGAGTGGGAGCTGTTCTTAAACAAGAATATAAGGGTAAAATTTCTACCATTTCGTTCAAAAGTAGAAAATTAGCTAATGCTGAGTGTAATTATTCTCAAATTGATAGAGAGGCTTTATCCATTATTTTTGGAGTCAAGAAGTTTTCTGATTTCCTTTTGGGTAGGAAGTTCGTTATTAGGACGGACCATAAACCCTTGACTCATCTATTTAACCCTAGTAAGAGTATTCCACAATTATCTAATGCTCGTATTCAAAGGTGGGCTTTATTCCTATCAGGTTTTGATTTTAAAATTGAGCACATTAAGGGAGTGCATAATACAGTGGCAGATGCTCTTAGTAGGCTACCATTATGTAGAGATGATACTGATTTTCATGTACCAGGAGAATATGTAAATTTGATTAATATTTTGGATAAGAATTCTTTTGATGTTACAATGGTAAAAGAATGTATAGAAAGAGACACTGTTTTATGCAGAGTAAGAGATTATGTAAGGAGGGGGTTCCCCAAGGAAAATGTGATGGAAAATTGTATGTTACCATTCTATAAATTGAGAAATGATCTTTCTTTGCATGATAATGTATTACTGTATAGGAATCGTATTTTGGTTCCTGAAATGTTGAGAAAGCGTGTTATGGAAATGCTTCATGAGGGCCACAAGGGTATTGTTGCCATGAAAGCCGAAGCAAGGTCTTTTGTATATTGGCCTAATATGGACCAAGATTTGGAACAAATAACTTCTAACTGTGCTTTATGTATAACAAATCTCAAACATAAGGCCATTTCACCTTTATCTTGGCCGTCAGTAGATAGACCTTGGTCCCGCTTGCATGTAGATTATTGTGGGCCCATTGACAACATGCAATATTTGATTATTATTGATTCCTTTTCTAAATTTATTGATGTCTATGCTTGTAAGAATATAACTTCAGAGGATACCATACAATGTTTAAGGTCGTGTTTTGCTAATTATGGTATTCCTGACACAATTGTATCTGATAACGCAACTTGTTTTATGGCTAGGGAGACTCAGAATTTCTTTCAGAAAAATGGTGTTAGACATTGTTCTGGAGCACCATATAATCCAAGTACAAATGGGCTTGCAGAACGGGCTGTCCGAATATTCAAAACTAATTTCAAAAAGTTTGATTGTAAATTGCCTGTAAAAACCAGAATGGCAAAATTTTTGTATACTTATAGACGTACAGTACAGTCTTCCACTGGCTGCTCCCCAGCTGAATTATTATTTGGAAGGAAATTTAAGGGTCCACTAGATGTAATAATGCCTAAACAAGGAGATGAGTTTTACGTTCATGAGTCTAAATTCAGAGTTGGTGATGCAGTATATGCCAGGAATTTTGGTAAAGGACCAGAATGGGTAGAAGCTAAGATTATCAAAGTTCTGGGTGAAAGGAATTATTTAGTTTCTGTAGATGTTAATGGTATTTTGACTTGGAAGCGTCACTTATCACAGTTATTTGAGAGAAAAATTTATAATACTAGAGTAACTGATGAATCATCACTATTAAAAGATACAATGATTCCTTCTGTTCCTGTAGTTTCTTCTCCCAATAATGTACAAGGATTAGAAGAAACAAATAACCCTATTCAGAACTCAAGTAGGATTTGTAATCCCAATGTAGAAGTAGTAGGATCAGAGAACAGTAATTGTGATACTGGTGCCATTGTAAGAAAATCTACCAGAGTAAGTAAAAAACCTAGGAGACTCATTGAACAAATTTAATTTTTTTGTGTGTTAACCTAAGGGGGGAGGAGTGTAATGTATTGAGAAGCACTACTCTCTCATTCTACTATGTTGAACCTTTGAGTTGTTATTGTTGTCTTCCCCGCCATCCACGAACTGTGACGCCAGCAGAAGCATGGGTCTGTTTACTTGTATTTGATGTACCAGAATAAAGTACGGACTTACCAACCTGTCTTCTTGGAACCTAAGTACTAAAGGGACGAGGATGTAACAAATCCCTTTGCCATATGGCCTCCCCTCTTGTCTCTGCGCAGGTACAATGGTTCTGTTCTCCGTTAACTATCCCCCAACCAAACGCAGTTTATTACTTCACAACCACAATTATTTCTATTGGGCAAAGAGAACAGAGCTTCTTTTACTCAGAAGACTTGGAGGAA
>NC_090767.1:36864859-36877359 GCF_036898095.1 Palaemon carinicauda
CATCTCTTGTAGAAAAAGGACACTCCAAAATTAAACCATTGTTCCTCTATTCTTGGCGTAGTGCCATAGCCTCTGTACCATGGTCTTTTCACAGTCTTGGGTTAGAGTTCTCTTGCCTGAGGGTAAACTCGGGCATACTATTCTATCTTATTATTTTTTTTTTCTTCTCTTGTTTTTTTTAAATGGTGTGTTGGGCAGGCTTAATAGAAGGGCCATGGATGTGTGGTGGTTTATCAAGAGGTTGTGTTTTCCTTTCCTGATTGTTTTTTCGTCTCAAAACCATCCTTACTGTCCCTCCCTTCAGTTGAGGTGGCTATCCTGGAAGGTATTTAGTCTTGCATGGTGTATCGGCTCCTCTAAGTTGACCAGTTTTTCCACTTTTTACTATAGTCTATGGGTTTCATCAATCACTTTATCTATAATTCTGTACATATTTTTTTTGTTATATTTCTTGTTAATCTTGTTTTTAAGTATGATGTCTCTTTTTTATTTCTATTAATTCTTATGCTGTCTGGAGACATTGGGCAAAATCTGGGACCATTACGTCCTATATTTCGTCAATGTCGTCTTCTGTATTGCAATATTCGTGGTCTTCATGCAAATATTCAAGACCTTACACTTGCGTCCAGACAGTATGATATTCGTTTGTGCTCAGAAACTTTGGTTTCTAATATGAGACACTCATCTGAGCTCCTTATAACTGGTTTTAAGAAGCCAATAATGTTGAAGCGTAATGCCAATCCCTAGGACCTGGGGAATAGCGGTGTATATTAGGACTGAGTACCCCTGTTTCTCATAAGTCCTGCTATCAATGTGGATGTCATGAGATTCAGGTAATAAAAGTTTGTGGCAGGCAAAACAACTTTTATTTGTGTTCGATCTAGCGGAATCCAGACATGGATGATTCTATCTTCGATTGTCTTCTTACCATTATGGCTAAGATACAGGAAGATGATAGAAAGGCTTCTTTTGTCTTTGTTTGTGATATTAATGCTCACCATAGGGAGTGGTTAAGTTCTATCTCTCGTACTGATCGCCATGGCTTAAGAGCTTTATACTTTGCCTATGAATCAGGCTGTGAGCAGATCATTAATGAAGCTACTCACAGGACTGGTAATTGCTTGGACCTCGTATACACTGACTTTCCTTGCGTTATAACGAGTAAGGTTGATTCTCCAGTTGGGATATCTGATCATGTCTTGATTTCATTAGTAGTGAAGACTGAGCAGCCTCTCCCTGGTGTATCATACTCTAGTAAAATTTAAAGGAAATCTCAAGCAGACTAGAATGGGATTTTGCATGATCTTTTGTGCTTGAATTGGTCACAATTATATAGTAGTGTTGATCCAGTTGTCCCTTTGCATGAAAATCTAGTCAACATAATTGATAGGTGTATCCCTGTATTGTGTGCTAAGGTACCAAGTGAAGGACAAACCGGGGTTCAATGATGATTGTAGACGTGCTTGTTTGGAGAAGCAGTAGGCCTATCATCTTTGAAAGAGTTAACAGATCAGATTTGACCTGGGATAACTATACTCAGCTTAGAGCTTCTGTCAGAGAGTCTATGCCTCAGCGGAAAAGGAATAGCATTTAACCATGAAAGAAACCCTTTCTGGTAAAACTCAGGAACATAAATGGTGGTCTACCCTTAAATCTGCACTCTTTGGTGTAGATGTAATATTTCCCTTCTTAACTTAAAACCAGATGGCTCAGTCACTCAATGTCCGAAGTAAAAGGCAACCCTTTTGGCTGATGTTTTTGGCAGTAAACAGAGTAATGGAAAAACTTGAACTTCCTCATTCATGTTTTCCTGAGGCTAAACTAACTAGTTTAGCTTTTCGATCTCGTGAGATTAAAGTTTTGTTGATGGACCTTGATGCTTATGGAGGTGTAGATCCAAATGGTATTTTTTCTTTGTTTTTTATAAAGACAGCAGATTCCTTAGCTCCAAAGTTATCTGTTATTTTGCTTAAGTTAACTAGAAGAGGAGCTTGTAGCACTTGTTGAAGAATTGGTAATGTTACTCCTTTATGTAAATGTGTTTGTGGTAGCTCAATTCCAACTGATTACCACTCAATTTCCATAACTCCCATATTATCTAAAGTTTTTGAATGTCTCCTGGCAAAATGTCTTGATAGGTTTGCTGAAGGTAATCATCTATTCCCTAATTTGCTATTTGGTTTTTGTAAAGGCATTGAAGCACGTGATGCCCTTCTCACAATCTCCAATGCTGTATAGAAATCCCTTGATTACGGTCAGGAAGTTCGTATGATTGGCCTTGATTTTAGTGCAGCCTTTGACCGTGTTAATCGTGAGGCCCTTGCTTTCAAACTTGAACAATATGGAGTGGGTGGGTCGTTTCTTAGCCTTTTTATTGATTTTTTCAGTAATAGATCTTAAAGAGTTGTTGTTGATGGGCACCATAGTGAGTATAGGAATGTAGATATCTGGTGTTCCTCAGGGTAGTGTTCTTGGCCTATTACATTTCATATTATATACACATAACATGTGGTTTGGCCTAGAAAACAAGCTTGTTGCATATGCAGATGATGCTACTCTCTTGCATCAATTCCATCCCCTGAATGTAGATCTGGGGTTGCTGACTCCCTTAATAGAGATCTATCTAAAACTAGTGCATGGTGCAAATTATGGGGTATGAAGTTGAATTCTGACAAAACTCAAAGTATGATTGTAAGTAGGTCAAGGACAGTAGCTCCTCAACATCCTGATCTCAGTATTGATAATGTTTCTTTAACTTTGTATGACTCTTTTATAATTTTAGGTCTGATTCTCTACAGCAAATTTACTTTTGAGAAACACATTAGGTTCTGTGTCTTCTTCAATTGCACAAAAAATTCGCTTATTGAGAAAATCTTTTAAGATTTTCGGTGATCAATCTATTCAGAAGAAGTGTTTGAATTCTCTCATTCTACTTTGATTCGATTATTTATCTCCTGTCTGGTCTTCAGCTAATGATTCTCCTCATAATTTGTTGGACAGAAACTTACGGTCAATTAAATTTCTTATTCCTGATCTAGATACTATATTTTGGCAGTGTCGTTCAATTAGCTCATTATGCATGTTGTATAAGATTTTTCATAACTCTGATAATCCTTTACATTCATATCTTCCTGGACAATTCCATTCTAGGCTGCCACTTAATTCTAATAGCCATGCCTTTTACACCATGAGGATCAATACTACACAGTATTTTAGAAGTTTCAATTCAGCTGTGACCAAGTTGTGGAAGGATCTTCCTAATCAGGTAGTTGAATCGGTAGAACTTCAAAAGTTCAAAGTTGCTGCAAAGATTTTTATGTTGAATTGGCTGACATGAGTCTTTTTATAGTTTATATATGACATATCTGTTTTGACACTGTTCCTGATTTTAGATTGATTTATTGTTAATTGGTTCTCATCATTTATTAATTTCCTTATTTCCTTACCTTACTGGGGCTATTTTTCTCTATTGGAGCCCTTGAGCTCATAGCATATTTCTTTTCCAACTAGGGCTGTAGCTTGGATAATAATTATAATAATATAATAATAATAATATATATAATAATAATAATAATAATAATAATAATAATATACCTGCCTTGGTGGTAAATAAATTTCTTAGCTAAAAAAAATATTTTACAAATATTCAAATTATTTTCAAAGGGTTTATTGGAAGTTATGTAAACTACTTGCATTTAATAACTTGTGTGTGTGTGTGTATGTATATGTGCACGGTTCTGATTATTAATCATTATACCAATGATTTATCCTACATGATAGCCTGTACATGTAGATCTTCATGATCATGTAGAAATATTCAAATCTCGCAAACCCCAACCAACACTAGCCCCTGCAGACTATATAAATTAGCAATATAAATCAAAAGAAAAAAAAAGGAAATAAATGTGAAAGACTCATTTACTCTATGTAGATATGTCAAACTTATGCAGGTATGTGTGAGCTGTAGTGTATATTGTTGATGGGGATGGACAAACACACATACAAACACACATATGTGCATGTACAAATGCAGTTTGTTGTTGCATAGTGAGAAGAAAAAAATTAGAACCTCTCTCTCTCTCCATCTCTCTCTCATCTCTCTCCTCTCTCTCTCTATGATAATCATGCGAATTGCCAACTGTCTCTATATGCTGGCGAGATGATGGGACCTTGAGGTGATGGTTACGTTACAAGACTCTTGGGTATAGGAAATAATGAATTAAATGCAATAGGCGTAACTCATGTTCAGTTCAAGGTCGGTAAGCGCACGTTTGCCGATACATTTGTTGTAGTACAAAACACTGGTATGTATCCAGCTGTAATTATAGGATACCCGTCTATGGGCAATCAAAACATTATCTTAGCCCCTGCCAAGCACGGCGTGTATATCAAAGGAAAATTCTATAAGTCTTCTAATACTTTAAAATCAGTTTTGGATAAAAAGGAGACAACAATTAAAACAGTAACGTACGTTGAAGAACCAATAACTTGTCTCACTAATAAAGAAATAATATACGCGACCCAACAGAATTCTCGTCCTTCCACACCCGTAATATCATCTTGTACGCAATCTATCGAGCCGAACGTGCCTTCGAATTTAATAGTGCAAGTAAAGAAAACCTTACCAGGATCTGGAATATTAATCCTTTCCGACACTTTGAAAACTAACGGATTGTCTGTCACACAAGGGAATACAGCAATATCTGGGTTGTACTGGATATTACAGGCGTTTTATACGCAATTATTCAATAATAACTGATCTTACGAAGAAGGGCGTAGATTTCATATGGTCTGAGCAGCATCAACAGGTGTTTAATACCTTGAAAGATGAACTGTGTAGTTCTCCTATCTTAAAATTTCCTGACTTCGGTAAGGAATTCTTCATTGCAACAGACGCCTCAGACTTAGGAGTAGGTGGGGTATTGCTTCAGCAATATGAAAAAACTATTATTCCCGATAGTTTTTTATTCTCAAAAACTGAGAACTTCCGAAAGTAAGTATGCAGTAATAGACAAGGAAGGGCTAGCTATTGTTAATTCACTAGTGCATTTTAAGTTCATAATATACGGTTATCACGTTAATGTTCTTACTGATCAAAAACCATTAACCGACTTCTTTAAAGGCTTCAGCCACAGCCCCAAACAAACTCGGTGGCATTTGATCATTAAAGACTTTGGCGCGAGAATCGGGTATTTACCTGGGAAAGCAAATATCATTGCTGATGCATTATCTCGCAACCCCGTGTCATCTTGAACGGAGCCTTTAGCTGAATTAACCCTGGATAGGTACGATGGGTCGTTTGCGACCCCGAGCGTAAAAAAAAAACAGGTTTTTTTCACGTGACTCACCCCCGTGACTGAATTTGTGGGTGATCGACCTGCAGGAGGTGTCTCCCCTACACGCTCTAGTAGTGTCCAGATGTGCATTGCTGTAGCTGTACTCCTTCCCCGATTTCTGAGACGCGTCGGGGTCGAGCGCGACCGAGTTTACCCTTCTAAGGTAGTTTGCATAATTATCAAAGTTATTACGTATTATGAAATTGTCGTAGAATGGTGCAACTTGTATAGGTTATCAGTTGTGGAAAGTCTTGGTGGATTGTTTGGCTACCATGTGCATGATTTATTTTTTAGTTAAAATGTCGTTCATACACCACGAGGACCATTTTACCGCAAGTGCCACTTTTTCATTTTTTTTCATTTTTTTGCCAAGTCATTTTTCCGTAAGATATTACCAAATAGTGTCGTAAAACTTTTGCTTGTTTAGTGTTGGAAAGTGTGTCTAGATGATCTGGCTACCCATGCGTGACTTTGTTTTTGTCAGATACGACGTAGTTATTGGTATATTGGGTATTTAACTGCGGTTACCAATTTCTGTTTTTTTTCAATATTTGTAAAAAATTACTACGTAGTAAGGAATTGCCGTATATTATTCATTTTTTTTTCATGTTTATGTGTTAAAAAAGTGTGCCGTGATGGTTGGGCTAACACGTGCATGTCTTTTTTTTTTATCTGAGATGCCGTATATTAGAATGTCGGGCATTTTACACCGCGAGTGCCCCTTTTTCATTTTTTTGCATTTTTTTGCCAAGTCATTTTTCCGTAAGATATTGCCAAATAGTGTCGTAAAACTTTTGCTTTTTTAGTGTTGGAAAGTGTGTCTAGATGATCTGGCTACCCATGCGTGATTTTGTTTTTGTCAGATACGACGTAGTTATTGGTATATTGGGTATTTAACTGCGGTTGCCAATTTCTGTTTTTTTTCAATATTTGTAAAAATTTACTACGTAGTAAGGAATTGCCGTATATTATTGACTTTTTTTTCATGTTTATGTGTTAGAAAGTGTGCCTTGATGGTTGGGCTAACACGTGCATGTCTTTTTTTTATCTGAGATGCCGTATATTAGAATGTTGGGCGTTTTTCGCGAGTGCCCCTTTTTATTTGTTTTGCATTTTTTGATTGTCATGTTACCGTAAGGAATTGGCAAGTAGTGTCGCAAAACTTATATTTTTATAGTGTTGGAAAGTGTTTCTAGATGATCTGGCTAACCATCGCCTATTTTTTTTTTAGCCAGATATGGCGTATATATAAGTATTTGTTCGATTTTCCTGTGATTGCCATTTTTTTCGTTTTTTCCCATTTCTTTCAAAATTACTACGTACTAAGGAACTATCACAGAGTAATGATTCATTTATATGTTTATTTGTCGGAAAATGTTCCTTGATGGTTTGCCTAGCACGTGGCTGAAATATTTTTTTCTGAAATGCCGTATATTAGAATGGCCATTTTTCCACGAGTGCCCCTTTTTATTTCTTTTGTATTTTTTTGCTTAGTCATGTTACCGTAAGGAATTGGCAATTAGTGTCGCAAAACTTATAATTTTATAGTGTTGGAAAGTGTTCCTAGATGATCTGGCTACCCATGCCTATCTTTTTTTTTTAGCCAGATATGGCGTATATATAGGTATGTGTTCGATTTTCCTGTGATTGCCATTTTTTCGTTTTTTCCCATTTCTTTCAAAATTACTACGTACTAAGGAACTATCACAGAGTAATGATTCATTTATATGTTTATTTGTCGGAAAATGTGCCCTGATGGTTTGCCTATCACGTGGCTGAATTTTTTTTTTCTGAAATGCCGTATATTAGAATGTTAGCCATTTTTCCGCGAGTGCCCCTTTTTATTTGTTTTGCATTTTTTTGCTTAGTCATGTTACCGTAAGGAATTGGCAAGTAGTGTCGCAAAACTTATATTTTTTTAGTGTTGGAAAGTGTTTCAAGATGATCTGGCTACCCATGCCTATCTTTTTTTTAGCCAGATATGGCGTATATATAGGTATGTGTTCGATTTTCCGGTGATTGCCATTTTTTCGTTTTTTTCCCAATTCTTGCAAAATTACTATGTACTAAGGAACTATCACAGAGTAATGATTCCTCTAGATGTTTATTTGTCGGAAAATTTTGTTTACTTCTTTTTTTATTGAATATCATCAAATTTGTTTAGCTAAAATATTATATTGTTTTACATTTTTTTTTTCGATTTTATTTCCCTTCAAAAAAATTTTTTTGGGTCAGAATTTTAATTTTATAGTCGTAAAATAATCGACAATTAAACAGCAACCCACCATACAATTTTTATGCATATCCAATAATAATTAGATTAGTAAATAACACCTTGAAATTGACATACCCTTCCTACATTTCAAGTGGCAGATTAGGGAGTCTGAGTCAGTGTGGTTGGCGGCCATTTTGTGGACATATCCGAAGCGTAAGCTGCCCTATCTATATATATTCTTGTTCCCTATAGAATTTGTGATATTTTGGTATATTTTTACCTGCATAAATATCATATTATATATTAAATTTTCCGGTGATTGCCATTTTTTCGTTTTTTCCCAATTCTTTCAAAATTACTATGTACTAAGGAACTATCACAGAGTAATGATTCCTCTAGATGTTTATTTGTCGGAAAATTTTGTTTACTTCTTTTTTTTATTGAATATCATCAAATTTGTTTAGCTAAAATATCATATTGTTTTACATTTTTTTTTCGATTTTATTTCCCTTCAAAAAAATTTTTTTGGGTCAGAATTTTAATTTTATAGTCGTAAAATAATCGACAATTATCCAGCAACCCACCATACAATTTTTATGCATATCCAATAATAATTAGATTAGTAAATAACACCTTGAAATTGACATACCCTTCCTACATTTCAAGTGGCAGATTAGGGAGTCTGAGTCAGTGTGGTTGGCGGCCATTTTGTGGACATATCCGAAGCGTAAGCTGCCCTATCTATATATATTCTTGTTCCCTATAGAATTTGTGATATTTTGGTATATTTTTACCTGCATAAATATCATATTATATATTAAATATATGTATTTTTTTACGAAATTTCTAAGTACTCAAAAAATTACCTCTAGATATGGCCCCTGATATAAATGTAATTTACAAAATAATGAAGATTTTTTTACATATTTCTATTTTAGGATAACATATGTTTATTCCCTAAAAAAAATAGCCACTTCCTATTTCATTTGGGTACCCAAAAAAATTCATGAAATTTGGACAAAATTTTTTGGCCAAAAAAAGTTACCCTTTTTTTCTCATTTCAGATCTTCACCTCCATGGATCTGACTTCATCCAAAATACATCAAGATGTGTCCTAAACATTCAAGAATCAATTCCTAAAAGGATTTGTGTATATATGTATAAACTTTTTTTTTATGAATTTTTATGTCAGGTCTTTTTTTTCTACTTAATTTTTTAAAATATTTATAATAAATAGTTTTTCTGCAGATGAGTAGTATTTATCTTTACAGTTGTTTTAAGCATTCATTGAAGTTTTTTTTTGGCAAAAAAAAAGGAGGTTACTGCAAAAACTGATTTTTCAAGAATTTTTTTTTGGCGTCGGGGTCGTTCGCGTCCGAGTATACCCTTAAAGGGGTGTCCGAGGAGCGTACCTATCCAGGGTTAATAGATATATCAACATCATGCCTATTGTTAAAACGATATCTGAACAAGAAGATTTGGGCGGGAGTGCTGAATTATTTCAGACTGAGGAAAGAAAAGATCAGAAATTAGAAAAAATATTATAAATGCTTTGAAAGGCAATCATAAGGAAAAGGAATATATAAAGTATAAGAAGCAGACTTATATAATCAAAGACAATATTCTGTGTAGGACCGTGACAAGGAAAACCCGCAATACACCACATGTGACTAACGACCAGGTAGTGGTACCAATCTCACTTATTTTCAGTCCTGAATTGGTTGCATGCAAATCCATTGCATGGACACCCGGGGTTCTCATTAATGTCACAGAAAGCCAAATAATTGTTTTATTGGCATACGATGCTTACAGATATAAAAAAAAAAACACATAGCTAATTGCCGTACATGTCAGGAAAACAAAGGGCATACGAAAACACCTGTCAGCCTAGGGACTTATCCCGTGCCCAATCAACCCTTTGAAAGGATACATTTAGATTTATTAACAGGATTTTACGAGACAAACAGAGGAAATAAGCACCTCTTAGTAATTGTACATGCTTTAACTCGATATACAGAACTAATAGTGCTTAAAACTAAAACTGCGATTGAATGCGCTAGGAAGTTTTACGAGAGTTACATTTGTAAACATGGAATTCCACACATGATAATCTCAGACTCGGGTGGAGAATTTGATAATCACTTTCTTATCTCATTGTGTGGATTCCTTAGCATTAAGAAAATAAATACCATGATATATCACCCAGAGTCGAATGGGCTAGTGGAAAGAACAAATAGGAAGGTTTTAAATATAGTAAGAGTAACACTAGGGGGATCAGACCCGAACTGGGATATTGCAATACCTGCGGTACTGAGTACTCTGAATCATTCATATCATATATCAATTAAAATGTCACCACACGAAGCATTGTATGGTACCCCAGTTAGAACGCCTTTTCATGTATTATCGCCTACAGCTAATCTACCAAATCCTTTAAAAGAATGTATAAATGCAAGCAAAAGTCGTTTTGATATCCTTCGAAAGAATTTAGAAGAATCACAAATCATAATGAAAAGGAATCATGATAAAATAGTGAAGCCAACGAAAACATATACCGTCGGTGATAATGGATACATACAGGTAAATGTACGTAAAGGACTCAATTATAAACTAACACCTAAGTTTGAAGGCCCATTTAACATTTTGGAAACATTAACGGTCAATAGGTTTAGAGTTCAAAACGTATCCCAACCCACTGATGAGAGAATCGTACCATTGGCTCACATAAGAAATTAAAATAAAAGTGAAAGAAGTAAGGGAAAGATTTTTATTTCTTTTCATTTTTTTTGTAAACATAATATGTTAAAAGTTTTTCTTCCTAATATAGGAGTAATTACATATATTTTTCTCGTTACAGGTTTCCAATATGAAGTTTTTATTGTCCGGAGTGATATTGTTCGCTCAGACAATTTTCTCATGTGAGATGAGCTCTAAAACTAAAAGTATAAATTTTAAATATGGCACTATAGTTGAAAGACAAGAAGACACTTTTATTACATCAAGTAACGTAGTTGTTGAAGTGCGTATGCAAGCAATTTTTCTCCCAGAGAATGATGTCACTAGCTTAAAGAGCGCCATTTCAAGGTTAGCTGTTTCATTAAATGAAATGCATAGAAAAAATTTTTCTTTTAATACAGAGAGTTCGCTTGCATCGACACTAAAAGTTGCAGAGATGCTATCCGACGACTTGCAAAATAAGACTTACGAGGCAGAATCTTTGGCTCGTGACCTTTTGATGTGGACTGTAGGACACGATAATCTTGAGAAAAGTAACCCGTTTATTTTTGCTGCACTAAACATCTTTGGTTCTATTGCAAGTTTAGGCTCAGGAATTTCCAATCGTCTTAAGATTAGTAATCAAAATAAGAAAATTGAGTTCTTGACTCATGAAGATGAATTGATTAGGTCAAAACTAAGGAATCAGTTAGCTTCAATCAATCAAATTATGCTTTTGGTAAATGAACATTCTAGTAATATCAATAAGATTATGGAAGTACAGGATTTGTTGGCAACGTTAACGTATTATGATTAAAAAATAGATCACATACATAATAGAATTGCTCATTTCATTGAGAAAACAAAAGATTATGTGGAAGCTGTCACGTTAGCGACTAAAGGTGTACTGTCACCCCATTTGTTGCCAATAAGAAACTTAACGTTAATTGTGGAGAACGGACGGGAGAAATTATGTTATATTCCTTTGTTAGACGCACGTAGGTTAGAATTTTATTACAGCCTAATTACAGTAAGCGTTAAAAATCGCAGGATTATGATTACAATTCCCTTTGATTCTTCTGATGCCTGGCAATCTTACAGGATATCACCATTTCCGACTTTCATGACGAATCACTCAAATCCAGTAATATCCAGTTTGACAGGACACGTATTGATTTCCCCAAACACGGAAACATATACGGTCATTAAAGACTTAAATCAATTAACTCACTGTTCAGATGCAATGGATAAAAAAATATGTACAGCTGACTCATTTGAATTCCAGAAAAACTTAATGGATTTATGCGAGTTAGTTATAGTACTAGACGGTGCTCTCTCCCATACAAATGAAAATTGTCTGGATAAGCTTTATCCATTTGCCAATAAGTTCAATTACAGACTGAACAATGGCTTGTGGATACGATACGACAAGGCCGGCTTTAATGTATCATGCCCGGACGGATCCACGTCCTATTCCCAAATCTTCGTTGCAGCAGATGGTTGTATCGGGACATCCCCGAATTATACGGTGCATGGAATCAAGACTATCATCAGAGAACGAGCCTCCTTCGTGAACTTCACGTGGTCAACAACACTACCATGTTTACCTCTCCCTCATACAATGCACGTGTGGCTAAGCGGTTGATGAAATTGACCGAGACGGACCACCCAACACCGACTTATGAAGAACGTCGATTCTACATATTACTAGCAGGAATAAGTGTTACGGTGATGATATTTATCACCGTTAACATCCTTGTTTGGCGTAGTTTAAAGAGAAATAGTATTGTGATCAAACAGAACATTTTGCCATGTCCAGATAAAACTCCTTATTTAATTCAATTTAAAGCCATTTGAAACTGGCCCTTTATTCGTTCAAGGGAGTAATATTGTCTTGGGAAAGTGTTGTGCACAAAAAGCAGTTAGTACGCTAGTAATATGTAATAGAAGAGACTATAAAACATTTGCATCTAAAAAAAAAAAAAAAAAAATTTACAAATCATTTAAAAATAAATAATTTTTTCGGCAACCTAATAAAATATATAAGCCTGAATGTTAAAAGACAGAATCTATGGGCATCTAATGAAATATATAAGCCATATATATATATATATATATATAATATATATATATATATATATATATATATATATATATATATATATACATATATATATATATATATATATATATATATATATATATATATATATATATATATATATATATGTATA
>NC_090767.1:36884859-36887359 GCF_036898095.1 Palaemon carinicauda
CGTCCTGATATGGCGATTACTCGGATATTATGTGCAGAGAGTATGTATGACCATCTTAAAAGTTTAGGGTTGAGAGTAGTGGACCTATGGAGATGCGACAGAGGAGAGTGGTCACTGTAGACGTAGATCGTGTCTTGTCCATCAACATAAATCTCGTATCTTTGGATGGTAGCTACGATGGCGAATAGTTCTTTCTCCACAGTGGGCCAATTTAGTTGGGAACCCATAAATCGTCCACTGGAATAAGAGACTGGTAACAGATCAGCTAGTGGGGGCAGGTTTCCTGTTATGGCTGTTATTGGAGCAGGATGCTGTAATAAAATGCCCCCATATCCAAGATCACTAGCGTCTGTTTGGAGATAGAATGGTTTGGTGAGGTTAGGTGCCATTAATATAGGAGGAGATGACAAGTAAGTTTTTAGCTGGTTAAATATTTGATCATGTTGTTGGCTCCAAGAAAAATTTACTTTTGAAGAAGTTAAAGCAAATAGTGGTCCTGTGAATGGTGAGAAATTTGGACTGAACTTAGAGTAATATCCTACCATACCTAGAAATCTTTTTAATTCCTGTTTGGTAGTTGGAACAGGATAAGAAGTTATGGCGCTAATATTTGCATCATGGGGTAATACTTTACCACTGCCAACTCGATGACCAAGGTAAGATACCTGACCTTTGCAAAAATTACTTTTTGCTAAGTTGATTGTTAATCCATGTTGTTTCAACCTTGAGAAAACTTCTTTTATCTTTTGAATATGGTTTATCCATGTGTCAGAGGCAATAATGATGTCATTTAAATATACAAATACTTTTTCCAAGTCCTGTAAAATTAAAGACATTACTCTTTGGAAGGTGGCAGGTGCGTTGGCTAATCCGAATGGCATTACATTATAACTAAATAATCCAAATGGAGTGATAAATGAAGAAATTTCCTTTGCCGTTTCTGTTAATTTAATTTGGCAATAACCCTTCAACAAATCTATTTGGGTTAAGTAGGTCGAATTACTTACTTGGTCAATGATATCTTGTATTCTTGGTAGAGGATACGAATCTTTAATTGTTAAATTATTAATCTTCCTGTAATCGGTACAAAGACGAAATTTACCATTTTTCTTTCCTACTAGGAGACATGGGGAAGCCCATGGTGACGCACTGGGTTCTGCCAATCCTTCTCTTATCAAGTAGTTCACTTCTACTTTCATGATACCCAATTTCTTCTGTGATGTTCGATAGAAAGCTTGTTTAATGGGTGCAGCACCTGGTTGTAGTTTGATGTCATGATCTAGCATGGTGCATCTGCCTGGTTTATCTGAAGTTATACTAGGAAATTCATGGAATAAAGCTACTAAAGATTTACATTTTGATGCATATAAGGGTTGTAGATAGTCTGATAAGTTTTCCAAGATCCTCGAGTTTTGAGAATCCTGCTAAGATGCAGTTATTGGATCATCTGTAAATTGATCCATAGGACAATCTATGTATGGTATGGAACTAGTAATCATTACCGTTTTACTTTCAGCTGTTGAGGGAGACAAATAGGCCTTTAAGAGGTTTATGTGGACTAATTGAGTAGACTTACGCTTATCTGGAGTGGCGATTATATAGTTGGTTGGCGAGATACGTTGAGTGATGGTATAAGGTCCCTGGTATTTCTCTCGTAGGGGAGAGCCTGCAATCGGATGGTATAGCAGCACTGCATCTCCTACTTTGAAACTTCTGGTTTTAGCCTTTTTATCATAGTTAATCTTCATCTTCTCTTGAGCTGTTATCAAGTTAGTTTTGGCAATGGAGTGAAGATCTGAAAGTTTCTTGTTGAGTTCTGAAATATATTGGGAAAGAGGTACCTCATTATCTCCTAACTTCAGGATGCGTTCTTTGACTGAACTGAGGATAGTTCGTGGTCGTCGACCGAAGAGTAGTTCAAAAGGTGACATACCAGTAGACTGATTTCTAACTCCTCGTATGACGTACATGATCAGTTCCAAATCGCAATCCCACTCGTTACCTGAACTATGGATGTATTTCCGGAGAAGATTTTTAATGATCTGGTGAGTGCGTTCTAATGCTCCATTGGTCTGTGGATGGTAAGCTGAGGATGAGACTTGGGTTATATGGTAATCTTTCATAGCTGTTTTAAAAGCATGACTCATGAAATTGGTTCCTTGATCACATTGTAGTTCATTTGGAAATCCTACAACAGTAAATATGGACACAAGTGACTTTAGGATGTTCTTGGCTGAAATGTTTCTTAAAGGTACTGCAAATGGATAACGGGTAGTGGGGCATAAGGCCGTAAGCAAGTATTCATGTCCCCTTTTTGTCTTAGGCAAAGGGCCTACACAATCTACTATGATCTTACTGAAAGGTTCTTTAGGCACAAGTATAGGTTTTAATGGTGCAACTGGTACTTTCACATTAGGGCTACTTACTTTTTGACATGTTGTACATGTTTTTACGTACTCTTTAATGTCATTCTTCATGTTTGGCCAATAAAAGTCTTGAC
>NC_090767.1:36892359-36904859 GCF_036898095.1 Palaemon carinicauda
ATGTTGAGGCATAAGTCCGTTTTCTTGTCGCCTAAAAGTCGACTTCGTGAATGGAAAGATACTTGCAAAGACGAGCTTCTTTTATTCTTGTGCATGGTAATGCTCATAGCACAAATGAAAAAACATTAAATTAACGACTATTGGAGTACCGAAGAAGCATTTGCGACAAAAATATTTGGAAAATTAATGTCTCGTGACCGATTTCTCAATTTATTACAGTGTTTACATTTTTCTGATAATTCTTTACCAAGACGGAATAGATTACAAAAAAAAATCAAAATATCGTTGATATGATAAAGAAAAAGTTCAAGACAAAACTGTACCCATTCCAAGATCTGTGCATTGATGAGTCACTTATACTGTGGAAAGGAAGATTGGGATTCCGTCAGCACATTCCCAGTAAAAGGCACAGATTTGGAATAAAGTTATTCGTGTTAGCTGATGTCGAGACGGGATATATTTTAGATTTTATCATATATACGGGTGAAGAAACTGAAATTGAAATCGATAAAAATCTCAAAGTCAGTGGAAGCGTAGTGAAATCGCTATTGAAAGATTATTTAGGAGTAAATCATATATTGTACTGTGATAATTGGTATACGAGTCCAACATTATTTTCATTTTTACATGAAAACAGCACCGGGGCCTGTGGGACTGTGATAACAAGGCGAAAACAAATGCCCAAGTTCCCAGTGCTAAAAAAAAGGTGAAATAATGAGCAAATCTTGCAATAATCTCTTATGCTTGAAGTGGCATCATAAGCGAGAAGTTCATATTCTTTCTTCTGTGCATAAAGGAAACATGGTTCAAACATATAAGCTCGATCATTTCACCGGTGAAAAGGTACAAAAACCACATGCTGTAGTAGAATATAATGTAAAAATGCGTTTAGTTGATAAAAGCGATATGTATATGAGCACCAATGAATGTATGAGAAAAAGCTCTAAGTGGTATAAGAAATTATTTTTTCATATAATAGATATGCGCCTTCTCAATGCATATACGTCGTACCAGGTAAAAACTGGGAACAAGCCTCCATTTAGCTATTTCATAAAACAGGTAATAAGGCAATTAATATATAGATATCAGGGAGCAGTAGTAAGAGCGAGGGAAGTAGGAGTGATTGGTGATAATCTAACGCGCTTGACCGGATGCACTGGAGGAAACATTTCCCAGCGTCATTTGCCCCCCTCCGAAAATAACCCCAAGCCTCGAAAACGATGCCACGTTTGCTCCCATAGTACTAAGAAAGAAAGGAAATCGCAGACAACATATTATCAGTGTTCTGGATGTGATGTTCCTCTTTGCATTGAGCCATGCTTTAAAATATACCATACTGTAAAGGTTTTCTAATTTTGTTTGTAGCTAAGGATAAATGTATTTTATTTTAGATATCTTATTTTCAGTTTTTTTTAGTATTCATAACCTTGTCAAGTAATAAAAATGTAAATACAGAATAATTAGCCATGTTTTAAAATATACCATACTGTAAAGGTTTTCTAATTCTGTTTGTAGCTAGGGATAAATATATTTTATTTTGAATATCTTATTTTCGTTTTTTTTTTTTTAGTATTGATAACTTTGTCAAGTAATAAAAATGTATATACAGAATAATTATGCTTTTTTACTTATCCTGGTTATCTTGAAATGATACGCTGGAAGTAATCAAATATCTCTCTCGTCCAATTATAATAATTTTCTATCTATATCACACAAATAAGTATCTGTGTTAATTTGTGCATATAATTATGATCATTTGTAAGAGTAAAACATTTGTGAGACTGATAATTATAGTATGCATATAAGAGAGCATTCTTCTCTGAAATTATTTTTATGTAACTATGAAAGAATATATAACAACCATCTGCTACAACAATTAGTGGTCTAATAAAAATGCAAGTAGGCAAATCAAAATATCTACTTATCCTAATCAATGTGTCGATTATAGGGTACCATATATAATATTTGTAACATTATTATAATATCCTTTGTAATAAAGGGAAAACTATTATACTCATTAAAAAAACGAGTTGAAGGTAGTAATTAATATTTTTAAGAAATCAAATCTTATAAATCTTTTACAACTACGTGAAGAGTAATCAAATACTTATTGTCCTATGTTCGTAAGTTAGAGCAGTGCAAATACAAGGAATGAAAGATTTAGAACAAAGACCAAGTGTTGTCACTGATCTCATTCAGAGGTAGACCTATAAGCTGACAGATTATCCTCCAAAAGAGGCCGCCTGCTGTGTCTTTAATTTACCGTCAAAATCCGACTCCACACCGTCCTTCCCACTACTATATCCCCCCGGTCTCTGAATAATATGCTCTTACGGCTGGCAGCGGAATTTACGACCTTTATTCGCAAAAGTTCATACAGTTAATTTCACAAGATTTGTTATATACCACAGGATTCGGCGTTCAATGGTCTTTCTTTCATAGTATATATAAAAACATTTACCTTAACTTATTTTTCCTAAATCTTGCCGTTGTGGTGGACGGACACGATCCGAATGGAGCCGCAGTGAAGTGGTTAAAGCGGCTTTCTTAGGGTCAGATTCATTCTGCTCTCTTAGATACACATTAATGCTACCTGGTATTTTCCTTAAGAACTCCTCCATTACTATTAAATCTTTCAACTGCTCAAAAGTTTTGACATCTACTTTGTCTACCCACTTCTGAAACTGTTTAATCTTTCCATTCATAAATTCTAAAAAGGTCTGCTGAACTTGCTTCTGACTATTGCAAAATATTTGCCTATAACCTTCCGCAGTAATAGAATAAGCATCAAGGATTGCCTGTTTAATTATGAAATAATCATGTTCCTCTAACATAGTGGCACATACAGATAATGCTTTACCTTTAAATGAGTTCCGGATGATCAGATACCATTTGTCCTGAGGCCAATTGAGATTCTTGGCTGTGTCTTCGAACACAGAAAAGTAGTTATCAGGTTCCCGTTCTTCAAATGTGGGCAGCAATTTCTGCACCTTGCCCACATCAAAGGGTTCGGGAATTAGCTTACCTTCTTCCTTTTCTTTCAGTCTTATAAATGCCAGATCCCGTTCTGTTACTGTGGCCGCTTCTCTCTCAATCTGCAGCCTAACACGGAGAGCTTTGTTTTTCTGTTCACTTTCTTTTTCTTGTTGCTCCAAAGCAGTTGCAGCAGCTTCCGCAGCAGTTTCCACCTAGATACGTTCTAGAGAAGCAGCAGCAGCAGCCGTGCGCTCAGCAGCAGCGGCTTTCCTCTCTTCTAACTCAGCGGCGGCAGTTGCGGCTCGTTCAGCAGCAGCGGCTTTCGTCTCTTCTAACTCAGCAGCGACAGTTGCGGCTCGTTCAGCAGCAGCAGCTTTCCTTTCTTCTTCCTCAGCGGCGGCAGTTGCGGCAGTTGCCGCTGCAGTTGCGGCTTGCATCTTCATCTTTTCCAACTCCAGCTGTAGATTTAGTTTATCTAAGTCACCATTTGGATTGGTAACGGTTAGAGCTCGTACGTCAGCCAGTTCTTCTTCTGGAACAATATCTTCATCTACAAGGAAGTTCAAAATATGACTGAGAATTACACATTTTACGGCAGTTGCGGGAACCTGTACATCATAATGGCAAGCTAGATTCTTTAAGTCAGTTTTTGTTGCAACTGTGAGAGATTCCACATGATCCCGTGGTGATACAATAAATTGTTGCAAGTTGAAAGGCATTTTGAATGTCGCCTGTGGCGCAAGATAAGTACAAATTAAAATAATTACCCAAACTTTACAAGAATAAATATAAGATCATACGATCGCAAAATAACAATCTTTCGATCACAGAAATACAAAATAGCGATCACAAAATTACAAGATAGAGAGATCACAAAATTACAAAATTATTTGATTAAATCACATTACACAAAAATAGCTTAAATACAAAATTGAGTCTCGCGAAACTTACGATAACACTATAAAACTTTCATTCACCGTTAACAACTGAACAATGTTTTTTTTTATGCTCGAGATCTTGAACACGCGGCTAGCTACTTCATAATTACTTAAACGACACGCTTAACATCACAAACTTTTACAACAATTTTACCGAATCAGTAAACAAGGCTTTAAAACGCAAAGGTATTTTTTACTTTAAACATACCTGATTAGCACGTTCTAGTTTACATTTCCTTTTAATTTATACCAGCTTAATACGATAACTTTTCAATGTCACATTTTAATTTATATAAATGCTATATTATTCTCGTTATGATAAAGTATCTAGTTAATAGTCAACACCTAGTTTAAAGTAATTGATTATCAGAATAATGCGCAAACTGGACAAAATACGTAGTATACGCTTTATAGATATAACAGGAGTAATTTGACACAAGTATTTAAATATTCATTTACCGATACGTAAATTTTATTTGTACACCAAAATAGTACTTTTAATACCAAACAATATATAAGTTATTTCCTGACTAGAGATAACGATTGGAATTACGAAAATCTCCGAAATTGGAAATTGGCTAATTTCACTTACGAAATTTATATAACAAAATAAATCACTTCATAAAGAAATAAAGATGGAGGAAATTTCACTTATAATGAAACTTAATTTAATAAATCACACACACACACACACACACACACACACACACACACACACATATATATATATATATATATATATATATATATATATATATATATATATATATATATATATATATATATATATATATATATATATATATATATATATATATATATATATATACTATATGTATATATATAAATATGCAGTATAAATACATGTACATATATATATATATATATATATATATATATATATATATATATATATATATATATATATATATATATATATATATATATATATATATATATATATATATATCTATCTATCTTTTTGGGCTCAAGCCATGGCGTCCTGATGGAAGGTTCCTTTTTGGTAGCTTCCTTGGGTATAAGACTACTAAGATATTCCCAGAGAATTTAACCACAGGTTATCACAGAATTCTAACTTCTGGAGCGAGTATCTCAAAGGTTTCCCTTTAAGACATCGTAATACAACAGGGGACGCGCATGTCTGAACGCGCCACATAGCTATCTTCACCCCGAACAGAGTTAATGCTTCGGTGTGTAAGGACTGAGAATAGCTGGGAGCCGTTCCACAGCTAATCTCACTCGTGGCTACTACTGATACTCGAGACGTAAACAAACGGACGCCATTGCTCTAATGACGTCACGCCCGTCTTGATCCTTTGTTTAGTAGCTGCCCTACTTAGACGGATTTTCCCTGTGTTAACTTTATCGTTTTGCATCTTCGCTATGTCGTTACCTTCAGCCTCGCCTTCTTCTGGAAAGTTGAGTACAAGGTTCCAGTATTGTTTAATTAAGCTCTGGCCGTAAAGTAAATATTACTTTTCGAGATAATTGCTGTTTTGTGGCAGAGCTGTGCCTCTACCGGACCTGCCATTTTATGGCGTCGTTGTTGTTATGCATGTCTTATTTAGTTAGCCACAACAACGTTTCCGGCCTTATATACTAATCGATTACATTAGTTTATTTAGTCTTCATAGCTAGGAACTTTTATATCGTGTTTAGACGCTTTTTATCGGTCATCGATTGACCTCATACCAGTCGGCTACTATAGCCCCCAGGCCAGGAGCCTACATACAAGTGTTCATGCATGATTTAATAGTGATCGTAGGCTAAGTTATGAAGATAGTGGCTTTATTTTACAATACTTTTGACAGTGATGCAAATGTTTTCGCCTTCAGGGACCATATAGGGGATAGGCTAGTCAGTGACTCTTTCTAGCCTAACCTAATGATAGGACCCCTATATGCTTCCTTCATCCCCTGCCTTGGCATTCCCTCTATTTAGCCTTGATTCCTTTTCTGAGTAAAGGGATCAATTGTCTAATAGAGTATATATCGCCTCTCTGTCCTCCCTAAAGGAATGAACCCCCTTTAGGGTTGCGTCCGAGAGTGAGGTTAGGCTAGCCCTACCTCTATGGCTAGGATAGTCTATGACTTTCCTGCGATAGCGATATGTCTTCTTCCTTTCCTAGTTCAGGACTCTTAGCCCTGCTCTAGGTTAGGTTAGGAAGGTTTCTCTGTTCCATGCTGAAACTGTACTCTTGCACCGTTTTAGCTGATCTGCCTGATCTTAGGTTAGGGAGTGTCCTCCCTTTCCTTAGTGGCCGCTCTGGTTCAGAAACCCTTCCTGGGAAGACTTCTCTCTTCTCCCTCCCCACCTATCTCTTGTATAGCCTTGCCTATGCTTAGGTTAGTTTATACCCATCTGTCCCCTGTCCTACAACTCCTCCTTAGGGTGGAATAGTAGGGCTACCCGAGCTTCCTTGTGCAGTCCGCTCTGGTACATATACCTTCATAGTGTCCTATAAGGTTAGTTACTAGTATAGCTCTGCATATGGGAGTCTCCCCCCCCCCCTTTGGGTGTTCCCTAGCCCTCCCTTGGGCTACCTTGCTCCCGGTCCCTAGTGACCCCTGCTCATGGATGTTAGAGCCTGCCTCTATCATGGGTACACCCTCTCAGGGAGGGGGAGGGATGTCTGGAGTCCTGATGGTACTTCCTGCATCCCTTCCCCCCTCCCCCCTGTCTCTCTCCCTATCCGGGTGCCGGTCTCTTGCCGCCTCTACTGTCGGCAATACCTGCCTCCTACTTGGTGACTCTTCCTAACCTTGCCGCCAGCCCTCCGTGTACCGAGGGACTGCCGGCTGCCGCCGGCTACTACCGGCGGCTCTCCTCCTCCTAGCTTGTCGTCCGCTTGCCGGTCGGCCGCCGGAGTGCCGGCATATACTGCCGGCAACCCGGTACAGCTTTAACCATCCTTATCCCAGTCACCAATCCGGCATCCTCCGACTGCCGGAGCCGCCGCTCCCTGCCGGCGTGCCGCCGTTGTGCCGCCGTTGTGCCGGTGGCCGCCATCCTGGTATTTGACTGACTTTGAACATTGTCTGTCCTAATGCCAGAATCTATGCTGGAGCGAGCTCCGGCATGCCGGCGGCTTGCCGGATGCCCCGGAGGCGTCAAGAATACTTGCACCCCCTTCCTGTAGCTATCATAGGACAATGATAGCCCTATATCGCAAACAGATAGGCTGTTTCTACTATTAAGATCAGTACCTAGTACTGCTCTATTAGTGATCATGCTGTCTCTTTGCATTCTTCTAATTCCAGCATGCTATGTGCATCTTAGCACGGCTGGTTGCCAGAAGCAGTTACCTTTTAAAAGAGGCCTTCTGGCCCTTAGCTGGGACCCGAATGATTTCGGTCCCAATCTTGCCCTTGGATTTTTCCACGGAATTCCAAAATACTTGGAGCTCTAAGGAATTATATCCGGTGCCCTCGGTCACTCGGATTATCCAGGGACCAAGCTTATGGTAACCAGCCGGGCGAGATGCATGGAGCATGTTCTCCTTTACTATTTTCATTCTCTATGCATCACACCTTTCATTAAGTTAAAATTATTAATTAATATTAACTTAGTTTAAGAGCCATTCTTATGACTCCCCCATACTCATTTTCTCTTTCTTCCACAGGAGGAGCAGATGAAGTGTGATTTCGCTTTCTGCGCTGTGAAACGCCCGCAGTTTTACGGGCATACGGCTTGCAGGACTCACGCCCCTTGTGCAGACAAGAAAGGGGATTTGAAGTTTTGGAATCCACTGAACTGTACGGTCTGTCAGGCTCACCTAGTTGAGGCCTTCCATAATCCTCCCTCAGCGGAGATTAGAGACATTTCTCGTGAAAAGCTGCGCAAGTGGGTGCGTGGCTTCCAGAAAAATGCTACCGGACCGTACCTGGCCACCGAAGAACTGAGGTCACTGTTGTTCCCTAAGGCCTCCCCTGACTCAGTGGTACCCAAAGACGTGATCCCCACTGTCCAAATTACGGTGGAACCTGATGTAGTCATGGCTCAGTCCATGCACGAGTGTCGTTTGGATTCCGAAGATGACGAACAGATTTCGGATGTCTCGGAAGACACGGAGAAAACGCTTATGGCTCAAGGAGCCGAAGATGACGAAGACAAGGTGGAATACGCCGAGTCGGAGCAAGAGGTCGCTCCCCCGTCCATCCCCCCTCCTACTCCTACACCGACGGAAATGTCTATTCCGTCTACCTCCTCGACTCCGGATCCTTCTTCTTCCACTCAAGAATTGATCCGACTGATTAGAGCCGTCATGGACGACAGGCTGAAGGAGAACCAGGAGTCCATCAGGTCGATGATAGGATCCAGAGAGCCGAAGAAGATTTCGGTCAAGGATCTCCCCGCTTGCTCTCATGCCAACCCGTGGAGGTATGCAGAGCATATGGTTATTGCGACCGGCAGGATCTTTGTCAGTGATAAGATCGGCACGGTCCCTTTGGAAGATGTGGAGTTCTTCCCAAACTTTGAGGCCTACCCGGACTGTTACGTCCGGCTTCGTTCCGAACCTGCCTCGAAGGAAGAGACCGAACCTAAGGAAGAGATAGTGTTCGATCTCGCAAAGGCCCAGGCTATGCTAGCCTCCGCATTCAAGAGTAGAGGCTTTACCTGCTCTAAGCTTCCGGCATTGAGCAAGAAGCACCCTACTTACGTTGCACCTGAAACTGCGGTTCTTCCATTCTTGGAAAAGGCCTTAGCTGCATGCCTTAAAGCGGCGGACGAAGGGAAACCCTGCCCTGCATTGGAGGAGTGCAGACCCTTCTCCATAGTGACCCCCCCTGACGCTCGACACTGGAAAGATGTTCAACATACTTTCGTCGTGGGAAGGCTCGATCCTGACGTCGCCGGACGTCAGTTTAATGAAGACCTCCCTAAGCTCAACGATCACCTCCTTCGTCGGGAACAAGACACGAAGGAGAGGCTTGCGGCATCTCTTTCTCATCAAGTCCAACTTGAAGTTATGGCCTGTGACACTAGAGTACCAGACCACTACATGGTACTCTCCAAATCCCACTTATTAACTGTAATGAAGGACTTGTACCACTTCATAAAGGCTCGAAGAGCCTGTCGTGAATTCGTGTTTGCCGGTGCCACCGTGAAACACGAACCCCGGAGGCTGATTTCCTCCAACATCTGGGGAAAACACCTCTTTCCTTCTGACCTTGTGAAGGAAATCACTGACAGAGCCGCCACGGAGAATAGGAACCTTCTCCACAAGTGGGGCATGTCCAGGAAAAGGAAACCCTCTCAGGATGACGGACCTCAGCCTAAGAGGAAACCCCAAAAGCCAAAACCCCAGCAACGTCAGCAAAGACGTCAGTTTCCGGGACCCGCTACCTCCCAAGTGGTTGCCCAACCACAACAGACCTTTCAATTGGTCCCCCAACCGGTGTTGTCACAGTCACCGGTCTTCACCCCTGCCTTTGAGCAACAATCAACTACCTTTCGTGCCAAAGGTAGAGGCTCATTCAGGGGTGCAAGCAAAGACGCATCTCGCCGTCCCTCCAGAGGTAGAGGAGGAAAGGGAGCTAGCGGCCGAGGCAGCAAGTCCTCGGGACACCAGAAGCAATGAAGTGCTTCCGGTGGGAGGAAGACTCCGCCAATTCCAGGATCGTTGGACCTTCGATCCCTGGGCACACAGCATCGTCAAGAAGGGTCTAGGCTGGAGTTGGACTCAACCACCCCCAATCTTCCAGCAATTCTTCCAACAATCAACCCCCCTTCTGGAAGAATATGTTCTAGACCTCTTGAACAAGAAGGTGATAAGGAAGGTAAAGTCCACCAGGTTCCAAGGGAGACTGTTTTGTGTTCCCAAGAAGGACTCAGACAAACTCAGAGTCATTCTGGACTTATCCCCCCTCAACAAGTTCATAGCGAACAACAAATTCAAGATGCTGACGCTTCAACAAATAAGGACCCTTCTGCCTCAAGGTTCCTATACGGTCTCTATAGACCTGGCGGATGCCTACTGGCACGTTCCAATGAACCATCACGCTTCCTCCTACCTAGGATTTCGACTCCAAAGGAAAAGCTACGCCTTCCGGGCCATGCCCTTCGGCCTCAACGTGGCCCCTCGGATCTTCACAAAACTGGCGGATGCCATAGTACAACAACTCCGCCTAAGAAACGTCCAGGTGATGGCCTACCTCGACGACTGGCTAGTCTGGGCTCCATCGCCCGAAGAGTGTGCAAAGTCTTGCAACGAAGTTACCCAGTACCTAGAACACCTGGGATTCAAGATCAACGAGAAAAAATCTCGCCTCTCTCCAGCTCAGAAGTTTCAGTGGTTGGGAATCCACTGGAATCTTCAGTCACACCGCCTTTCCATCCCCCAGAAGAAAAGGAAGGAAATAGCAGGGTCTGTCAAGCGACTACTGAAATCCAAACGCATTTCAAGACGACAGCAGGAACGAGTTCTAGGCTCTCTACAATTCGCCTCAGTGACAAACCCAGTGCTTCGTGCACAGCTAAAGGATGCCGCGGGAGTCTGGAGACGCTCGGCATCCATCGCTCGAAGAGACCTCAAGAGACGGCTTCCAAACAGACTGCGACGCCTCCTAAAGCCGTGGTCGGAAGAAAAGGCCCTGAAAAGGTCCATTCCTCTCCAACACCCTCCTCCATCACTCAACATCCACACGGATGCCTCACTGGAAGGTTGGGGAGGTCACTCCCACCAGAAACAGGTTCAAGGTACCTGGTCTCCACTATTCAAGACGTTCCACATAAACATCTTGGAGGCCATGGCGGTCCTTCTAACACTGAAGAAGTTATCCCCGCCGCCCTCGATCCACATCCGTCTAACCCTAGACAACTCGGTGGTAGTTCGTTGTCTCAATCGCCAAGGCTCAAGATCGCCCCAGATAAATCAGGTGCTTCTCCCAATCTTCCGTCTGGCAGAGAAGAAGAAGTGGCACCTGTCTGCAGTTCACCTACAAGGATTCCGCAACGTGACAGCGGATGCTCTATCTCGGACAAACCCGATAGAGTCGGAATGGTCTCTAGACGCAAGATCGTTCTCCTTCATCTCTCACCAAGTCCCAGAACTTCAGATAGATCTCTTTGCAACGAGCGACAACAATCAACTTCCTCTGTACGTAGCCCCGTACGAGGACCCCAAAGCAGAAGCAGTGGATGCCATGTCACTGGACTGGAACAGATGGTCCAAGATCTACCTGTTCCCTCCCACCAACCTTCTGTTGAAAGTCCTCTCCAAACTGAGAACCTTCAAAGGGACAGCGGCCCTAGTGGCTCCCAAGTGGCCCCGGAGCAACTGGTACCCCCCTGGTCCTGGAGCTGCAGCCCAAGCTGATCCCTCTCCCGGGCCCAGTTCTCTCTCAACAAGTACAGAAGTCGACTGTCTTCGCTTCATCATCGAAAATCAAGGACCTTCATCTCATGATTTTCTCTCCCTTGCCGCAAAGAAGAGGTTTGGGATCTCGAAGAAAAGTCTAGACTTCCTAGAGGAATACAAGACCGAATCCACGAGACGGCAATATGAATCTTCCTGGAGGAAATGGGTCTCCTTTGTCAAGACAAAAAATCCTAAAGAAATCACGATTGATTTCTGTATGTCCTTCTTTATTCACCTTCATGGACAAGGATTAGCAGCCAATACGATTTCAACCTGCAAATCGGCCTTGACTAGACCAATTCTATATGCTTTCCAAATTGACCTGTCCAACGACATCTTCAACACATTACCAAAAGCATGTGCTCGCCTACGTCCAGCACCCCCACCG
Source organism: Palaemon carinicauda (assembly GCF_036898095.1). Lineage (NCBI taxonomy): Eukaryota > Metazoa > Arthropoda > Malacostraca > Decapoda > Palaemonidae > Palaemon > Palaemon carinicauda. Next base: position 36,904,043 of record NC_090767.1, read on the forward strand.
AAACCGATCTCCTGGTCACTAGACAAGGTACTCCATTTCGCCTCCAACTTGGACAACGATTCATGCCCCCTCAAGGATCTGACTCAGAAAGTTATATTTTTATTCGCTCTCGCTTCGGGAGCTCGAGTCAGCGAAATAGTGGCATTATCAAGAGAAGAAGGACACATCCTGTTTACCGATTCAGGAGAAGTGACCCTCTCCCCTGATCCGACGTTTCTCGCTAAAAATGAATTACCCACCAAAAGATGGGGCCCTTGGAGAATATGCCCCCTGAAGGAGGATGTCTCTCTATGTCCAGTAGAGAGCCTCAAGGTCTATCTTCGCAGAACTTCGAACTTTGGTGGAGGCCAACTCTTCAAAGGAGAAACATCGGGCAGTGACCTGTCACTGAAACAATTAAGAGCGAAAATCACCTACTTCATTCGCAGAGCGGATCCGAACAGTACACCCGCTGGTCATGATCCTAGAAAAGTGGCATCTTCTCTGAATTTCTTTCAGAGCATGGACTTTGAAAGCCTTAAAAACTTTACGGGCTGGAAGTCCTCGCGAGTTTTCTTTAAACACTATGCGAAACAAGTGCACGAAGTCAAACATTTTGTGGTAGCCGCAGGTAGTGTTATGAAACCTGCACCTAACTCTGCGTAGAACAGTGAGTTACTTGGGACTCTAACTCTTCGGGTGCCTATGTTGACCCTCGAGCGATTCATAGTGATGTCGAAAAACACTTAGTGCTTTTATAACTGTTCTTATCCCAGGTGAAATGTCATAGTGTCACACAAGTGCCGCATGCCTTGAGCATGATGTGTTTTAATTAAAG
>NC_090767.1:36914859-36924859 GCF_036898095.1 Palaemon carinicauda
CGCTGGCCTGGCACAGACATAGGAGGCTTAGCCTCCTTAGGTCACTGCCGAAGGTTTCTGTACGAGATGATTCCTTCTTTTGTGATCTAGCAGACTAGTCCTTGTTGCTGTTCTCGGGGGAGGATAAGATTCTTTCCCTGGGAGTAGCAACACCTTCCTTGCTTTGGTTCTTTGGGAGCTGGCAAGTATTGCTGGCCTCCCTCCTTGGATCTCCCTTAGGCTAAGCTGAGTTTTCTTGGCTGCGGGTGATCCTTCACTAAAGCAAGGTTGGTAGGACCCTCTTTTGTCCCTTCCCCCTCTATCTCCGTAATGGCCTAGCCATTACAGTACTGTACTTCATTCTACATCTGGACCTAGGATAGGTTAGGATGTGGAATTGACTCAGTCCCTTGCCGGCCGACATTGGCTGTTGCCGGCCGGCAGTTACTGCCGCCCGGCACATGCATTTGAACCAGCGTTCTGCCGCCTTATAGCCATTTAGTAGTATACTTTAACCCTGGAACGGTACGGTGGGTCGTCCGCGACCCCGAGCGTCAAAAAAAAAGAGGTTTCTCTCACGTGACTCACCCCCGTGACTGAATTTGTGGGTGATCGACCTGCAGTAGGTGTCTCGCCTACACGCTCTAGTAGTGTCCAGATGTGCATTGCTGTAGCTGTACTCCTTCCCCGATTTCTGAGACGCGTCGGGGTCGAGCGCGACCGAGTTTACCCTTTTAAGGTAATTTGCATAATTATCAAAGTTATTATGTATTATGAAATTGTCGTAGAATGGTGCAACTTGTATAGGTTATCAGTTGTGGAAAGTCTTGGTGGATTGTTTGGCTACCATGTGCATGATTTTTTTTTTAGTTAAAATGTCGTTCATCACCACGAGGACCATTTTACCGCGAGTGCCCCTTTTTCATTTATTTTTTTATTTTTTCGGCCAAGTCATTTTTCCATAAGATATTGCCAAATAGTGTCGTAAAACTTTTGCTTTTTTAGTGTTGGAAAGTGTGTCTAGATGATCTGGCTACCCATGCGTGACTTTGTTTTTGTCAGATACGACGTAGTTATTGGTATATTGGGTATTTAACTGCGGTTGCCAATTTCTGTTTTTTTTCAATATTTGTAAAAATTTACTACGTAGTAAGGAATTGCCGTATATTATTGATTTTTTTTTCATGTTTATGTGTTAAAAAGTGTGCCTTGATGGTTGGGCTAACACGTGCATGTCTTTTTTTTATCTGAGATGCCGTATATTAGAATGTTGGGCATTTTACCGCGAGTGCCCCTTTTTCATTTTTTTTTCATTTTTTTGCCAAGTCATTTTTCCGTAAGATATTGCCAAATAGTGTCGTAAAACTTTTGCTTTTATAGTGTTGGAAAGTGTGTCTAGATGATCTGGCTACCCATGCGTGATTTTGTTTTTGTCAGATACGACGTAGTTATTGGTATATTGGGTATTTAACTGCGGTTACCAATTTCTGTTTTTTTTTCAATATTTGTAAAAATTTACTACGTAGTAAGGAATTGCCGTATATTATTGATTTTTTTTTCATGTTTATGTGTTAGAAAGTGTGCCTTGATGGTTGGGCTAACACGTGCATGTCTTTTTTTTTATCTGAGATGCCGTATATTAGAATGTTGGGCATTTTTCCGCGAGTGCCCCTTTTTATTTGTTTTGCATTTTTTTGCTTAGTCATGTTACCGTAAGGAATTGGCAAGTAGTGTCGCAAAACTTATATTTTTATAGTGTTGGAAAGTGTTTCTAGATGATCTGGCTACCCATGCCTATTTTTTTTTAGCCAGATATAGCGTATATATAGGTATGTGTTCGATTTTCCTGTGATTGCCATTTTTTCGTTTTTTCCCATTTCTTTCAAAATTACTACGTACTAAGGAACTATCACAGAGTAATGATTCATTTAGATGTTTATTTGTCGGAAAATGTTCCTTGATGGTTTGCCTAGCACGTGGCTGAAATTTTTTTTTCTGAAATGCGTATAATAAAATGTTGGCCATTTTTCCGCGAGTGCCCCTTTTTATTTGTTTTTCATTTTTTTACTTAGTCATGTTACCGTAAGGAATTGGCAAGAAGTGTCGCAAAACTTATATTTTTATAGTGTTGGAAAGTGTTTCTAGATGATCGGGCTACCCATGCCTATCTTTTTTTTAGCCAGATATGACATATATATAGGTATGTGTTCGATTTTCCTGTGATTGCCATTTTTTCGTTTTTTCCAATTTCTTTCAAAATTACTACGTACTAAGGAACTATCACAGAGTAATGATTCATTTATATGTTTATTTGTCGGAAAATGTGCCTTGATGGTGTGCCTAGCACGTGGCTGAATTTTTTTTTTCTGAAATGCCGTATATTAGAATGGCCATTTTTCCGCGAGTGCCCCTTTTTATTTGTTTTGCATTTTTTTGCTTAGTCATGTTACCGTAAGGAATTGGCAAGTAGTGTCGCAAAACTTATAATTTTATAGTGTTGGAAAGTGTTTCTAGATGATCTGGCTACCCATGCCTATCTTTTTTTTTAGCCAGATATGGCGTATATATAGGTATGTGTTCGATTTTCCTGTGATTGCCATTTTTTCGTTTTTTCCCATTTCCTTCAAAATTACTACGTACTAAGGAACTATCATAGAGTAATGATTCATTTAGATGTTTATTTGTCGGAAAATGTGCCTTGATGGTTTGCCTAGCACGTGGCTGAATTTTTTTTTTTCTGAAATGCCGTATATTAGAATGTTAGCCATTTTACCGCGAGTGCCCCTTTTTATTTGTTTTGCATTTTTTTGCTTAGTCATGTTACCGTAAGGAATTGGCAAGTAGTGTCGCAAAACTTATATTTTTATAGTGTTGGAAAGTGTTTCTAGATGATCTGGCTACCCATGCCTATCTTTTTTTTAGCCAGATATGGCGTATATATAGGTATGTGTTCGATTTTCCGGTGATTGCCATTTTTTTTGTTTTTTCCCATTTCTTTCAAAATTACTACGTACTAAGGAACTATCACAGAGTAATAATTCATTTAGATGTTTATTTGTCGGAAAATGTACCTTGATGGTTTGCCTAGTACGTGGCTGAAATTTTTTTTTCTGAAATGCCGTATATTAGAATGTTGGCCATTTTTCCGCGAGTGCCCCTTTAATTTGTTTTGCATTTTTTTGCTTAGTCATGTTACCGTAAGGAATTGGCAAGTAGTGTCGCAAAACTTATATTTTTATAGTGTTGGAAAGTGTTTCTAGATGATCTGGCTACCCATGCCTATCTTTTTTTAGCCAGATATGGCGTACATATAAGTATGTGTTCGATTTTCCGGTGATTGGCATTTTTTCGTTTTTTCCCATTTCTTTCAAAATTATTCGTACTAAGGAACTATCACAGAGTAATGATTCATTTAGATGTTTATTTGTCGGAAAATGTACCTTGATGGTTTGCCTAGTACATGACTGAAATTTTTTTTTCTGAAATGCCGTATATTAGAATGTTGGCCATTTTTCCGCGAGTGCCCTTTTTTATCTTTTTGTATTTTTTTGCTTATTCATGTTACCGTAAGGAATTGGCAAGTAGTGTCGCAAAACTTGTATTTTTATAGTGTTGGAAAGTGTTTCTAGATGATCTGGCTACCCATGCCTATCTTTATTTTTAGCCAGATATGGCGTATATATAGGTATGTGTTCGATTTTCCTGCGATTACCACTTTTTTGTTTTTTCCCATTTCTTTCAAAATTACTACGTACTAAGGAACTATCACAGAGTAATGATTCCTCTAGATGTGTATTTGTCGGAAAATTTTGTTTACTTCTTATTTGATTGAATATCATCAAATTTTTTTAGCTAAAATATTATATTGTTTTACATTTTTTTTTTCGATTTTATTTCCCTTCAAAAAATTTTTTTGGGTCAGAATTTTTATTTTATAGTCGTAAAATAATCGACAATTATCCAGCAACCCACCATACAATTTTTATGCATATCCAAGAATAATTAGATTAGTAAATAACACCTTGAAATTGACATACCCTTCCTACATTTCAAGTGGCAGATTAGGGAGTCTGAGTCAGTGTGGTTGGCGGCCATTTTGTGGACATATCCGAAGCGTAAGTTGCCCTATCTATATATATTCTTGTTCCGTATAGAATTTATGATATTTTGGTATATTTTTACCTGCATAAATATCATATTATATATTAAATATATGTATTTTTTTACGAAATTTCTAAGTACTCAAAAAATTACCTTTAGATATGGCCCCTGATATAAATGTAATTTACAAAATAATGAAGATTTTTTTACATATTTCTATTTTAGGATAACATATGTTTATTCCCTAAAAAAATTAGCCACTTCCTATTTCATTTGGGTACCCCAAAAAATTCACGAAATTTGTACAAATTATTTAGGCCAAAAAAAGTTACCCTTTTTTTCTCATTTCAGATCTTCACCTCCATGGGTCTAACTTCATCCAAAATACATCAAGATGTGTCCTAAGCATTCAAGAATCAATTCCTAAAAGGATTTGTGTATATATGTATAAACTTTTTTTTATGAATTTTTATGTAAGGTCTTTTTTTTCTACTTATTTTTTTAAAATATTTATAATAAATACTTTTTCTGCAGATGAGTAGTATTTATCTTTACAGTTGTTTTAAGCATTCATTGGAGTTTTTTTTTGGCAAAAGAAAAAAGGAGGTTACTGCAAAATCTGATTTTTCAAGAATTTTTTTTGGCGTCGGGGTCGCGCGCGTCCGAGTATACCCTTAAAGGGGTGTCCGAGGAGCGTACCTATCCAGGGTTAAAGCTAGTTATGGTGTGTGCCAGCCGGCACATTACCTTCTATACTGTACCAGTATTCTTCAGTATAACATATACTGTAGGAAGAAAACTATAGTATAAGTTTTGGTAGAGCACTGTGTGTTCTAACACTTTTGTGTTGTCTGGCACAGCCCTTTGGTGTTGCCTTACAGATAAGAAAGTGAGTTCTTTCTTGTCTATTGTCCGGTATTTTAAAATCATATCTTAGGTGTGAGCTCCACCTGTTTCCTCTGAAAATTATTCATTGGTTACTCTAGGACAGATTAACCATACGATTTTATTATCCGGAAGGCTGCAAGAATTGGTTGTGCGGGAAAACACAAGTGTGTGTCTTTCCTTTCTGATTTGTTATGCTAACTGTGCATATCCAGTGATACGTAGTTCACTTGATACTCATGGAAATTTCTTCTCTTTGCAGGAGGTACGTCCGAAGTGCGGAAGTGCTTTCTGCAACGTCCGCAGCAAGAACTTCTGCGGACATTAGTTATGTAGGAGGCATGCAGCATGCGCTGTCTCCAAGGGTGATCTCCGGTTTTGGGACCCCCAGGTATGTACCGTGTGCTCTAACCTGATTACTGAGGCTTTTAATTCCCCTAGGACAGCGGAATCAAGGGATATAGCTAGGGAGAAGCTTCGCACCTGGGTAAGGGGCTTCCAGAAGAACACCTCTGGACCTTATCTTCCAAGTGAGAAGATGAGGGCTTACCTTTTCCCTAGGGCATCAGTTGAGGCAGTGATTCCCCAGCCTCAAGAGGAGATCCCCCTAGTTCAGATCCAGGTAGATGCTGAAGTAGCGGTCGCCTTGCAAGACATCCAGTTGGACGACAGGATGTCAGATGTGTCTGAGCGTCTGGAGGAAGACCTCCTGGCAGGAGGCCAGGATGAGGATCAAGCCCCAGACATTGTAGAGGAAGAAGCCGACGAGGTGTCGGCTGCTCCGGTTCTGATCCCTGAACCTATTCCCTCAACATCGGCCGGTCTCCCAGTAGAGCTGGGACAGGCCCTCTCCTCCATTGTTGGAATGATCCAACAAATGCAGAAGGAGAATATGGAGAAGGCGGCTGCAGATGCAGAAGCTTGCAGCATCACGTGGGCCCCAGAAAAGGCTCAATGTGAAAGACCTTCCCTTGTGCTCATATGCTAACCTGTAGAGATATGCTGAGCACATGCCGATGACGACTGGAAAGATCGTCATGTCGGATAATCTGGGTTCAGTTCCCCTTGAGGAGGTGGAATTCTGGCCCAGCAAAGGGTCATATCCGGACTGTTATGTCCGGTTGAGGAAGGAACCAGCTTCAAAGGAGGAGATAGAGCCGAAGGAGGTCATAGTGATGGACCATGCTAAGGCTCAAGCTTTGCTTTCATCTTCGATGAAAGAGAGGGGCTTCACAAACTCAAAGGTAGCTGCATTGAGTAAGAAGCTCCCTTCCTTTGTGTCCTCTCCTGCTAGAGCCTTCCCCTTTTTGCAGAAAGTGTTTGCGGCTGTATTAAAAGCAGTCGAGGCTGGCAAGCCTTGCCCCTCCCTGGAGGAGTGTAAACCCTTGTCGCTGGCCCTACCCATGGACCACAAGGACTGGAAGGACGTCCATCTTACCTTCTCAGTCAGGAAGTTGGAGGCTGATATTGCCGGACATCAGTTCGGTGAGAACCTCCCTAAGCTGTCTGACTTTCTTTTGCGGAGAGAGCTCGAGACAAAAGAAAGACTGGCTGCCTCAATGTCTCTTCAGACCACTCTTGAGACGATGGCAAGTGACCCCAGGGTCCATGAAATGTTCATGGTAGTGGCCAAGACTCATCTGGCCACAGTGACGAGGGATCTTTACAGCTTCGTCAGGGTGAGGAGAGCTTGTAGGGAGTTCGTGTTCACCTCGGCTACGGTGAGGCACGAGCCAAGGAAACTAATCTGCTCCAACATTTGGAGCAAAGACCTTTTCCCTAGCGAATTGGTCAAAGAAGTTATGGATAAGGCCGCCACGGAGAATAGAAATCTTCTCCAGAAGTGGGGCCTGTCTATCAAGAGAAAGTCTTCCCCGGATGAGGGTCCCCAACCAAAGAGAAAGACTAAAAGAACTAGGCTACCGTCTCGGCCAGCCAAGCCAGTTGAACAGCAACAGCAACAGCAATTGCCGATGCCTTCAGTGCCCCAGATGGTGGCACAAACCCCGACCACTTTCCAGTGGGTACCCCAGGCCGTGTCGACGCAGTTCCCGGCATTCAACCCAACGTTCGAAGGGCAGTCAACTTCCTTTCGAGCAAAGCCTAGAGGAGCAGCCAGAGGCTCGTCTAGGCACCCCTCAAGGGGAAGGGGATTCAGGGGTGGTCGCGGTCAGGGAGGCAAGACCTCTGGACAACAGTCCAGGTGAGGTGATACCGGTAGGAGGGAGACTTCAGAATTTTCGGGATCGGTGGACCTTCGATCCCTGGGCTCACAGCCTACTCAAGAATGGACTGGGCTGGAGCTGGTACAGCACTCGACCCCTGTGCCCTCGGTTTTTCCAACACTCCACCCCCGGTCTGGAGGAGTACATCCAAGATTTGTTGGAGGAATAAAGTGATCCGAAGGGTAAAGTCCATCAAATTCCAAGGGAGGCTGTTTTGTGTTCCCAAGAAGGACTCGGGAAAATTCAGAGTCATTCTGTACTTGTTGCCACTCAACAAGTTCATAGTGAACTGCAAGTTCAAGATGCTAACACTGCAACACATTAGGACCTTACTACCCAAGAGGGCATATACCGTCTCCATAGACTTGTCAGATGCCTATTGGCACGTTCCAATCAACCGTCGACTCTCCCCCTACCTAGGGTTCAAGCTACAACGAAGACTATACGCCTTCAGAGCCATGCCATTCGGGCTAAATATAGCTCCAAGGATCTTCACGAAGCTTGCGAGCGTAGCTCTCAAGCAATAACGCCTAAAGGGAATTCAGGTAGTAGCCTACCTGGACGACTGGCTGGTGTGGGCAGCATCCAAAACAGAATGCTTGCAAGCTTCCATTCATGTGATCCAGTTCCTAGAGTTTCTAGGCTTCAAGATCAACAGAAAAAAGTCTCGACTTTCTCCATCTCAAAAGTTCCAGTGGCTGGGAATCCACAGAGACCTAATGTCACACCGTTTCTCCATCCCGGCGAAGAAAGGAAGGAGATAGCGGGTTCTGTCAAGAGACATCTAGATTCCGAAAGGATATCAAGACCTGGACGACTGGCTGGTGTGGGCAGCATCCAAAACAGAATGCTTGCAAGCTTCCATTCATGTGATCCAGTTCCTAGAGTTTCTAGGCTTCAAGATCAACAGAAAAAAGTCTCGACTTTCTCCATCTCAAAAGTTCCAGTGGCTGGGAATCCACAGAGACCTAATGTCACACCGTTTCTCCATCCCGGCGAAGAAAGGAAGGAGATAGCGGGTTCTGTCAAGAGACTTCTAGATTCCGAAAGGATATCAAGACGCGAGCAGGAGAGAGTACTAGGTTCTCTCCAGTTTGCTTCGGTGACAGACCCGGTGCTAAGAGCACAGCTAAATGATGCAACCGGAGTTTGGAGAAGTTATGCATCAACGCGCGAAGAGATCTGAGAAGACCAGTTCCGTTTCGTCTACGTACTCTTCTCAGGCCTTGGTCCCAAGCCAGACATCTAAAGAAGTTGGTTCTTCTTCAGCCACCACCCCCGTCGGTGACAATTCACTCAAACGCCTCGAAGGAGGGATGGGGAGGTCACTCTCATCGGAAAAAAGTCCAGGGGACTTGGTCCAAGCTATTCAAGACCTTTCTCATAAACTTTCTAGAAGCTATGGCAGTGCTCCTTACCTTAAAGAAAGTCTCCCCGCGTCACTCGATCCACATATAGTTGGTGCTGGACAGCGAGGTAGTTGTGAGATGCTTGAATCGACATGGATCAAGGTCACCACCTCTCAACCAGGTGATGTTGGCCATCTTCCGATTGGCGGAAAAGAAGAAGAACTGGTACCTGTCGGCAGTTCACCTTCAAGGAGTCCGCAATGTGACAGCGGACGCTCTATCCAGGTTCAAACCGATAGAGTCGGAATGGTCTCTAGATGCAGGATCTTCTCCTTCATCTTGAGTCAAGTCCAAGAACTGCAGATAGACCTCTTTGCGACGAAAGACAACAAGAATTTGCCCCTGTACGTGTCCCCGTACGAGGACCCCTTAGCGGAAGCAGTGGACGCGATGTCCCTCGACTGGAACAGGATTTATCTGTTCCCTCCTCACAACCTTCTGTTGAGGGTCCTCAACAAACTGAGATCCTTCAAGGGGGTAGCGGCAATAGTGGCCCACAAGTGGCCGAACAGCGTGTGGTTCCCCCTGGCATGGGAACTACGGCTGAAGTTTCTACCGCTACCAGATCCAGTTCTGACCCAGCGAGTCCAGAAGTCTGCTGTCTGCGCTTCATTACAGAAAACCCGGACCCTGCAGCTCATGATTTTCTCTCCCTAGCTGTGAGAAAGCGTTTCGGGATTTCGAAAGCCAGCATAGACTTCCTAGAGGAATGTATGTGCAAATCTACTAGAAGGCAATAAAGTTTCGAAAGCCTGTGCTAGGCTCAGACCTTCAGCACCTCCAAAGCCCATTTCATGGTCTTTAGACAAAGTTCTTCATTTCGCTTCTCTGTTGAGCAATGAGGAGGGTGCGTTAAAGGCTTTGACCCAAAAAGTTATTTTCCTATTTGCACTCGCGTCCGGGGCCAGGGTTAGTGAGATTGTTGCCCTCTCGAGAGAGGAAGGTCGTGTTCAGTTCCTGGATGGGGGAGAACTGAACCTGTTTCCGGAGACTACTTTTCTCGCCAAGAATGAGTTACCCACCAACAGGTGGGGTCCCTGGAGAATTTTCCCTCTAAAAGAAGATGCATTTCTATGTCCAGTAGAATGCCTAAAGGTCTATCTTCATAGAACTTCAGACTTCAAGGGTGGTCAACTATTCAGGGGAGAAACATCAGGCTCAAATTTATCACTGAATCAACTCAGGGCGAAAAATCACATATTTTATTCGCAGAGCGGATCCTGACAGTACACCCGCAGGTCACGATCCGAGGAAAGTTGCTTCATCCTTAAATTTCCTTAATTTTATGGATTTTGAACATCTTCGTTCATACACTGGCTGGAAGTCTTCCAGAGTGTTCTTTCGCCACTATGCGAAGCAAGTGGAGCAACTGAAGAGTTCTGTGGTAGCAGTGGGTTGCGT
>NC_090767.1:36929859-36931897 GCF_036898095.1 Palaemon carinicauda
CTTATGGAGGTGTAGACCCAAATGGTATTTTTCCTTTGTTTTTTTAGCTCCAAAGTTATCTGTTATTTTCCGCAAGTTAGCAAGAAGAGGAGCTTTTAGCACTTGTTGGAGGATTGTTAATGTTACTCCTCCATGTAAATGTGTTTGTGGTAGCTCAAGTCCCACTGATTACCGCCCAATTTCCATAACTCCCATATTATCTAAAGTTTTTGAACATCTTCTGGCAAAACGTCTTAATAGGTTTGCTGAGGGTAATCATCTATTCCCTATTTTGCAATTTGGTTTTCGTAAAGGCATTGGAGCTTGTGATACTTTTCTTACAATCTCCAATGCTGTACAGAAATCCCTTGATTGTGGTCAGGAAGTTGGTATGATTGACCTTGATTTTAGTGCTGCCTTTGACCGTGTTCATCATGAGGCCCTTGTTTTCAAACTGAAACAGTTGGGAGTGGGTGGGTCGTTTCTTAGCATTATTATTGATGTTTTAAGTTATAGACCTCAAAGAGTTGTTGTTGATGGGCACCATAATGAGTATAAGAATATGATATCCGGTGTTCCCTAAGGTAGTATTCTTGGCTAATTACTTCTCATACTATATACACATGACATGATATCTGGTCTAGAAAAAAAGCTTGTTGCATATGCAGATGATGCTACTCTATTTGCATCAATTCCATCATCCGAATATAGATCTGCGGTTGGTGAATCCCTTAATAGAGATTTAGCTAAATTTAGTGGTTGGAACAAATAATGGGGTAATAAGTTCTATCCTAACAACACTCAAAGTAATACGGTATTTGATAGGTGTTGAATTTCAGATTCAAAACTTCATCTGGTGATGATTTACTGTAACAAAAGTGAAGGTAATACGGTATATGACAGGCGATAAATTTCTGAATCAAAACTACATCTAGCGATGAGTTATCGTAAAAAATACAATTGTAATACGGTATTAGATATATGAAGGATTTCAGATTCAAAACTTCATCTAGTGATGAGTTATTTTAAGAAAAAATAAAAAATAGTACAGTATATGACAGGTGATGAATTGCAGAATCAAAACTTCATCTCATGATGAGTTACTGTTAAAAAAAAAAAAAAAAAAAAAAGAAAAAAAAAAAAAAAAAAAAAAAAAAAAAAAAAAAAAAAAAGTGATGTCAAAAACCAAATGAGACAATATTTGCATTTCAGTATCAGTTTCGTCCAGATTCGAGTTACTGTAGGAAAAAAACAAATGAAAAAATAAAAAAAAAGAAATTGATAATGTTTCTTTAGATTTCTATATATTTTTCTTTTTAAATTCTAGGTGTGATTCTCGAAAGCAAATTTACGTTTGAGAAACACATAGGTCTCTGTCTTCTTCATTTGCAAAAAAAAAATTCGCTTATTGAGAAAGTCTTTTAAGATTTTCGGTGATCAGTCTATTCTGAAGAAGTGTTTTAATTCTTTCATTCTACCTTGTTTCGAGTATTGTTCTCCTGTCTGGTGTTCAGCTGTTGATTCTCATCTTAATTTGTTGGACAGAAACTTACTGTCTACTAAATTTTTTATTCCTAATCTCGATATTAATCTTTTACACTGTCGTTCAATTAGTTCATTATGCATGTTTCATAAGATTTTTCATAACTCTGAACATTCTTTACATTCAGATCTTCCTGGACAATTCTATCCTATTCGTAATACTAGGCAGGCAGTTAATTCTAATAGCCAGGCCTTCTCCATCATGAGGCTCAATATTGCACAGTATTCTAGAAGTTTTATTCCAGCCCTGACCAAGTTGTGGAATGATCTTCCTAATTAGATAGTTCAATCAGTAGAACTTCAAAAGTTCAAACTTGGAGCAAATGTTTTTATATTAACCAGGATAACATAAGTCTTTTTATAGTTTATATATGACATATCTATTATTGACGTTGTTAATAGTTTATATATGACATTTATTTTGACATTGTTACTGTTTTTCGAATTATTTATTGCTAATTATTCTTATCATTTATTTATTTCCTTATTTCTTTTCTTATCTGGGCTATTTTTCCCT
>NC_090767.1:36932397-36972397 GCF_036898095.1 Palaemon carinicauda
GATTGGGTCACCACCTGCTGGGGTACCAACTGGTAGGTGGGTTGAGGTTGTGCCACCACCTGTGGCACCACGGTCATGGGAAGCTGTTGCTGTTGTCTGGCAGGGCGAGAGGGCAACCTTGGCCTCTTTGTCTTCCTTTTTGGTTGGGGACCCTCATCTGGCGAAGACTTCCTTTTCAGCGACAAGCTCCACTTCTGGAAAAGGTTTCTATTCTCCGTTGCAGCCTTGTCGACTATTTCCTTGACCACTTCACTCGGGAAGAGGTCCTTTCCCCAGATATTTTAAGATATTAGCTTCCTGGGTTTGTGTCTCACCACAGCCGAAACGAACACGAATTCCCTACAAGCCCTTCTGGCTTTAACGATGCCATATAGGTCCTTCGTTACAGTTGCCAAATGTGTTTTGGCCACACCATAAACATTTCCGGGTTCTTATGGTCGCTTGCCATTGCCTCCAAGGTAGTCTGGAGACACATAGAAGCGGCAAGCCTTTCTTTTGTCTCTTGCTCCCTGCGCAACAGAAAATCTTACAACCTAGGGAGGTTCTCGCTGAACTGGCATCCAGCAATATCTGCCTCCAACTTCCTAAATGAGAAGGTAAGATGTACTTCCTTCCAGTCCTTCTGGTCCGTAGGCAAAACTAGGAATAAGGGTCTACACTTATCGAGTGTAGAGCAAGGTTTCCCTGCTTCTACTGCCTTTAATAGAGCCTTGAACCCTTTTACCATAAAAGGGAAGGCCCAAGTAGCTGGAGCAAGAAAGGAAGGGTGTTTCTTACTCATGTCTGACACCTTGGAATTAGTGAAGCCCTTCTTCTTCAGACTGGTAGCCAATAGAGCCTGAGCTTTAGTATAGTAAAAAACTATGACCTCTTTTGTCTCTGCCTCCTCCTTCGACACAGGTTCCGCCTTCAAAGGACGAAGCAGTCTGGATAAGACTCAAAGCTGGGCCAAAAGTCAACATCCTCGATGGGGAGTGATCCCAGCTTTTCAGAGATGAAAATCTTCCCGTTTGTCAAGGGCATGTACTCTGCATGCCTCCACGGGTTCATGTCAGAACATGAAGGAAGGTCCTTCACGTTGATTCTATTGTGAGACCCACGGGATGCTGCAAGTTGGCGTATTTCCAGCCTCAACGTAGCTTCCTTTTCTTCATTCTGCTTCTGCAGCCTCTCCATCATTGACATGATGGAAGACAGAGTCTTGCCTATGTCACCAGATGGAGGAGCAGAAGATGTAGAGGGTACTGGTTCTAGGGCAGGAACCGACGAAACAGAAACCGATTCGCCTTCATCCTCCTCGGTATCAGGAGCCAAATTACACTCCTCTTCCCGACCTCCTGGAAGAAGGTCCTTCTCAGTGTCTTCTGACACCTCTGACATCCTGTCATCTAGCTGGATGTCCTTCATCGCGTCCGAGACATCCGACTCCATGGATATCTGGAGGCAAGGGATCTCTGGGCGAGGCTGTGGTATGACGTCATCCGCAGATGCCTTATGGAAAAGATAGGCCTGCATCCTTTCGTTCGGAAGGTAAGGCCCCATGGCCTTCTTTTGGAAGCCACGGACCCATCTACGCAGCCTATCCTTGCTGCATCCCTTGACTCCGCTGACTTGGGTCATCAAAAGCCTCAGTAACTAAGGCTTTGCAAACATTACATACCTGGGAGTCCCAATCCTTCAGAGGTCCCCTGGTGATGGAACAGCGTGAGTGGGCTCTGCACACCTCATGGCCGCAGAAGCTCTTGCTCAGCACGTTGCAGAAGACGCTGCTGCACTTAGGGTGGTTCTCCTATAAAGAGAGGTAAATAAAATTATTATAAGGTAGTTCATCTCACTGGATAAACTATTACAAATATCATAAATAATATTTTTTTTTATTGCATATAGCTTAGGTAGATAAGCTAAAAATTAAATAGGAGAGACACATACATGTGTTTCCTGCCCAGCCAATTGCTGTGACCTTCCTCAAAATTAAAACCAAGGGTTATCCTATTTTAGGAAGCCCATTGAAAAATTTCTATCCTGTAAGGATAGGTAAGTGTAACTTAATAATAGTTTCCAGGTTGAAGATTGAGTGATATTTGTAACTGATCATCTATCAGTGTATAGAAAGAACTTTCTTTTTTTATATTGTATGGTCTCAACAATAGGCTGCACATGGCTACACAGAGTATGTTGGAAATTTTAGCTACTGTATAATATTAACTGTAGTTTTCTGTTTGCAGTATGATCTATATTGCAAATATACTGGCTACTGTATAGTCATATACTGGAGTTCTAGCCGGTATGTTGCCGGTAAGGCTAGCACCAGGGCACAGTACAGTCATCGCATTGCCGGCTATGATGTTGGCCAGCAGCTCACCAGCCGCTGGAGGTCCGCTTAATGGCTTCATGACAACGATGCTTGTGATCCTTGTGAATGATTGAAGACCTTTTTTCCAAGAAAGGGTGGAAAGTTAGAGAAAGCTAAATACACTGCCAGCACTTTGCATTTGGAGGTAAAGTAGCTAGATTCCCTCTAGGACAGTTTTCTATTGAAGAATGCCAATTGGCGGGTAGAGCCGTTGAACACCCGGTCGAGGACAGCCACAATAGTGATGTCACTGGCATCGGTGAAGAGAAAGAGAGGTACATGTGGCACAGGAAAAGTGAGAGCAGCAGTGATTGATAAGGCATTCATTGCATTACAGAAGACCACTTCTGGAAGAGGACTGCACTTCAGGTCTCTTTGCTCTCCTTTGAAGGAGGCATAGAGCGTGCAAGAGGTGGCTTTGGCTGGCAGGAAACAGTGATAATAGTTGATCATGCCTGAGAATTCTTGCAGTGTTTTGATGGTCGAGGTGGTGGGGAAGTTCTGAATGGCTGCTACTTCTCATGAAGGATGTGGATTCCTTCAGGAGGGATGTGGTAC
The DNA here is from genome assembly GCF_036898095.1 of Palaemon carinicauda. Lineage (NCBI taxonomy): Eukaryota > Metazoa > Arthropoda > Malacostraca > Decapoda > Palaemonidae > Palaemon > Palaemon carinicauda. The sequence continues at coordinate 36,935,309 of NC_090767.1, forward strand.
CTTAAGAGTGATAATTCGTTGGCGGCAAAGTGCACTTGGCTTGCAGTATTACAAGGCCATTCTGTTGTAGGTGGTCGAGCAGGGCACATAAATGAAGGAAGTGTACCTCTTTGAAGAAAGAGAACAAAAGCATGTCGTCCATGTAACATTTACAGAAGGAAAGTTCCCCTAGGATGCGGTCCTTGAGACGATCAAAAATGTTTCCAGCATAAAAAAGGCAACAAACGTAGTAATTGAAATTCAATGTAACAAATGTGGTGGTGATGGCAGTCTTGGGGATGTCTTCTGGATTTATGGACACCTGATAGTACCACTTTAGTATGTAGAACGTGGAGAAAACCTTTGATTTAGTGCAAGTGTGAGGTCCCGCCTTCGAAGTATGAGAGTGTAGTGATCCTGTTCTTTCTGCAGAGGCTTGTATTCCCAACATGGACGTAGAGTGCAAACTTTCTTAAGGATTATGTGAAAGTTTGATGACAATAGAATGGAGGCCTTTTGGCAAAGGCTCCTTTTTTGTCTTTCGATGAACATTTGTTTAGCGATTGACAAACAATATGGTGATAGACATATGTATATGATGAAAACTGTGGCAACCGTCGCCTCTATATGGTAATAAACAGAGTATTATGCTGAAGTCATGGCTGTTTGACGAAATTCTTGATGGAAAACATCCTGGTACAATGTGAGAGGTTTAGCTTATATATGTGGAAAGCTAGCACAGAGGGACTGGGTGTGAGAGGTGTTGAGAAGGATAAATCCTCGTTGACCAACAGTCAGTGAGCTTCATCAACCATGTAGTGGAAATGGGAGAGGAAGTACGCACCGAGGATTGGCAACTTGACGTCAGCAATGAGACACTTCCAAGTATATTTAGCGGTTCCAATCAATAATGTGAGGGTTTTATAACCGTACATAGGTATCGCAGCTCCGTTGGCAGCTACCAGGTGGATGTTTGCAGATTCAAACAGACTACATCATGTCCTGTAGAGTAGTCTTGGCATAAAAGAACCGTAAGCATCTGTGGGTATCAAGAATCACACAGCCCTACCTGCGTCATGTGAAAGGAAAAGATTAGTGACAGGGGAGGCCATCGCCACTAGTTATGTCATACTTACAAGGATTTTTCCACTGACAACTATTCGCAAATTTCTTTGCAGCAGACCTGAATTTGAAGTGGCAGTAGCCTAACTGTGGCTGATGGGTGTCGGTAAGTGATTGAACAGGTCGGTGGTTGGGGCGTATGAGAGGGGTGGTATATACGGGTGATGGGCGGCTTTTTCGCCGCTCTGGCATATCAGGGCGTGGCCACTGCTTCCTACCGCAACCACGTAAACTTCGGTCAAAGTTGAATACCTTTTTACCTCATTAGAAATGGACGCGTTGGTGGAGGTCCAGAAGGCACTCAAGTGACTGTCCATAAGCAATTGACTTTGGTCATCATTACCTTCATGGGCAAAATATCGACATTGGGGATGACACACGCACAAATTCGTGTAGGCACATTACCCGAAGTGCACGAAGTACATTCAATACAAAACGAGAAACGCAGCAGCAGGAAACAGGTGAACAATACTGGTCATTTCCCTGAGAAAAAATAAAGCTTTATAGTCCCCAAGGTTATTCAGAGAGCTGAAAAAATTTTGCTATGTTGGTGGCCGCTGATTTGAAGTCTTCATACATTACATGTTTTCTGCTTCTTCACAGCCAATTGGATATTTTAAGAAAGTGTAGCCAGGGATGGTCGCAAGAACATATTCAGCTTTAGTGTTTGATGGGGCTACGCCCTTTAAGCAAAACTGAACTACAGCAAATGGGAACCAGGTTAAAGTTTCCCAGGGGTGTCGTTAACAGCTGAGTCAGTGTTTTAGGACAGCATCATCTAGGAGTAAGGCATGAGAGGTAGTTTAACACTCCTGTGGTCAACAATGTGCTGACGAGCAATTAGGTCATAACTGAGAGACTCGTGAATGCAACTGAAATTTATTTGGTCAGAGCATTATTATTTATATATCCTGTTCCAGTCAAGAAGGGCACATTTGGGAGTGGGTAGGTCGTTTTTTAGCATAATTATTGAATGTTTAAGAAATAGATCGCAAATTGGTGTTGATGGGCACCATAGTGAGTAGAGGAATGTGATATCTTATAATCCTCAGTGTAGTGTTCTTGGTCCTTTATTTTTCATACTTTATACACATGACACGGGGTTTAGTCTAAAAAACAAACTTCTTGCATATGAAGATGATGCTACACTCTTTTCATTGATTCCGTCTCTTGAATATAGATATCAGATTGCTGAATCCCTTAATAGAGATCAAGCTAAAATAAGCGCATGGTGCAAGTTATGGGGCATGAATTTTAATCCTAACAAAACTCAAAGTATTCCTGTAATTAGAAAAAAAGGACAATGGCTCCTGAACATTCAGATGTCACCATTGATAATGTTTCTTAAATTCTGTATGACTTATAAAATTTTATGTGTGATTCACAACAGCAAATTTACTTTTCAGAAACACATTCGCTCTGTATCATCTTTGATTGCACAAAAAAATTGGCTTTTGGGGTATTTTAATATTTTTGATAATCGATCTAATCTGGAGACTTGTTTTAATTCTTACATTATACATTGTTTAGAGTATTGTTCTCCATCTTGGTCTTCAGCTGCTGATTCTCATCTAATTTTGTTGGACAAAAACTTGCGGTCTATCAAATTTCTTGTTCTTAATCTAGATATTGATCTCTGGCACCGTAGTTCAATTAGTTGGTCATGTATGTCTCATAAATTTTTTCCTAATTCTGATTATCCTTCACGTTCAAATCTTTCCGGACAGATCCATCTTGTTTGTAATACTAGGCATGCAGTTAATTCTAACAGCCGCTGCCTGAAAACTTTAAATCAATCAATCTAATAGCCATGCCTTCAAAATCATGAGGCTGAATACTAATAATATAGAAATTTTATTCCAGCTGTAACCAAGATTTGGTATGATCTTCTTAATCAGGAAGTTGAATCGGTAGAACTTCAAAAGTTCAAATTTACAGCAAATGTTTTCATGCTGATAGAGTCTTTTCATAGTTTACATATGACATATCCGTTTTGATGTTGTTATAGTTTATAAAATATTTTATTGTTAATTTTTTCTCATTATAATAATACTTTCCTCATATCATTTCCTCACTCTGCTATTTTTCCCATTGAAGTCGTTGTGCTCATAGTATGTTGCCTTTCGAAGTAGGGTTTTTCCTTAGCTAAATTATATTAATAATAATAATAATAATAATAATAATAATAATAATAATAATAATAATAATAATAATAATAATAATAATAATAATAATAATAATAATACTAGGAAAGAATGCATTACAATGTCAATGATTCATAGTAAGGTAGAGGATAAGACTGATTGTAATTCCTAAAGGTTCCCTGAAGTTTTAGGTTTGGAACAGTTTTGAAAGAGAAGATATGCTTTGTAACTGATTTCAGAGTGGATAAAAAAAAATAAAGGAAGGTCCTATGTACGACAATCTTGGTATCATAATTGAGCTGAAAACAAGGGCAATGAATGAAATAAGGATAGGGAATTTATACAAGAAGAATTGTATGTTTAAAAGTGAATGTCCATCTAAAATATTAATAGGGGTAAGAATATAGTATTACGTAACTGTATATATGTATTCTGGACGGAACCAACCTATGGAATATAGGGTATTTCATGTATTAGCTTGTTTGAGTTTAGTGAGGTTCTTGCTTGCAAGAACTTATATATATCCTCTTTATATGTATAAAAAAGTAGTTTCATTTTTTTAAAGCCTCTCTGATATGACCTAACATCCCAATTGCACAATTGCTGACCACAGAAGGAACAGCTTCCTTCCGCCTTTCCCTTTACTGCTGCTCCATACTGTTTGGTGATTCCGCCCCTGATTTATCTCTCTCTCTCTGTGACATAGTCATAGCATTAGGGAGGAATTTGCTTGATTTCAGTGCAGCAAGATTCAGCTTCACATAGGGGCATAACTAGCTACATCACCAAAGCAGACTATATACGTGGGGGTATCACCAACAAAATTTTTTGGGAAATCTACGATTCCCTTTGTGAACAAAGACACACCCCAATATCGTACTATGCCCCAAAAACTTGTCCTGGAGCAGTACTCACCATTGCCAGCTGACCATATAACCAAGATTTTTAAGCTCTCTCTACAACATTTTGTGAACTAAAAGTCTTTGCTTGCCCTCAGGGAAATGACGATGTCGTTTGCTTTCAACCTGCCACAAATAGCTCTCATAGGGTGGTGAAACTACTTTGTGCCCTTTGGGTATGACGCCTGCCCTAACTTGTATGTGCTGCCATCCCTAATGTCAAAATTTTGACCATGAAGGATCTGGTGACCAAATTCAACTCACTTATGGAAAACCAATTCATCATCTTCAATACCACAATCAATACCCTAAATAAGATGAAGAGGACAACTATTCAACATCACCTGAAGTTTACATGAATGCGGTATGACAGAATGTGGTAGGACACAGACACACGCCCCGCAATGTGAAGAAGTGGTAAAAAAGGCGCCCACCACCAAAATGTTTCACCACTATTTCACACCACAACCAGCAACCTCTCCAGCCACCTTATGATGCACATCAACCGCGGATATGTTACTACCACCCCAAATTCATAGTTACTTTGTTAAAATGTGCAAACAGTGGTCAGTGACCTAAAGATTTTTAAGAAGACCAGGGCTTGTGGGAGTGGCCTCCCATGTCTGTAGTCTTTTCTATTTACATGATGGAAGTACAGTAAGCAACTTTTGGTAGACACCGGGGATTGCTGTTCTCTACATGAGAAAACTTAGTCTGTCTAAGCCTACCAAAGTCCAAATAGTAACTGCCAAACGATCTGTGATCTCCACCCCGTGTTAAGAGGCCTTTTATGTTATGTTTTGTGAGTGGCAAATATAATTTATAGTTTCTCTTTGCTGACGCCCCATTGCCAATCCTTAATGTGGATTTCCTCACCCTTTTCCACCTCTTGGATGAGGTTGTTCAACGACAGTTAGCCAACACAGACTCTTATTCGTCGACATCTCTTCAACACACAGCCTACAAAATTTCTCTCCACATCAGCTCACCCAGGGATGCCTTTGCCCACCTCCTCACATCATACTCAGAAGTGTTCTGTCCTAAACTTCACAATATGTCCACCATTCCCACTAAACGAAGTATTGATCACTATATCAAGACAACAGGGCCATCAGTGTTCACCAGAGTCAAGTGTCCTTTGCCGAATTGTTTTGCAATCACTAGTAAATTTTTTGCCGAAATGAAAGATATCTAACTTCGCTAAAAGGCTTCATGCTCATGCTTATTGTCCTTACATATCATCCTACAAAAAGAACCCCCTGCACCTGTTTGGGGATTACTGGCATATGAACAAGCAGACATAATGGATTAACTGCCTCCCAACAAAACCTTGCCACAATTACCTCTTAGTCACAACAAAGTGAAGGTTTTATCCATTATTATTATTATTATTATTATTACTTACTAAGCTACAACCCTAGTTGGAAAAGCAGTATGCTATAAGCCCAGGGGCTCCAACAGGGAAAATAGCTCAGTGCGGAAAGGAAAAAAGGAAAATAAAATATTCCAAGAAGAGTAACAACAATAAATATCTCCTATATAAACTATAAAAACTTTAACAAAACAAGAGGAAGAGAAATAAGATAGGAGAGTGTGCTCGAGTGTACCCTCAAGCAAGAGAACTCTAACCCAAGACAGTGAAAGGCCATGGTACAGAGGCTATGGCACTACCCAAGACTAGAGAACAGTGGTTTGATTTTGGAGTGTCCTTCTCCTAGAAGAGCTGCTTACCATAGCTAAAGAGTCTCTTCTACCCTTACCAAGAGGAAAGTGGCACTGAACAATTACAGTGCAGTAACCCCTTGGGTGATGAAGAATTGTTTGGTAATCTGTGTTGTCAGGTGTATGAGGATAGAGGAGAATATGTAAAGAATATGCCAGACTATTCAGTGTGTATGTAGGCAAAGGAAAATGAACCGTAACCAGAGAGGAGGATCCAATGTAGTACTGTCTGGCCAGTCAAAAGACCCCATAACTCTCTAGCGGTAGTATCTCAACGGGTGGCTGGTGCCCTGGCCAACCTACTACCTACATTCTTGACTTAGTGAAGTGGTATTATCAGATGCCCATGAACACCTATAAGAAATCCCGAAGATTGCCATCACCACCCACTTCAATGCATACAGCTACAATCATCCTGTTTTAGCTACTTTTCAACGCCTCATGAATGGTATCTTCGGCAACCTCCCCTTCAGAGTTCAATCAGGAATTCCACCATAATATTTAATCTATTATATATATCACTACATGTACAATGAAATACCTTTTTATTAAGAGAAATATGACACGATATTCAAACAAGTAGTAGATATGTTAATAGTAGCAGGACTATAAAACACCTTTAGGAAAGGACAGAAAATAAAAGATTTCGATTCTCTGGTGATATTGTTATAAACAAGGGTGATCAGTGATAACATGCATATAGTATTATCTCTGTGTTCAAAAAAGGTATTCTCTTGCTGTAGACTTACCATCTTTCAGGTGTGGGGAAGCATTGTTGACAAAGAGTATAGAGAACAAATGTAAAATTTACTACCGTATATAGTGTTATAGTAATTACCTGTTAATACTTTCATAAATGATATGAATAAGATATAAATAAGAATTCGATAGTGAGTACTAAAGCTTACTAAAAAGAAACTTATTAATTATACACATATATTGAATTATATATATATATATATATATATATATATATATATATATATATATATATATATATATATATATATATATATATATATATATATATATATATATATATATATATATATATATATATATATATATATATATATATATATATATATATATATATATATATATATATATATGTATATATATATATATATATATATATATAGTATATACAGTATATGTACATATATTAGTGTGCTACTTTTATAAGCACACATTGAGTAGGTGTTGTTTAAGATGTGTATAGCTGGATAACGAAGTACATCTTATTAGCTTTAAAAGTATTTATTTATTAAAAACAACAGAGTTAAACATCTCCATCACTGGAGGGAGCTGGTTTGGTCAGATGACCAATTCTGGTGAAGTATAGATATGAACTGACTAAATTATCGATATCACAGATATCGTATGCTTAGTTGACATAGCAGTTTTGTCACAATCTCGGAAGACACCTGCATCCGGTGACGTCACAAACTTTCACATGCTGATGCATTGGTGTTGACGTTTAAGAAAAATGTTACATTGTTGAGGCTGCATTGTGTGTCCTGTTTATGATTTGAATGACTACAGCAAGTCCCACGGCTAGCATCTTCATCCAAAATGACATATTACGTCATGTGTTTTAAACATGTAATATTAATTATTACATAAGCTCGGCCAGCTATCTCAATTTTTTCACAAAAATTTAACAACAAGCCAAAACATGTTTACTAGGTGTGACTGGACATATGTACTATTCTTTGTTTAACTTTAGCCATAATCAAACGAGGACGAATGTCCAAATAGGCACATTAAAAAATAATAACAATAATGCATATAAAAAAGATATTACCAAAGCAAAGAAAAAAAATGCATGATAAAATAAAGATCATATATATATGGTACATTGCTAGCAAATGATTATATGGTACCAAAAAAAAAAAAACTACTGACTTACATATGATTTGGTAACTTGTTAAAGAATAATTGTTACCTTTGTCAGAAACATAGATTAACATAATACGGTAACTAATAAAAATATATGTTACCTTGGTAAAAATTCAATTTTTTAGTGCACAAACACGAATTCCTGGTACGTACACGTACCACGGTTTCGTACACACACACACACACACACATATATATATATATATATATATATATATATATATATATATATATATATATATATATATATATATATATATATATATATATACATATATATATTTATATATAGGGCTGATATATTTTATTAGATGCCCATAGATTCTGTTAATTTTTAAATTTTTTTTTGTTTTTTTTCTCTTTTCTTTTTAACATTCCGGCTTATATATTTTATTAGATGCCGAGAGAAAAATGATTTATATTTTTTTTAAATGTTGTTTTAAATGTATTTTTAACAATGCAATGTAGATAATTTCTTCAGTTACATATTACTAGCGTACTAACAGCTTTTCTTACAAACTCTATTTCCAACAATTTACTCCTTTAGCGAATGAGGTGGCCACTTCAAACGGCTTTAAACTGAATTAAATAAGGAGTTTTGTCTGGACATTGCGAAACATTCTGTTGTAGCTGCTTGCTGTGCCGTAACCTATGCCAAACAAGGATGTTCACGGCGATAAATATCACCACCGTGAGAACCAGACCTGCTAGTAGTATGGGGTGAAGGATTTCCTTATAAGTCGGTGACAGGTGGTCCCTTTCGGTAAGCTTCATCAACCGCTTTGCAACCTGTCTGTTATACGGGAGAGGGAGTGATGGCATTGTAGAGGTCCACGTGAAGTTCGCGAAGTAGGCTCGTTCTCTGATGAGTGTCCGTAGACCAGTCACCATGGAATTAGGGGAAGTCCTGATACAACCATCTGCTGCGACGAAGATGTGGGCGAAGGACGTGGATCCGTCAGGGCATGATACATTGAAGTCGTCCTTGTCGTATCGTATCCACGAGCCATTGTTCAGTCTGCAATTGAACTCATTATTGTCAAAGGGATAAAGCTTATCCAGACAATTTTCACTTGTATGGGAGAGAGCACCGTCTAGCACTATACCTAACTCGCATGAATCCATTAAATTTTTATGGAATTCAAATGAGTCAGCTGTACATATTTTTCTATCCATTGCGTCTGAACAGTGAGTTAATTGATTTAAGTCTTTAATGACCGTATATGTTTCCTTGTCTGGGGAAATCAATACGTGTCCTGTCAAACTGGATATTACTGGATTTGAGTGATTCGTCATGAAAGTCAGAAATGGTGATATCCTGTAAGATTGCCAGGCATCAGAAGAATCAAAGGGAATTGTAATCATAATCTTGTTATTATCAACGTTTACTGTAGTTAGGCTGTAATAAAATTCTAACCTATGTTCGTCTAACAAAGGAACATAGCCTAGTTTATCCCTTCCGTTCTCCAGAATTAACTTTAAGTAATTTATAGGCAACAAATGGGGTGACAGTACACCTTTAGTTGCTAACTTGATAGCTTCTACATAATCCTTGGATTTCTCAATGAAATGTGCAATTCTGTTATGTATGTGATCTATCTTTGAATCATAATACATTAATGTTGCCAACAAATCCTGTACTTCCATAATCTGAATGATATTATTTGAATGTTCATTTACTAAATCCATAATTTTATTGATTGAAGCTAACTGATTCCTTAGTTCTGACATAATCAATTCATCTTCATGAGTCAAGAACTCAATTCTCTTATTTTGATTACTAATTTTAAGACGATTGGAAATTCCTAAACCTAAACTTGCAACAGACCCAAAGATGTTTAATGCAGCATAAATAAACGGATTTTGTCTTTCTTTATGTTCGTGTCCTACAGTCCACATCAAAAGGTCATAAGCCAAAGATCCTGTCTCGTAAGTCTTATTTTTCAAGTCATTAGATAGCATCTCTGCAACTTTTAATGTTGATCCAAGCAAACTATCTGTAGTCAAATGAAAATGTCTTCTATGCAACTCATCCAATGAGGCAGAAAACCTTGAAATGGCGGTTCTTAAGCTAGTGACATCATTCTCTTGAAGAAAAATTTCTTGCATATTCACTTCTACAACTATGTTGGTTGATGTAATAAAAACGTCTTCTTGTCTTTCAACTATAGTGCCATATTTAAAATTTATACTTTTAGTTTTAGAGCTCATCCCACACGAGAAAAATGTCTGAGCGAACAATATCACTCCCAACAACAAAAAATTCATCTTGGAAACCTGTAACGAGAAAAAATATATGTAATTACTCCTGTATTAAAAAGAAAACTTTTGATCACATAAAATAAAAAAAATTTTTCCCTGACTTCTTTTCCTCTCTTTTCTTTTTAATTTCTTATGTGAGCCAATGGTACTATTCTCTCATCCGTGGGTTAGGATACGTTTTGAACTCTAAACCTATTGGCCGTTAATGTTTCCAAAATGTTAAATGGGCCCTCAAACTTAGGTGTTAGTTTATAATTGAGCCCTTTTCGTACATTGATTTGAATATATACGTTATCACCCACGGTATATGTTTTAGTTGGTTTCGCTGTTTTATCATGATTCCTTTTCATTATGATTTGTGATTCTTCTAAATTCTTTCGAAGGATATCATATCGACTTATACTTGCATTTATACATTCTTTTAAAGGATTTGATAGATTAGTTGTAGGCGTTAATACATGGAAAGGCGTTCTAACTGGGGTACCATACAATGCTTCATGCGGTGACATTTTAATTGATATATGATATTAATGATTCAGAGTACTTAGTGCCGCCGGTATTGTAATATCCCAGTTGGGGTCTGATCCCCCTAGTGTTACTCTTAATATATTTAATATCTTCCTATTTGGCCTTTCCACTAGCCCATTCAACTCTGGGTGATATATCATGGTATTTATTTTCTTTATGCTGAGGAATTCACACAATGAGGTAAGAAAGTGATTATTAAATTCACCACCCGAGTCGGAGATTATCATGTGTGGAATTCCATGTTTACAAATGTAACACTCGTAAAACTTCCTAGCGCATTCAATCACAGTTTTAGTTTTAAGCGCTATTAGTTCTGTAAATCGAGTTAAAGCATCTATAATTACTAAGAGGTGCTTATTTCCTCTGTCTGACTCGTAAAATCCTGTTAACAAATCTAAATGTATTCTTTCAAAGGGTTGATTGGGCACAGGATAAGCTCCTATGCTGACAGGTGTTTTCGTATGCCCTTTGTTTTCCTGACATGTACGACAATTAGCTATATGTCTTTTTATATCTGTAAGCATCGTATGCCAATAAAACAATGATTTGGCTTTCTGTGACATTGATGAGAACCCCGGGTGTCCATGTAATGGATTTTAATGCAACCAATTCAGGACAGTGGAAATAAGTGAGATTGGTAGTACTACCTGGTCGTTAGTTACATGTGGTGTATTGCGGGTTTTCCTTGTCACAGTCCTACACAGAATATTATCTTTGATTATATAATTCTGCTGCTTATACTTTATATATTCCTTTTCCTTATCATTGCTTTTCAAAGCATGTATAATTGTTTCTATTTTCTGATCATTTCTTTGCTCAGTCTGTAACAATTCAGCGCTCCAGCCTAAATCTTCTTGTTCAAATATTGTTTTTACAATAGGCATGGATGTTGATATATCTATTAATTCAGCTAAAGGCTCCGTACAAGATGACACGGGGTTGCGTGATAATGCATCCGCAATGATATTTGCTTTCCCAGGTAAATACCCGATTCTTGCGCCAAAATCTTGAATGATCAAATGCCACCGAGTTCGTTTAGGGCTGTGGTTGAAGCCTTTAAAGAACTCTGTTAGTGGTTTATGGTCAGTAAGAACCTTAACGGGATAACCGTAAATTATGAACTTAAAATGCACTAGTGAATTAACAATAGCTAGCCCTTCCTTGTCTATTACTGCATACTTACTTTCGGAAGTTCTCAATTTTCGAGAATAGAAAGCTATCGGGAAAAATTGTTTATCATATTGGTGAAGCAATACCCCTCCTACTCCTAAGTCTGAGGCGTCTGTTGCAATGAAGAATTCCTTACCGAAGTCAGAAAATTTCAAGATAGGAGAACTGCACAGTTCATCTTTCAAAGTATTAAACGCCTGTTGATGTTGCTCAGACCATATGAAATCTACGCCCTTCTTCGTAAGATCAGTTAAAGGAGCGGCTATTATTGAATAGTTGCATATAAAACGCCTGTAATATCCATTACAACCCAGAAATTGCTGTATTCCCTTGACATTAGTAGGTATGGGAAAATTACGTATAGCCGACACCTTATCATGGACTACTTTAAGACCTTGGCTTGACACCATGAATCCCAAATATATTAATTCTATTTTGAAAAATTCACACTTACTAATCTTTACCCTTAAGTTATGTTGTCTTAATCTCTGTAGTACTAGTTCTAACTTACGTAGATGTTCTTCTAAGGTGTTGGAAAAGATTACAAGATCATCCATATAGGCATGCAATATATCCCCTAACAAGTCTCCAAACACTATGTTAATCATTCTTGTAAATGTTATAGGAGCACAACGTAAACCAAAAGGCATCCGTAAAAATTCATAATGTCCCCTGGCTGTGCTGAAGGCTGTGTATGGGATACTATCTTCTTCTAATGATATCTGGTGAAAACCTTTAAGTAAGTCCAAACTGGTAAAATATTTATTCTGACCTAACAAAGACAAAATATTTGTCAGTACATGGCACTGGGAATCGATTAGGGATCGTTTCCTCGTTTAGACGACGAAAGTCGACGCAGATACGCCATGTTCGATCTTTTTTCGGTACAACTATTAAAGGAAAATTATAAGGGCTGTTTGATTTCCTGATGACTCCTTCTTCTAGCATTTTACCTACTTCATCATTTATTTCATTCTGGAATTTCATAGGGAGTCTGTACGAGGGTACATAGATAATTTTCTGCTTGTCCTTTAACCTTATTTGATGCTCGATCACATCTGTTTTTCCTAAGGATCCATCCGTAGTGGAAAAAACATCATGATATTTAGTTAAAAGCTCAAAAATTTTCTGCTGAATTTCTTCGTCTTGAATGTCTTTATTGATTTTATTTTTAATAGATCGCAAAAGGGATTCATCCGCAACTGATTGAAAGTGATTGATTTCAGCAACGGTAAGAATACGATGTTTATAAACTTCTACATCCAAGATATGTTGATTTTTGTGAATTACTAAAGTGTTATTTAAATGATTACAGACTTCAATATTACATTGTTGATGTGAGCCTACTGTATAAATAGCTTGTGTGACAGACAATCCGTTAGTTTTCAAAGTATCGGAAAGGATTAGTATTTCAGATCCCGGTAATGTTTTCTTTATTTGCACTATTAAATTCGAAGGTACGTTTGGTTCGATAGATTGCGTGCAAGATGATATTACGGGTGAACGAGAATTCTGCTGGGTCGCGTATATTATTTCTTTATTAGTGAGACAAGTTATTGGTTCTTCAACGTACGTTACGGTTACATTTGTCGTCTCCTTTTTATCCAAAACTGATTTTAAGGTATTAGAAGACTTATAGAATTTCCCTTTGATATACACGCCGTGCTTGGCAGGGGCTAAGATAATGTTTTGATTTCCCATAGATGGGTATCCTATAATTACAGCTGGATACATATTAATGTTTTTTACAACAACAAATGTATCGGCAAACATGAGTTCACAGACTTTGAACTGAACATGAGTTATGCCTATGACATTTAATTCATTATTTCCTATACCCGAAAGTCTAATTACGGATTTTTCAATCGGAAAGTTCGAAAACAACAAATGATGTGTCTTCAAATCCACGATATTACGTGGACTACCAGAGTCAAAAAATAACGTAAAGGATTTGTGTTCTAAATTTTTGGCTTATTATTGTATGAATTCGTTGCAAATCTACGGGAGTATGCACTGTTTTACTTAATTCGGCCGTGTGTTTCATAGGAAAATCTATTGTCTCACAACTATCTGATAAAACATTAAATTGATTATTCAATACTATTGATGTTGACATGAATGACCTTGACCCAACATCACTCTCTTCCCCTCTGGAGTTAACTATGTGGTATTTGCTTTGCTCTGCACATTTTGAAAATTAGACTGACCTTGCGAGGTCTGGTTTGACGACCCAGGCTCAGCGATATTCAAAGAAGTGTTTGTTTGTTTTGGACTCTGAACTGCATTGACATTTGGTTGTCTCTTCTTATTGTTAAAATGAGGATTTTTCTTTTTATTTCCATATGGAACTGACTGTGGAATTGACTGTGTATTTCTGGGATTCTGTTGTGTCTTACGCGAGTAACATTGGCTATATGAATGAGTTGCACTGTTGTGAATTGAGCAGAATTTCGTTCTGCAGTGCGCGCTTAAGTGACCTTGACGTTTGACTGCTAACTACGTTCACTGTTTGTGGCTTTGTTTCATTCTTTGCAAAAACTTGAGTTAACACGGGATCGAGATCTGGACACTTGGACATGTGTTTCTTTATCTGTTTATATACATCCAATTCCGTACTTGCAAGCGTTAACTTCTTATCAAAACACCGCACTAAAGCTTCAGGCAACATAAGTGTCATGCAAGTTAAATACATTAATCGTAAAAAATCTTTCACGGAGATGTTATCGCTAGTAACCCAAGTGGAATGACCTAAAATGTCCTGATATTCATTAAGCCTATCAGCTCTGAGAGCTGCTCTCTCAATAACATTAAGCCGATTCATAGTGGCTTGATTAAGTGTATTTCGTAACGTTAATACTACATCCAAGGCTTCCTCACCCCCATAGACCGCGTGTAACCTAAGTTTGAAATCATCCCAGGTAACTGCTTCTTGAAATGAAACACCTCTTAAATACGCACTCGCATCCCCCTTAGAAAAATCTATAAAACTTTTAGCCTTTTGTAATTGTACAAAAGGGTCTACGATTTGTTTGGCATTTAAATGGGCTTCGACGGATGAAATCCATGACTCCACATTTTGTGGCAAGAACCCGTTGACTCGACCCTGAAAAGGAAGGATTGCTGACCTGGCATTTACAAGCGTCACAATTGGAGGAGGATTAGTCTGGCCTACACCACTAGGTCCAGGGGTAGGGCTCACAGGGCGAGTCATGACTGCTGTATTTCTTTTCCTATCTATTCGACCCCTTGCAATTCTATCAAAATATCTATATGAGTACAGACGTCCACTGCGTAAACGCATATGTATAACAAAATTCCCCAAACAATGTTTCTAATCCCAAAACATTTCCCGAGAATTTCTGAAAGAAAAAGGAATTAGCACAAAGAGAGAAAAATTCTAGATGAGAATTCGGAGTTGAACACAGTTTCCTTTAATGAACGGAAACAAAAGATTAGCAATTCACTCACCCCAGTAATAATCGACTAACGACTCGTGATAACTACACTTCACTGCCTAAACTGGAATGAATTCAAAAATTTGTACTTAGCTTATATATGGGTCTGTGTGATGTCGACACATCCTCTCTCTCTCTCTTGATGTTTTGTTAGCGATGTATCGTTCGAGTTTCTTGTTGAATGTAGTGCTTCCTGGGTATGTTTTGCAAACGTTGAACGCCAGTCCTTGGGTTTCCTAGGATGTTGATTGAAGATCCAGTTCATCGGTTTGTATTCATAACATTCATTAATGTTAACTATTTCGATGGACTATATTACTTAGTCAAAATTGTAGATTCATGTAGATAATGTTGAGTTCTTGAAGATCTTTCTCTGGTTTTACAGCTTTTATTTTGAAGTCTTGAAGATCTTTCTCTGGTTTTACAGCTTTTATTTTGAAGTCTTGAAGATCTTTCTCTGGTTTTACAGCTTTTATTTTGAAGTCTTGAAGATCTTTTTCTGGTTTTACAGCTTTTATTTTGAAGTCTTGAAGATCTTTCTCTAATTCTTAGAGTTTAACCGCTGCCACCGTTTATTAGTGTGCTACTTTTATAAGCACACATTGAGTATGTGTTGTTTAAGATGTGTATAGCTGGATAACGAAGTACATCTTATTAGCTTTAAAAGTATTTATTTGTTAAAAACAACAGAGTTAAACATCTCCATCACTGGAGGGAGCTGGTTTGGTCAGATGACCAATTCTGGTGAAGTATAGATATGAACTGACTAAATTATCGATATCACATATATCGTATGCTTAGTTGACATAGCAGTTTTGTCACAATCTCGGAAGACACCTGCATCCGGTGACGTCACAAACTTTCACATGCTGATGCATTGGTGTTGACGTTTAAGAAAAATGTTACATTGTTGAGGCTGTATTGTGTGTCCTGTTTATGATTTGAATGACTACAGCAAGTCCCACGGCTAGCATCTTCATCCAAAATGACATATCACGTCATGTGTTTTTAAACATGTAATATTAATTATTACATATATATATATATATATATATATATATACATACATTATATATATATATATATATATTATATATATATATATATATATATATATTAAGCGTGACTTGTTCCTCTTACAACCAAATGACTACCCAGACATATATTATACATAAATGTCTAATGAGAGGGAGACGAGACATCTACCTTACCTTGGATTTTTTACTGTCGTCCTTTATCCTTGGTACGCCACAACACAACACTCGATACTGTTCATAATCACTGGAACTGTTCTTTCACGATTCAATCACGTGATATAAATTTGATGAATAATATCGCATATCAGATCGCACATCAGATCCCGGACAGGCCCCCAACTATTTTGTGACGAACCACTGTGCAAACAATTACCCCTTTACAATGGGCGGCAGTTCTCTTCACACAATGAAATAGAAGTCATATGGGTAGACTTCCAAATTCACTTGTTTCTTATTACGAATGTATAAGATTGTCGATTATGATCAAATGTATCTTCTTAATGCTAGTTGCAGACAATCGAAGCACCAATAGCAGGATAATTGGAGGACAGGAACGATAAACTATGTTATAAACAAAACTTCAATCTTACGTTAAATAAAATAATGAAAAAGCACTTCAAAACAATAATAATAAGCAATGCAAAGTGAATGGGTGAGCAAGGTAAATGAATCTCGCGGTGAGAATAATGTATTCTAACAAAACAATAAATTTGGGGTTATCTTATAACATGTAAGGTAAGAAAACAGGGATGATTTACAGCAGGAAGGTGAGTGTAAACAAAAGATAATGAGAAGAATGGAATGAAGATGGCGCTGAAATAAGGTGATGTATTTACAAAGAAAATGGAAAAATAAACATTAGACAAATCAGATATATTAGCATATGTACAACATATGGGGATATCACAATATATATATATATATATATATATATGTATATATATGTATATATATATATATATATATATTTATATATAAACATATATATATATATATATATAAATATATATATATATATATATATGTACACATATTTATACATATATATATGTATATATATATATTTATATATATATATATTTATATATGTATACATATTTATACATATATATATATGTATATATATATATATATATATATACTGTATATATATATATATATATATATACATATATATATATATATATATATACATATATATATATATATTTATATATATATATATATATATATGTATATATATATATATATATATAGAGAGAGAGAGAGAGAGAGAGAGAGAGAGAGAGAGACACAGAGAGAGAGAGAGAGAGAGAGAGAGAGAGATATAAATAAAGACCTAAATAATAAATTAATAATATGAACTCAAATAAGTATTATTAGTATAGGAAAAATAGGAAATGTTGCAATAGAAATTAAGAAAAAGTGGACTGGGTAACATTTAAATTTGTGAAAATGAGAAAGTTATACATGTGGATATTGCATCAATGATAACATATACACGGAATTACCAGGGTAAAGTTAAGTAGAATATTTGAATATGCATGGTAAAAATATATTTTGTCTAAAAAATACTTTCTTTTCCCAGGAAAATGGTATCTCATCTCACTGGCATATGATCCGCACGAATAACAAAGGATGTACCATCTAAGAGGTTGAAAAAGTTACGGACCGCAATTTCCAATCGAAAGTATACAGATTCCGCTTTCGAGATTTTTTCATTGAAGAAGTCATATAGGTTCTACAAGACATAGAACATCTCCTAGAGTACCGTACCAATAGTATTGTTACTAGCACCAGTGAAGTGAAGGAGAGGGGCATATGGCACGAGAAAGTTGAGAGCAGCAGCAGGTGATACGGTGTTCTTTGCATTACAGTATTACAGTAGGGTGCTTTCTGAATCCATTGAAACTTTAGGTTTTTGACGCCAAAGGAACACTAGTCACACCGGACTATAAGTCTTTTTTTTTTTCTTTTTTTTTTTAGTGTTGTAGGCCACATGATTTCACTCATTTAGGAGGTTGAGTGTGGAGAAAACCTTTGTTTTGTGCAAGTAGGAGGTAACAACAATGTTTGGGATATGTTATTGGTCCGGTTCTTTCTGTACATTTAGACGTCTGTAATCCCCATAAGGGAGTAGGGAGCCATCTTTCTTCAGAATTATGAGTAAGAGCGATGACCATGGACTTGGGAATTCTTGCAAAGGCCCATTTTTCTATTCTGATGAACGTTTCTTCACCAGTTGCAAAACGATCCAGTGCCAGATCCCTGAATCTGGCAAAGACTGCGATCCCTTTCCTTTTCATATGGTGATATATATCGTGCTTGGCAGAAACCATAGGTGTCAGGCAACGTTCATGACTGAAGACTTCCGGGTACATCTCGAAGAGGTTGGTGTAAGCATTCGGGGATTCTCTGATGTCGAATTATAGGTTAGAGGCGGCTGGTTGAGCAAGTGTTCACAAGTACGAGTCACCGCTGAATAATCATCGATGTCCCACAACGGACTGAGGGGATATAGTGCAAGGAAATCCGCATCAGGTGGCGGCAATGTTACGTTGGCGCCAAGGAATTTCCATTGGCATTTGGTAATCCCGAACAATAGTTTGAGTGTCTCGTAGACATTGTTTGTGATCTCAGATCCGTTGGCAGCTACTGGGCCGACTTGAACAGGCTTAGAATTACCTCGTTGTGTCCTGGAGAGGGACCTTGATAAAGCAAACAACAATCACCACTGTTTACTAAAAACTAAAAACCTATAACTGGATCAAGTAAAAGGAAAGAATTTCTGAGAGTAGAGGCCACTACCGCAAGCAATGGCTTATTTACACATTTTTTATCAATAGATAACCATGCGCACATATCACTCTTAGCACCCCAGAATCCGCAAAGGTATTAGAAGAACAAAAAATTATTGACGCGATTAATTCTGTATTATTTTTTTTTTTTGATAAATCATTGAAATTTGAAAGATTCTTGGAATCTGTGCTATATGTTTACTGCCCTCAAGCCAAGCTTCACAAACTGAATGGCGTTTACAAAACTCTGTGTGTTGAACGCTATGTGTATCTTCAATTGTTCAACATATTCTATTACTGTGCTGAAATTTGCTTATAGGCTCTTTTGAATCAGTGTTCTTACCCCAAATGGAGCCAGGGACAGTGAAACCATGATAAATCCACGGGAATGAAAACTAGCATGCAGAATTTTAAACATGTGATAGCATTTGTCGCTTTGAGAAACAGCTTTGATTACATTAAATCTCTGTTATCAAATCTTGCAAAACCATGAACTGGACATTCACACATCATATCACATGGTTGACTTTATCACACAAGATTTCCAAAGACTCAGAGATAACATTGATGTTGAGTTGCAGCAGTGGTACAACAATGATGAGAAAGACATTGCTGAGCAAGTTCAATCAACTGAAACCATGCCACTCACAGCCCAAATTCAACGGCATCCAAGTAACACTGAGGCAACCACACCACTTGAATACTAAAAGTGCAAAATGGCGATCCTGCTCGTTGATGACATTCTCCAACAGCTGAAGGATAAGTTTCCAGCAGAAGAATGTCGGCCAGTTTCTAGCATTCGGCATCTGGTAAGAATACTTGCAACACGACATTTCAGTTTGTTTGAAGAAATCCCCACGCAGTTACTACACTGGAATTATGACCTGCCTAGTTGGCTGTCATCCTGCACTGAACTTAGATGACGAGAATTGATATGGTGATCCTTTAAAAGAACAATTCCAGACTCACTCATGGACAAGTTGCCGTACGCAGATGCAAATGCTTGGACAAACACATGTGCATTGTTGATCCTTGTGTGTTATCAGATTGTTGAAGACACACCTCAAGAATAGAATGACCATCTGCTGACTCTCAGCCCTCACTCTTATGAAAATCCAGTACAACGTCCAACTTGCTGGTGAGATCATCGAAGCTTACTCTAGGAAATTCTTCAACAGCATTCTACTGTCAGAGTAACAATTGGAATTGAATTCACATAGAAGAAAAGACAGAGAGATATCCAATTTTTCGGAAACTTTTCAGTAATTTACTTGATGATACATATCAGTCTTGTCTCCTAATTCTTGCGAAAAATGCTGTTTCACAGTAACATAAATCTTTTTATGACAAAGTTTAAAATATTTTCCTATAATATCCCTGAGAAATTTAACACACTAAATCTGCGAAAACAATATGATATTGTTTTATATCGGTGAAGTCATATATGATCCTTAATATTATCCGAGTATAGGATTCAATATCAGGATAAATTAATGAGAAATACAAGAAAATGTAAATTGTTAATTGTTAAAGAAAACCTGTTTTAATCTCTGTTTCATGGTCTCCTTTGGCCAATTACTTTATCTCGATATGCTTTAATTTACACAATGAATATCAATTAAGGTGTCTGTTGTTATATATGCATTGAATAGCACTTTAGAAAAATCCTTACTACCATGTTCCTCAAATTTGGGAAAACACCAAACTAAAATTAATTTTGACTGGTGGTATTTTCATAATTTTAGATTTCTGTCCAGGAGTAGGACCTGTAATGTTTTGTTATTAAAGGACATACAAATCCAGAGTGGCTGTGCTCTTCAGGGGTTTCTCAGAAATTATCTTGCTCGTATTTATCATACTTTCATAGATCTGACGCCACCACCCACCTTTTAAAAAATTCTGCATCCGCCCTGGAAGTGAAGAATATTCTTTTGTTATCATTATGAGAATCCTCATCTACTAATTTACTTATTTCATCTGAGGAGATATATTTGCTATTTAGGCAGCCTATTATGAAAAGGCAAAATAAATTACGCTTTATGAACTAACGCCCGTAGCGCAATGGAAGGAAACCAGACAGTACCAGTTGTCTAACGTCGAAAGACCTTCAGAAAAAAAGTTGCCAAACAGCAGCTTAAATTTGTTACGAATGTTGCCAAATGCTTTTCCTATAAGTGCCATAGGAGTAAACATATTATGGGACTGATGACTTGAAACACATGTTTAGTCATGAATGTACTATCCCATTGAAGGTGGTACTTAGTAGATCGTGTTGAACATATTATTAAGTGGGTGACTATTAACAGGTAAAACACGTTTCTCAGTGCGAGGAAGATTGAGAGGTGCAAAAAAAAAAATTATTAGTTACAATATACAAGTGTGTTTGAAACCTGTATAGTAAAGCGGTATTCCTGAACATATCAATATTATTATAAAGATTAGTATTTAGGTAGGTGTGTATCCAATGGATCATGATGACAGCCAGACTATGGCTATTAATAGAAATATCTGCAAAGAATCATAAGGACTGTCAGATTCTTTCCATCAGGAGGCAACTGGAGAGGGTTTTAGTCTTTCATCATTCTGGGTGGAATATAACGCCAATGGTCACATCTTCTCTCGAAAAGTCTTGAATTCTCACAACTCCCCACTAAAAATGGTGGTACGAGACGACATTTTCTCTGGACGTAGTGTCACCATTGGAGGGACTTTATCATACGCTTTGTTTACCTTAGTCGCACATGGTTTTTTTTGTGGCGATCTTCATTGTGTCTTTTGTGTCGCACTTTTTGTCCCCTTTTGGGTTTGTGTTACCCTCCAATTTTGCCTTACATATAACCCTTACCATGCCCAAACAGACCCTGGATAAGAACAAACGCATTAAAATAGTAATATTGTTCAAAGCAAACCATAAATTGTCGGAAATATCGAGTCTCACTGGTTTGAAGCTACGAAAAGTGCAGCGCTTGATCAAACGCTATCGTGAATCTGGGGAGGCTTGGGTTCCTGTCCCTTTGCCAAAGCCTGGTAGACCACGTAAGATAACTTTAAGGACCAGAAAAAATATTGATAGACAAGTAAGGAAGGATCTTCGCTTAACAGCAGGACCTTTACAGGAGAAGAACCCATATCTCCTTGGTGATGTGACAATCAGGTCGATCCAGCAGTTACTAAACGACGACTGAAATATAAAATTTATCATGGCCACACTACTCCTTGGGTTAGTTGTTGGCAAGTTGATAATCGTGTAAAATTTGCCAAGAAATATTTAACATGGACCAATGAGCAGTGGAAACCAGTTTTTTAGAGTGACAAATCAACATTCACTGTGACTGGCACCCCAGCTGCCAAGGTTTACCACAAGCCAGGTGATGACACCTTGAAACCTTGCTTCACAAAAAAGATCCTGAAGCCCCTTGCCTAACTTTTGGGTTGGGCAGTGTTTACTTTTTATGGTGTTGGGAAGCTAATTGTACTTCCTGCTAATGGAAATGTGAACCAGTACAACTATCTGGTGTTATTGGCAGACAATCTTCCTGACTTTCGAGCAGACCAGGGCAGAAGTTTTATACAGGATGGGGCTCCCGCTCACACGGCCAAACTTGTAACAGACTGGCTAAGGGACTTTGAGGTGAACTATTTCAAAGGCTGGCAAGGTAATAGTCCTAATATGAACCCCATAGAAAATCTTCGAGGGTTAATAAAATAGAGTTACGTGACATGGACACCTCCTCAGTTCCACGTTTGGAATCTGCTATTCGCCAGTTTTGGGCCTCCATTCTTGAAACAACCCTCCAAAACCTTGCCCTTTTAGTCCCAGGATGTCTTAAGAAGGTAAAAAGAGAGGAAGGGATACTCAATTTAACCGTTTTATATATGTAAGTACCTTAATTTTATATTTTTACTTATAAAATACCCTTAACCTTCAGTTTATAGGTTTCATTAAGGGAGGCGCCAACACATTCCGCTTATACCGTAGTTGACACAGAGGTAAACCAAAAAAGATCTCAAGTGGGTGTGAGGAATTGAAGCTTGGAAGGGGTTTCGGGACCATCGTGATCATATCTCAGTTCATTACAAGCGAGTTCTCTGATCATGGTGAATATTGAGAGGACACCTCTGTGTTCAGAAAATGGTCCCCTTAGTTTTCTGCCTTTCACATAAATATGTTGCAAATAATAGTGTTCTTCCTGATGATGAAGAAATTCATTCTAAGAAGGGACACCGATAGAAATTTCTGCAAAGATAAAAAAGATTGGCTCCCTATAACCTCTAGGGAGAAATTTTGCGCTAGAACTTTCATGGTTCATTAGACCAGGTAAATTACCAAGAATGGTAATTTCAAAGGACTACCCAGATTTTTTTTATACTTCATTGGAAGACTCCCAAGCACTGGGAAGTTAATTACAATACAGTACTATGAACCGTATGATGAAGTGCTAAGAACATTCAACAAATATTGGAACCTCTGGGAATTCCAGAAGGATTGACCGGGTATTTTCTGTGATTTTACCTAAGAAGGAAAAGTACCAGGAATATTTTCTTGACCTTACTATGCATGCATTAGGATTGGACACTTTTAGTAGTATAATTTATACTTTCTCATAGGAAACATTAATTTACAACTCTTCACCATGATTCTAGCTTTTAACTCCATCAGAAGCCACAAGAGGCACCGGGAAAGCTAGATATGTTGAAATACCAGGACTATGGAACCTATGCAGGAAGCATCTTATATATATATATATATATATATATATATATATATATATATATATATATATATATATATATATATATATATATATATATATATATATGCTACTAAACAGGATCTGCGTGACCTAGCAGCAAAATGTAACAATGTGGTTGATCCTGCTTATGTGAATGCTAGATTACTGAGTAATATTTTAGATTATTTAATCAACCAAGAGATTATTGCAGATGATGGAGAAGTACAAGAACTCAGAATTGCAGCAGGAGTACTTCCGCCTGTTCCAGTAGATACAGAAGTAGAGAAAATAAGGCTTCAATTGCAGTTAGAGAAGGTAAAGAAGGAAACGACCGAACGGGAACTTTATCTAGAAGAGAAGAGAACAGAAGCGAGAGAGAAGGACCGAGAAGCAAGAGAGAAAGAAAAGAAAGAAACGACCAAACGGGAGCCCTATCTAGAAGAGAAGAGAGCAGAAATAAGAGAGAAGGAACGAGAAGCAGAGATAAGACACCAGATAAAACTCCAGGAGCTTTCTTCAGGTAAGAGAAAGGAAGCCACACTCCCTGCTACGTTTGAAGTTTTTAAAGCAAGTAAGCTTGTACCTGATTTCGACGAGAAAGATCCTGAGGTTTTCTTCCAGAACTTTGAACAAATTGCAGAAACCTTAAAATGGCCTGTAGAATTCTGGTCTTTGCTCATCAGGAACAAAGTGAAGGGTAAATCTGCATTTGTTGCTTCACAACTGGTAAGTGAAAATGACTATAGAGTGTTAAAGAAAACTATCTTGGATGCGTACTCCATTACCATAGAAGGGTACAGACAAAATTTTAGAAATTCTGTTGAAACTTTCAACCAAACTTTTGTAGAATTTTGTAGTGTCAAAAATAGGCAGTTGAATAAGTGGTTAGAATAAGCAGGTGTTGATAACTTTGAATCATTTAAGAATATATATATATATATATATATATATATATATATATATATATATATATATATATATATATATATATATATATATATATATATATATATATATATATATATATATATATATATATATATATATATATATATATATATATATATATATATATATATATATATATATTTATATATACGTACATATTGAGAACTTATAATCACTTACATAATATGCCGGCCACCTATTAAGTTGTTACTGAGAGTCTTTTGTGAATGCAATTAAACTTCCTTTGGTCGGAACATGAGTATTTACACAACCTGTTCCAGTCAAGAACCCCTCACATATTCAAACCCAATGGTGCAGGAAAATTCATGAATAGACAGGTTATCATTGAAAAGGGAGAGCGATAACAACAATATACAAAAAATAAGAAATATCATTATAATATATATAAGCATGCTTGATACATGAGAGGTGCATGGCTCATCCCAAAAGACGACATACATGTTAAATAGGTCGCCTTGCCTTTAAGAAGCGTAAGGTAGGCGGATCATCTGACAGGAGATATGATAGTTTTAGGTTATCTATGGAGACCCAGTCTTCTTTGCCATGCATGTTGAGGAGGAATGCTTTCGGTGTACAGCTGGTCAGGGGGAAAGATCTGTTAAGGGGGCATTAACTGTGGCATACTAGAGCCATTGCACAGAAAACATATGAGCATGAGTGCTGATCAGTTGGCGTGTTGTTTAGATGGGACTTTTAATTCTGACAGCATGGAGAAAATTTCCCAAAAAAATTGTTTTACCTGCTGGAGATTTTTGGAAGCGGTTTCAGATGGAAGAATTCCAGCAAGGAAATAAACAGGTTGCCATACACCATTTCAGATACTGAGACATCCACAGCATCTTTAGGAGTGGTTCTGAATACCAGGAGGATCCATGGAAACTGGGTAAACCAGTCAGAGTGCTTACAGTGGGACATCAACACTGCTTTGATGGTACAATGATAACGTTCAACCATACTGTTGAAAGCAGGGTTGTGATCCTTGCGAAAGATGAATGACATTCTTTCCAAGAAGTGGAGGAAAGTTAGGGACAGCTAAATGCACTACCAGCAATTTTCAGTCGAAGGTAAAGTAGCTGGATTCCATTGTGGACAGTTTTCTATTGAAGAAGGCCAATGGGCGTGTAGAGCCATTGAACACCTGCTCAAAAACTGCCACAATAGTGACATCACTAGCATCGGTGAAGAGAAGGAGAGGTCCATGTGGCACAGGAAAAGTAAGAGCAGCAGCGATTGATATGGCTTTCATTGCGTTGCAGAAGGCCCCTTCTGGAATAGGACTGCACTTCAGGTCTCTTGGCTTTCCTTTGAAGGAGGAATAGAGGGGGCAAGATGTGGTGATTCATGGCAGGAAACGGTGATAATAGTTGATCATGCCTAAGAATTCTTGCAGTGCTTTCATGGTCGAAGTCATGAGGAAGTTCTGAATGGCTGCTACTTTTTATGGAGGATGTGGACTCCTTCAGGAGAGAAGTGGTCTCAGCATAACAAAGGCAAAAAAAAGGAACTATTGAAATTCTATGTACCCAATGTGGTAGTTACTTCAGTATGGGGATTTCCTCTGGGTTCATAGGCACCTGGTAATACCCCTTTAGGATGTAGAACGTGGAGAAAACCTTGGATTTGTCACATCGGCGATGTATGGGAGAGTTCAGTGATCCTGTTCTGTCTGCAGTTCAGGGGCTTCTATTCCCAACACGGTCGTAGAGTGCCAACTTCCTAAACTTCACAATATGCCCACCATTCCCATTATAAAAAGTATTGATCACCATATCAAGACAATAGGGCTATCAGTGTTTGCAAGAGTCAAGTGTCATCTGCCAAATTGTTTTGGAGTCACTAAAAAATGTTTGCCGAATTGAAAGAAATGTACCTTTGCCAAAAGACTGTAAGGTCATGCCTATTGTCCTTACATATAGTCCTGCGGTAAGAAAATTCCCTGCACCCATGTGGGGATTACTGGCACATGAACAAGCAGACAGAATGGATTAACTACCTCCCAACAAAACCTTGCCACAATTACCTCCTACTCACAACAAAGCAAAGGCTGTATCCATGCTTGACTTACTGGAAGGGTGTCATCAGATGTCCATGAACTCATAAGACATCCCCAAGACAACCATCACCATCCACTTCAATACATACAGCTACAATCATCTGGTTTCAGCCTTAATAATGAAGCAGCTACTTTTCAATGCTTCATGAATGGCTTTTTTGTCAACCTCCACTTCAGAGTATGTTAAAAGGGTGACATACTTTTGTCTCCTTCCTTCAAAGAGGAACACCTCCTTCACCTGCGTGTCATGCTCGACTGCCTACAATAGAACGGCTTTGCAGTGGCGTCCGACAAGTGTACCTTTGGTGTCAACGAAGTATCCTTCTTAGGGTACTGCATCACTCCTGAAGGAGTTCATCCCTTCCCTGAGAGAGTACCAGTTGTTCAGAACATCCCCACACCCTCGACCATCAAAGCAATGCAAGAGTTTTTGTTTATGATCAACTATTAATACTTGCAGCCATCGTCGCTACTCTCGAGCCATCTATGTCTCTCTCAAAGAAAAGTCATACCAGCTTTCTACACTACAAAAAATGCCCTATCAAACATGGCTTCACTAAGTTTCTGTGTGTTACCTGATCTTTACCTTTTCTCCATTGATAGCAGAAACATTATAATTGTTCTAGTACTCAAGCAGGGGGTCATATGGTAACCACACTCTTTGGCCTTTTTCGGTAGGAAACTGTCTAGTGTGGAATCTGAGTACTCCACATTTGACCAAGAATTGAGGGAATTGCATAGGTTCCACCACCTCAAAGAATTTTGGCCGTTTGTCATTCGCACGGACAACATGGCTTTGGTGCACTTCTTCACTCAAAGGTCTGACGATTGGTCCGCTCGTCAATGTCTAAATCTCTCTGGCACGTATGAATGCAATTGCACCCTTCAGCACGCCCCTGTGAAATTGAAACTTGTTTCCAATAACATTTCAAGAAATAATTGGCAGCTATTCATCTGGGATTACTGTGCATTGGAAAATCCATACGAAAAGATCCAATGTATCAAATATGTAGGAGAACTACCTTTTTTTGTCTATAAGACTTTTTTTTTGGAAGTTTCATTCAAGAAGACAAATGAAGTGACACCACATAAAGAATAAACACATAACAATAATGTCAACCTCTTTTAGAAATACGACATAGTATTACTAAAACTAACATTTTCTGTCACATTTTCTGAGTAAGGGAAGTGGGGGACAGGGGGTGGTAGAAGATGTTTACTTGTATCTTCAACCCTGTAGGGCCATTACAGTGACTCAAGGATGAATGTGTTCTCATTGGCTACAGTTTGTGACACCACATAAAGAATGAACACATAACAATAATGTTAACCTCTTTTAGAAATACGACATAGTATTACTAAAACTAACAGCCGTCTCTGTCACATTTTCTGAGTAAGGGAAGTGGGGGACAGGGGGTGGTAGAAGATGTTTACTTGTATCTTCAACCCTGTAGGGCCCTTACAGTGACTCAAGGATAAATGTGCTCTCATTGGCTACAGTTTCCTAATCATATTAGCAAATACAAAAATAATAGAGAACAACATACATTCTGAATTGGGGCTGAAGTTAAACTGGGAGTTGCTCTACCTGGCTAGTAATTCGAGCCTAACCTCCACATGTCAACTTCGTTAAAAGTTTAAATGGACATCCAGGTTTGCTGAAGTAATACTTCTATTAAATGAGGATGATTTGTATTTTTGTAGGAGCAACTTCTTGATAATAAACCATATGTAATTTCTACACAAAGAAATAGAAGCCTAACACTATTGACAATAGATAACAATTTATACAAAAAGAAATACCATCTTAGCGATTACATATGACCATTTCTGAATTGACCGATCTCGTGACTGAACAAGTGTTGATAAACTTGAGATAATGTTTAGTGGTCCAACAAGCACCAACTCTTCAAACAAATCTACCACAATGCAGTTCAATCAGAAATCAAGCCATAGTTTTTCATCTATTTTAAATATCACTTCATGTACACGTGAATACCTATTTATTAAGAGAAAAAGGACATGATATTCAAACAGGTAGTAGAAATATTAATAGTAGCAGGACTTAAAAACACCTTTAGGAAATGCCAGGAAATCAAAGATCATTATTCTCTGATATATTGATATAAACAAGAGTGATCAGTAATAACTTGCAGATAGTATTATCCCTGTGTTCCAAAATGGTAGTCTCTTGCTATAGAATTACCATCTTTCAGGTGTGGGAAAGCCATGTTGACAAAGAGTATAGAACATTTTGAATCAAAATGACCATATTTGCAGATATTAGGACTGATGAAATCTGTGAAGCAAAGCGGGTGTGATGTGCACCAAATAAGTCAAACAAGTAAAGGTGTAGTGTAACGGGAAAGCTGATTACTTTTTGATGAGTGAATCACCGGGTAATTATTTCAGAGAGTCCTTGTGATAAAACGGAAAGACATTTTATGGCAGCAGGAACATGTCTGTTAACTAAAATGGAAACTTCTTACTCAGCTGGTGAAGCCATCGTTGAGACACTCCTATACACTTAATATTATTTAGAAAATATCATTTGTAGTCCAATGATATATCCCAACATCATCTTACCAACAAGGGAGTTTTCAAAACAAATATGAAATAATATTTTTTTTATCATATGTACAACAGGAAGTTCAAGAAAGACATGAACAAAAGATACCAAATAAGACTTAACCTAACTGTACTCATTGACAGTGGGAAATATCCACATGGGACTGGGTACTGGATGAGGAGTGTCTCCCTTAAAAAGGAAAGAGATCACTTTTTTTGTAATGGAATTGCATGGGTATTAGAAATAATCTCCCAAGAAGAACCCCCTCTACTGTATAAAAATCCTACATGACATCAACAAAGAGATGGAGCTGGGGGAGAGTGACTGCTCCCTGCACTCTAGTTTTGGGGTGTTTGAATGTGCATGGATGTAGTACGATAGAGAGTAAAAGATGTGAGATTGGAAGTATGTTTAGGAATAGAAGGATGGATGTATTCGCTTTGTGTGAGACAAAGATGAAAGGAAAGGGTGAAGTGATGTTTGGTGAAATGTCTGGTAGAGTGTCTGTGATTCAAAAGGGAAGAGCGAGAGAGGGTGTGGCTTTCTTGCTGAGTGAATGGATGACAGGTAAAGTAGTGGAATGGAAGGATATATCATCTAGGTTAATATGGGTAAGGGTTAGGTTGGGTAGGGAACGTTGGGCGTTTGTCAGTGCGTAAGGGCCAGGTAGTGAGAAAAGTGAAGAACAGCGGAATGAGTTCTGGAATTAATTAACTAGGTGTGTAGAAGGACTGGGTAGAAGGAATTATGTAGTTGTCATGGGTGACTTAAATGCTAGAGTGGGCGCTGGACAGGTAGAAGATGTCATTGGGAAGTATGGCGTACCAGGTGAAAATGAGAGTGGTGAGAGACTGGTAGATATGTGTGTTGAACAAGAGATGGTAATAAGTGCTAGCTTTTTCAAGAAGAAAGATAAAAACAAGTGTACATGGGTAAGAGTGGCAAATGGAAGAGTAGTAGAAAGGGCATTAATGGATTACGTGTTGATAACTAAAAGAATGTTTGGAAGATTGAAAGCGTGCACGTGTTTAGGGGTATGGCTAACGGTATGTCTGATCCTTTTTTGGTGGAAGGAAAATTAGTTGTAGCAAAAGAGTGAGGGAATAGAGTAGGTGGATGTAAAAGGGAGCTAGTGAGGGTTGAAGAGCTAACAAAACCAGGTATAAAAAATAAATATCAGGAAAGGTTGAAAATGGCATATGACGAAGTGAGAGTAAGAGAAACTGGAAATTTAGAGGAGGAGTGGAAGTTAGTAAAATAAAATTTTGTTGGGATTGCAAATGATGTGTGTGGCAAGAAGGTTGTTGGAGGCAGCATGAGGAAGGGCAGTGAATGCTGGAATGAAGGAGTGAAGGCAAAAGTGGAAGAGAAAAAGAGGGCTTTTGAAGAATGGCTGCAGAGTAATAGTATAGAGAAGTATGAAAAATATAGAGAGAAAAATGTGGAAGTAAAGCGCAAGGTACGTGAAGTAAAAAGGGCAGCTGACCTGAGGTGGGGTCAGGGATTGGGACAGTCATATGAAGAGAATAAGAAGAAGTTTTGGAAAGCCAGAGGTTACACACAGATAAAGTAGGTAAAAGAAGAGGAAATATCGTAAGTTTTCCTATTTTCAGCTTTGATTGATTAAAGGGAAAGTTATACCGAAACAGAATGGTGACTTACAAATAAACTTGGCCAAAGTAGGTAATTGTTGTATGAAAATTAAATCTAATACTGAAATCAAGTAAAAAAAAGTAAAATAACTATAACAAAATGAGTCAATGCTTTCAATCTTATGCAAATGTGAAAATATATATAGAGAATGATTTAATACGTAAATATGAATTAATAATAACAACTCAAGTCCAAAATAAGTATTGTCATTATGGGAATAATATGAAATGCTGCAAAAGAAAATAAAATAAGTGTGCAACAACTGAAACAGGACGGAGTAACAAGTTTAGAATTGTGAAAATGAGACATTTATACACGTTGGTACTGCATCAGTGATTACATATAGAAAGAATAACCAGGGGCTGAGTAGAATATATGAATATATCTTGTCTAGTAGAATACTTTAAGTTCCAAGCATGATGGTGTCTGATCACAGCGGCATATGGTCCGTGCAAATGACAAAACGTGTACCATCTAAGAAGTTGAGAAAGTGACGGACAGCAATTTAGGCTCGAAGTTGGAGTAAACAAATTCCGCATTTGATATTTTTTTCTCATTGAAGAAGGCAGAGGGGTGTGACGAGACGCAGAACACCTGCTCGAGTACTGTACCAATAGTGACGTTACTAATATCAGTGAAGAGAAGGAGAGAGGCAAAAGGTATGGGAAAGTTGAAAGCAGCTGCAGTTTGCCTTTAGTGAGGCAATATCTATGAAAGGAGGTCTATGAGCATTTTGCACTTTATCTAGGATGAAACCAACCCATGGATATAAATTTTGTGGGTAGCATTGTGTTCCTGTGAAGTTTGTTTTTCAGAAACTATTAAAGGCAATTTGAAAAGAGGATTGGCTGTCTAACTATAATAATTCATTATTTCCCATGAAAGCTGCTAACCGAGGGTCACAGTTCTCTGTAATTATTAAACTCTATACCATTGCATTAACTCTGCAGTACAGAAGGTGAAAAAACAGTCCAAAAATGTTTGATATCTTTTTGGATTTTAAGAACTTTTGCTGCACAACAGGTCAAGCCATAGCTGATGAGTTGATAGAGTCTCTCACATCTGATAAACTTGATTTGGCTTACATATGAGAACAAGCAAATGATGTTGTCTCTTTATTGTTATCTGAATGCACACGAGTTCATTGGCATATAAAGGATGTTTCTCCAAGGGCACCATACATTCACTGTCGTACCCAAGTGCTGAATATTGCTATTGACAAAAGCAATGAACTACCACAAAACCCAAACATGATTGACTTGATAGATTCTGGATATTAGTTTTTTTTTTTGATAACTCATCGAAACTTCAGAGTCTTTGAAACTGTGCTACATGTTTACTGCCCTCAAGCCAAGCATCAAAAACTGATAGGCCTGTGTAAAACTCGGTTGGTTGAACACCATATGTGTCTTGAATTGTTCCAGAAATTTTATTACTATGTTGTAATTTGCTTAGAATTTTTAACATGTGATATCATTTGTGACTTTGAAAAATGGCTTGGATTACGTTAAATCTCTAGCATCAAAGCTACAAAAAGCATGAGCTGGGCATTCACAAGGTTGCGGTTTCACACAAGATATCCAAGGGCTCAGAGTTAACACTAATGCTGAGTGAGTTTCAGCAGTGGTACGACAATGAAGTGAAAGACATTGCAGAGAAAGATGGATGTACTGAAACCATGCCACGCTCAACTCGAGTGTAATGGCATCCAAGTAACACTGAGTCAGTCACACCACTTCAATAATAAAAGTGCAAAATGGCGATCCCGTTGGTTGATGACCTTTTACAACAGCTGAAGGATACGTTTTCAGCAGAAGAATATCAGCCGGTTTCTAGCATACTGCATCTGGTCCCGATACTTGAAACATAACGTTTCATTCTGTTTGAAGACATCACCACGTACCTACTACTAAGGAAAGAAGACCGTCCAAGCTCGCTGTCACTTTAAAATGAGCTCTGATGATGGGAAATGATGTTGTGTTCCTTAAAAGGCACGCTTCCAGACACACTCATGGACGCATTGTCATATGCAGATACAGATGCTTGTTCCAACATATGTTCACTGTTTATTCTTTTTTGTGTTATCAGCCATGTCAGCCGGAGCTGAAAAACACTATAAGTTATTTGTTTACTAGAGACACACACATCAAGAATAGAATGACCGACCGCCGACCCTCAACCCTCCACTACAAAGTCCAGCTAGAATTGACAGATATTGCTGATGAGCTCATCAAAGCACACCGTAGAAAACTCTTCAACAGCACCCTACTGTCAGAGTAACAATTTGAATTGATGAATTCACATAGAAGAAAATCAATAAAAATGTTCAATTTGTAGCAAAGGTTATAGAAATTTACCTTGATAATACACCTGAGTCATGTCTCCTAATTATAACAAAAAATACTGTTTCACATCAAAATAAATCTTTTTATGACAAAGTCTGAACATAGTTTTCCTATATCATCCTTGTCGAATTTCACAAATAATAAATTGGTGCAAACAATATGAAATTGTTTTATTTTGTTCATGTTATATATGATCATTGATAATATCCATGAGTTTAAGATTCATTGTCATGCCAAAGAAATTGAAAAAGTACAAGAAAAAGTAAATCTTTCATTGTTGAAGAATACCCGATTTAACTTCTGTTTTATGATCTCCTTTTGGTAATTACATCATCTCAATATGTTTTGGTTTACACCATAAATGTCAAGTAAATGTGTATATAGGATATGCATTTAATTGCACCTATAAAGGAGAGTTAGCACTCATGTTCTCATTTCTTTTATGTCTTTTTGGACAAGATCAATCTTGCTTTAAAATGGGAGATTCTTCGGTTCAACTCTATTGGGAGACAAATGAGTTATATATAGTAAAAGAGACATTGTTAGTGCAAAGATCTGGATGATGAGGACCCTCTGTCATAGACTAACTTATAAGCATATTCTGAGGAATTTCTTTAGCAAAATTTAATTAAATATTTATATGAAGAAACTTCGCAAAAATTCAACAGTTTTTATTGCTATTCATGATATCTCTAATAAAGATAAACTTCACGGTCAATATAGTTAACATAACATTTGATTGATCATTGAAAGTAACATTGAACTCACCTCTTAATTAACTTTTGATATCCAAGAGTTATCTTCAAACTCGTATTCACTCTATTTATCAGGCTTTGGTAAATGCTCTGGTTTTTTCTCACTTTTCATTTGATACTTGTTAAGTTCTGGTCGATCACTTTTATTATAAATATCCCTGTAGTGAGCTTCTGAAAAGCAGAGTGAGTTGACTTCAAATAACTTTAGAGGTATATGCTTTCGACACTCTTCACAATCTAGGACTGACAGTTGTGAATCTTCTTATCAGCTACAGACTTTATCTCTCCCGCGTGATAAGGCGTTCAGAGGTGTTATCATTGTGCTCAGTGATAAAGGCTACGCATACCTATCATATTCAATTTATTTTTCTTATAAATAGTATGCTTCGACTAAACAAATTATGAATAAGATAATCTAATTTTAGGTATAATGTAATTGTTAATTTTTCTAGTGAAGAGATGAGGGAGCTTTAGTCTAACCGCTATCTGTTATCTCCAACCGAGCGTATGTTGCCACATGTACTGTTGAGGAAGGTGAGGCCTTGGGGGATGGGGGTGAGGAGGACCAACGTCGTGATAAGAGCTCTTTCAGGCAGAGCTACTGATAAGGACAGTTTTTGTCTTGTAATTTTCTTCTGTTGGTGAATGCTAAGCATGAGAAAGAAATCATGTTTTGCTGGTAAGGTGAGAAATCACTGTAGACTGAATGTATAGAGAGTTTTGGGTTACTTTTAAGATAAAGTAGTTTTCAATAAATATCTTCTGAGATGAAGAGGGAAACTCCATGTGACTGTCTCTGGAGACCTTCAGAAGTCTTAATTTCTCATTTATTACCAATTTTAAGAATATTGTATCTTTCCTTTCTCACTATCAGTTGACTGGGTTAATGGATTTCACCTATTTTACATCAATATGGATGACATAATAGTTGCTGAATTGATCAAAGCAAAACTTTCATAATGAGGGATATTCTTATGTAAAAAAGTGGGCTTTAACTAAATTATTTGAGAAACTGCATCTGAATAATTTGAGGTAATAATAAATATGAATGAACATACAATAATAGAATAAAAAAGAAATATAGTGTCTTATAATTTATGATAGATTCTAATGTGTTCCCATCCATAAATGAACAAAAGGTTTTATAATATTTCATGGTTTTTTTTTTTTTAAATTTTATTATGTAAATATGACAACAATGTTTAATGTAAAAAGAAATTGAATCCTCGCATATATCATTTCGAAAATATTTCCCAGAGAAAAAGTAAAATGTGTATGATATAAAAGAATATAGTTGTTAACCAATTGAGTAAAAAATTTCGAATAAGTTAGCGATCATTTTGCAGGCGAATGTACATGTTAGTATATTTCAATCCATTTGAAAGTCGCACAGGATATGTGATAGCATACCTCTATTTTGCGATTCCATAACGCCATTGCGCCTACCACCAGCCGTATACTTTTACTTTTTATTGAATATGTAATCAGTGGAACTTTTCTGCAACTGATATTGGCGTCATGATATTAAAGTAAATCTTCCAAGATATTTGAAGTTAACAAAATGAGTTAAGATTCTCTCTTAGCAATTCTCCTAAGATGCTATAATGTTTTCCTTTGTTGCATCAGTCTAGCAGAAGACCTTTGCACACTGCTGAAACTCACTTTATCTTTAAAAAAAAAAACTGCTTTATCTGCATTGAATATAAGTGGTAATGTATCAAATCTAATCAAGAGATAAAGGAATGGGAATTTCAAAGTAATTGGGCTATGAGCAGACTACAAATGGGGCATTTTTAGGTGTCCATTCTTTGGTTTGCCTATTATGATGACAAACCGTGGTTGCAAAGAATATGTAAATCGGGTCATCGTTAATAAATATTATTTCTCTGTGAACAACGGCAGTGATTTCATTAAGACAATAAGATATTCAACATCAACACTTGCTTCATGACACACTGGATACAACATCAGATGCACTTACTGCACAGACTCTACAACGTTTAGAAGGCTTAAAGATGGCTAGAATCACTGTCAGTTCTTTCCTCAGACAACCTTTACACTGTTTACAACGCTTCCTGAAGGCTACAATTAGAGTCATTTCTTTCCTTAAAAAGTCTCTACATTGTTTAAAACGCTTTTTGAAGGTTAAAATCCCTGCCAGATATTTGCTCTGAAAGCCTCTAAATGTATACAACACTTTCATAATTATCAAATCACTGGCCTATGACAGACAGCACAACTTTTACAAAAATTCTAGAAGGCTAAAACTACTAACGATGACACCACTTACACTCACTTCGCCAGTTCAACATTTACAATGCTTCCTGTATGCTCAATTTACTGTGATCTCTTTCCAAAGAAAGAATTTACAAAGTTACAACCCTTCCAGAAGACTAAAATCACTATCTGAACCACCACTTGTATTCAGTGAATATAGTCTACAACACTTCCAGAAGGCTACAACACCATAGGTCTCACTGCACACCCTCTATATAGTTTACAATATTTTCCAGAATGCTGAAATCTCTTGCTATAACGCAAGCTATCACTGGATAGTCTCTAAAACCTCTGTCTACAACACCATTTGCTTTTACTGCACAGCCTCTAAAACTTTTATAACACTTCAAAAAGGCTAAAAATAACGGCGACACATAAACTTGCATTTACTGCACAGCCTCTACTACATTTACTATGTTTTAGGAAGGCTAAAATTACTAGTCATAACACCGTATACACACACTTCCCAGCCTCTACGTTTACAAAGCTTCCAAAAAGCTTTCCTCAAACAGGCTCTAAAATTAGTATAACACTACCAAAATGATAAAATCACTAGTACACACCACATGCCCTCTCTTCAAACCCTCTACGACCTACACAACTCTTCAGAAAGCTAATCTCACTGGCTACACCAGCACTTATATGTACTGCAGAGACTACGCAACATTCAGAATGCTTCCAGAAACCTGAAATAACTAGCACTTCTTTCCTCAGGTA
>NC_090767.1:36977397-37019897 GCF_036898095.1 Palaemon carinicauda
AACAGTAATGAAAAAAAAAATAAAATTCTACTCATCAACACGTATGAAAGGGTAAGGAGGTACACTCTGATTGACACTTATGAAAACTCCCTCTCCTGTCACCACATATATGTGTGCCTGATGATGTTGAGATTCTGTGCCTTAATACTGCTTTGTATCTGAAGTGCGTTAGATTTAATCATATTTACCCGGTACAGACCTAAATACGCTGGCTCTAGTTTGTGTTTCCTAGGTTGTAATCGTTTCAAATACACACGATCGCCAACAAATACTTTTACCGGTGTGTGTTTAAACCGACTATCATACTTTTAGCTGTGTTATTCATTAGCTCTTTTCAAAAACCTTTAAGCGGTCTTAATTACTCTCCTTAAGAGATTTGATAAATAGACACAATATTGCTCAGTTGAATGATTTAGCAACTGTTGCGAATTAATCAGGACTGTATATGGTAACACAGGATCCTGTCCATACACTAAAAAGAAAGGCGTGTCCCTGAGCAAAGCATTAAATGTAAGGTTCACAGCTAGCTCAGCTGTAGGAAGCATGGTATTCCAATGAAGGAGGTTATTAGCCACTAAGTAACCTAAAATTCATACTACTTCCTTATTATGAGATTCCACTAAGCCATTAGCTGAAGGCCTATATGAGGTCACCGAAAAATGTTAAATTTTTATTAAGTTTGTGACCGATTTCACCACCATATTTATAAATTCGAGACCATTATCACCTATCAAAATTTTCGAGCAACTAAACCTAGTAACGAAAGAGCACAGTGTCTGGGCTAATAAATTTTATGATTAAGCCAACATTGCAATAGGAAATGGTCTTACCACATCCATATGCACCCTATAAAATATAATAGGAATCACAGGCCACTTTCTGACTTCAGGTCCAGTGTTTTTATGTTCTTTGAAACAATCATATGCATGCAAAAAATTTTTTTTATAATTTCCCATAGATTTTTTCATTCCCAACCAAAAGAAAGATTCACATGGTCTCCTTGATGTTCTATCTATCCCTAAATGCCCTGCATAAAAAATTGCATGTAGAATGGGGATGGCTCAATTAATTAAGGAGGGAGGAAATACTACCCTTGCACAAAATTTCCTTCCCCTCTTCTTATAAGCACAATATGAGATATTTTCTATAAAAAAAAATTTCACGAGGCACATCTAGTAACGATGGACAACTCTCCGATTCCCCTTCAATCACTGCTCCCACTCTTTCCATCCATTCCTCTTTTTTTCTGTCCCTCTTGGACTTCCTTTTCGTCCCAACCTCCAAAGTCAATCACCTGCATTATCAGGGTGCATATTCTGGACACCTTTGGTCATATCCTCAGCCACCCACATACATTCAGCTTTACCCCCCCCCTCTCTCTCTCTCTCTCTCTCTCTCTCTCTCTCTCGCGGACCTCATTTTCTGATTGCTCCTCGCGGGAATTTACATCCCATTCTCTATTTTGATGGGGGTCTTAAATATTCTGGTTTCGTTCTTCCTTCTTCTTGGGTGTCCTAGTTGTTACACCTATTACTGACCCTCCAGAGAGGGCATCAACTACCTTGTTATCTTTACCTTCTAAGTGGTGAAACCCCTATATATTAAACTCTAACAATCTTTCAATCCCTCTTGTTGTCTAGATTTCACGTCAATTTTGTAAAATAAATCATGCAAGGGGCGATGATCCCTTTGCAACTCAATCGACTGACCTAATAAAAAGACCCCATGCCTCTCTAGAACATAAAGAATAGACAAAACCTCTCGATCAAATGTACTTAAACTGTTTTCTGGCCCTTTTAATGACGTGGAAGCAAAACAAATGGGTCAATGTCTACCTTTATCATCTGGTTGAGAAACTACGCCACCAATAGCTAAACTACTCACGTGTGTTTTCACTAGAAATGAACGATCAAATCTAGGATATACAAGCAGCTTTTAAATGGTTAAAGGCCCTTTCTTCTTCCACTCCCAAATTTACTACTTTTAGTTTTAAAACATCTAAGGTTCCCGCTATCTCTCCAACACCTCTTATTAAATTACTGTAATACCCAGCGAACCAAAGGAACCCAGCTACTTTCTTGTGAGTATGTAGCCTGGGGAAATCTCTAATAGCTGCTACTTTACTGGGGCAGGGCTGGATACCTTCTGGGGACATTATGTGACCTGAAAATTCGACATGTTTACAGAAAAAAATTGCACTTTAAACAAATTCATTTTCACAACATTATGTTGCAACACTTCTAAAACTTTACGAACATTATAATTATATTCTTCAACCATTTTCCCTGTAATTATGATATTGTCTAAATAAACCAGAACATTATGGCCAATTAAGGGAAAAAATACTGCCATCATTACTCTAGACAAATTAATTGGAGCATTTTAAACACCGAAGGGAATGAAATTACACTGAAATAGTTGATCCTTAGTTTTAAATGCTGTTTTACATTTACTGTCTTCCTGACTGGTTATTTGATAGTATCGAGATTTTGAAACAAGGGTTGTAAAATATTTACTATCCCGTACCTTAACAAGTAATTCTTAGATCAAGGGCAATGGAAATACATTATCCTTAGTGACTGCATTCAACTTCCTATAATAACCACACAGAATTACCGAGCCATCCTTTTCCTAACAGCTGCAATTGGAGTAGCCCAGGGGGATTTGCTCTCTTCGATTATCCCTTGTTCCTTAAATTATTAATTTCCCTTGCTATCTCTCCTGGAATTGAGTGGGTGCCTTATAAGGCCTTGAACTGATCGCCTCCGCCTGCCGAGTTTCAATGCTAAAGCAAAATTGATCAATCCTCCTTTGTAGCTCGTCTGCAGTGGCAATTACATTGGAATAATTATCTACAATGTAACTAACTACAGGTTAATATTCTGGCGGAAATAGTTTTCACGCTTGCATAATCAAGTTTTGAGGGCAATCGTCTCTGTGGGCTGAAGTTGTGGCTCCGAAGATTCCATAATTAGCAATGTCACATAACTAACTCACACACAGAATCACATCCTAACACAAGTCTTTTATTTGACATATTAACTATCGTTATATCAGCTCTGTTCTCTTTTATTTCTGACGAGGCTTCTAACACTACATGTGCCCAATTATCATTTGGTTTAAACAAGATCTTGGTTCCTTCTGGAAGAGGCTGACATGGGGCGGAGTGATATGCTCGTAAGTGTCTGAGGTGACAACACTTTTCTTTCAAGTACAGCTGATACCTTACTTAATTGTGTCTCCGTACCCATAACTTTTTATCGGCAAAATGCCCCCTCCGGCTTTTACGGTTATTTTATATTTCTCCCCACAAATGCATTTTTGATTACTAAAGATAAATTCTAACCCAAAAATAGACTAGATTCCAGGAATTCCAAAGGTGTGCAAGACAAAATAATCAAGTGTAAACTTCACAGATCCAACCTCAAAGTTGACCATCGATGTATGGGTTGCGTGTAGTTTATTTCCTTCTGGGCTGTCCAGGATGATGGATGCTGCTGACTGTAGTGGGTTTGACGAGAGCCTTTTTTAAATCAGAGAAATTCTGGCTCTGGTTTCGATCAGCTTGAATGGACTTATCTGGTAGGTCAATCCTGACTGCTAACATTTCTAGCCACCCATTAGAATATGTGGGGCACATGCCAACGACCTCACTTGTAAAGCCACTACCTCCTGCTAATGTACCTAGTGCTGTGGGGGTGAGGTCCCAATGGAGGTCCTAGTACCTGCTCTACCAAGTACGTTATAGTCACTCTCTCTGCTGCCTCGGCTGCTGCTTCTGATTTCATGGGGGGGGGGGGGGGGGCATCAGTGTCCCTCCTCTCACCGGACCGGATCTAGATAGCTTCCTGTAAATGCTGAGATAACTAAGTATACGTTATCATCAGACAATATATTTTTGTTAG
Source organism: Palaemon carinicauda (assembly GCF_036898095.1). NCBI lineage: Eukaryota > Metazoa > Arthropoda > Malacostraca > Decapoda > Palaemonidae > Palaemon > Palaemon carinicauda. The sequence continues at coordinate 36,981,303 of NC_090767.1, forward strand.
TTCTTGTCAACATGTCATATGGAATGGTCATCCGACCAAACCATCTATACTCCTGTGATGGAGCTGTTAATAAACTGTTTTAAAAGTTAACTTACTTAGACTTATTCAGAAGAAGTAACCTGCAAGTCTAAAATACATAGCACATTGAAGAGACATTTGATTGGAACCATAATGTGTGTTTATAACAGTACCACACCAACAATTGATGGCAGCGTTTAAACTAAAAGAACCAGCTAATAAACTTTAGTAACCAGAGAATCAACAGTAATGAATCTACAATTTTGATGAAGTATCTACGTCCACCAAAGAAATGAACACATTGAATATCAACTATAAATGTTATAAAAACTGAGGAACTGGATCTTCAATCAACATCTTAAGAAAACGAAGGACTGACATTCAATGTTTATTAAACATTCAAGAATCATATCCAGAAAACACTACTACATTCAACATTACGACGGGAAATCGGACGAAAACATTTACCCAAACAGCTAAACTCTCGCAAACCAGTGAGAGAGAGAGGAAATGACGACATCGCCCTTCGCCCATATAAACTCAAGCTAAGTACATTTTTTTATTCATTTCAGTTTTAGACAGTGAAGTGTAGTTATCACGAGTCGATCGTCCATTATTGCTGGGGTGAGTTGTATGCTAATCTTCATTTTTTTCTTTCATTAAAGGAAACTGTATTCAACTTCGAATTGTCGTCTAGATTTTTCTTTTCTCTGAGCTAATTCCATTTTCTTTCAGAAGTTCTCGGGAAATATCTTTATATTAGTAACATTGTTTTGGGGGATTATGTTAAAATCTTTATTGTATGGTGCTTATGCGTTTACGCAGTGGACGTCTGTATTCATATAGAGATTTTGATAGGATTGCAAGGAGTCGTAGAGATAGAAAAAAAAGTAAAGTAAACATGACGCCTCCTGTGAGTCCGAGTAACCCCACCCCAGGACCTAGAAACCCCGCTCACATCGTAACACTAGTAAATGCCCATTCAGCTATGGGCATTTTTACCTCAGAGTGCGTATTTGAGAGGAGTTTCATTTCAAGAGGCAGTTACATGGGATGATTTCAAAGTTAGGCTACGTGCGATCTATGGCGGTGAGGAAGCCTTAGATGTAGTTTTAACATTAAGAAATACACTTAATCAAGCCACTTTGACTCGGCTTGATATCATAGAGAGAGCAGCTCTCATTGCCGATAGGCTAAACGAGTATCAGGATATTTTAGGTAATTCCACTTGGGTTACTAGAGATAACATCTCCGTGAAAGATTTCTTACGATTAATGTATTTAACTTGCATGACACTTATATTGCCAGAAGCTTTAGTGCAGTGTTTTGATAAAAAATTAGCGCCCGAAAGTACAGAATTGGATGTGTATAAACAGATAAAGAAACATGTCTAAGTGTACTGTTCTTGATCCCTTGTTTACCCAAGTTTTTGCAAAAAATGAAACTAAGCCACAACAAGTAAACGTAGCTAATAATAGGCAACTTGCAGGAATGACGTGTTATAATTGCAAATGCTAAGGTCACTTGATCACAGACTGCAGAACGCGATATTGTTCGTTACATAATAGTTCAACTCATTCATATAGTCGATGCTACTCGCGTATTCAACAACATAATCCTAGAAATACACAGTCAATTCCACAGTCAGTTCACTATGGAAATAAAAAGAAAAATCCTCAGTTCAATAAGAAGAAACAGCCAAACGTCAATGCACTTCAGAATCGAAAACAAACAAACAGTTCTTCAAATAACTCTGATCCTGGGCCGTCTAGCCAGAACTCGCAAGGTCAGACTAATTTTAAGAATGTGCAGAGCAAAGCAAATACCACATAATTAACTCCAAAGGGGGAGAGAGTGATGATGGGTCATTCATATCAACATCAGTAGTATTAAATAATCCATTTAATGTTTTATCAGATCATTGTGAGGCAATAGATTCTCCTATGAAACACACGACCGAATGAAATAAATTAGTGCATGCTCCCGTAGATTTGCAACAAATTCACACAATAATAAGCCAAAATGAGTTACGACCAACATTTTATGCTGTAAATTTAGAACACCAGTCCTTTACATTATTTTTTTAATCTGGTAGTGATGAATTAGGTTTAACAAATGTTTTAGAACATCATATTGAGTTACCGGACACTAAACCCATTAGACAAATTCTGTATTGTTTGATTGCAAAAAAGATAATTTTGTTGGAAGGAAATGTTTTGATAGATCCTAGTGAGAATGAATTGTGTTCTCCGGTAGTTCTGGTAAAAAAAAAAGGAACATGGATCAGATATTGTGTATTGATTTCAGAAAAGTAAACAATGGTACTAAAGAAAGTAATTTTCCACTTCCAGGATCGATGATTACTTAGAGCGGATTGTAAATGTTATATTCATCTCCAAGGATGATTTGGGCAGAGGTTATTAGCAAGTACTTCTAGGCAAAGGAGCTGGGAAAATATCCACTTTTTTAACACCGTTCAGTATTTATGAATGTAAATTAATGCCTTTTGGGTTAAGAAAGGCCGCCAGAACTTTCCAAAATTAATGAATAAAGTTTTAAATGGTATTGAAAACTGTGTCGTATATTTAGATGTTCTTATTACATTTTCAGAAACTTGGGAAGAACATTTACTAATTCTATCTAAAGTCTTGACAGCATTTGAAAAAAGCAAACCTTGTATTAAATTTAAAGAAATTGGGAAAACCTCTATCACTTATCTGAGTCATAAAGTGGTTCTCTGTAACATTTGTTCTAAAAGTGGGAACACAGAACCGATCATCAATTTCCTAATCACAGCAAATAAAAAGTAAGCCATGAGATTTCTCAGGATGGTTTCATATATCCATAGCGCTCCCATAACTAATCTTTTTAAGAATGGACGAAATTTTGTATTTGATGAAGAATGTGTAGAAGCTTTCAATAAATTAAAGGCTGTAATGCTTTTCAAGCCATTATTAATGTTACCTGATTTTAGCAAATGATTTAATTTAGCGATCAATGCTGGTAACCTTGGTATAGGAGGAGTCTTGTTGCATGGAGTGAATGGGACGAAGCACTCAGTCGCATAGTATTCAAAAAAACTGAATAAAGCTCAATAAATTATTCAACTATTGAGAAGTAATTGTTTAGTTTAGTTTCAGCCTTGTAGCACTCTGAGATTGATGTACATCGTAGTCCTGTTTGAAAAGATTTTGGTATAAGAATAATTGTCTTATGCGTTAGAATTTAGAGCTATAAGATTATAATCTGAAGATAATTCATACAGAAGGAAAGAATAATGTGACAGCTGATAGTCTTTCCAGAGATTTTTTAGATAAGAAATGTTTTTTTTTTTCATCAACAAAAAAAGTTTTTTTCTTTTTACTGAAGGTTTGTGTTGAGTGAAAGGAATACGAAAGAAGAATGTTTGGCTGATGTTAAGCTGAAGCTTCATGTAAATGTTTCTCAGTTCAGGGTGAATGCATTGTTTCATAGCAGATAATAAAAAAAAAGAGAATTCAATAGATTTTCTTTTTTGTTTTGCTTTTCGGGGAAAGTGTCATGGGTAGATACAATACTTATAAAAAGAAATGCTGTAAAAATAAAAATATCTATCCTAAAGTGTGAGCAGCAAGACGAGATTCGACTACCATATGGTTTGGTTGAACCTGTCATCACTTCACTGTCGTCAGCATTTAGAAAGTAAACCGAGCCTCGACATGAGCACTTGCCGAGACAAGGGAACTGTTCTGTATTGACCAAGATTTCATTGTCTTAATAAGTAGAGTAAGCATTTTTTAAGAAACCGAGCATGAGGGATATCCGTGTTTATGAAATATGCCACCATGAGTGGACACGTGCTGCCCTTTTTTTTACAACATAACATGTGGTCCAGATTGGATCAGAAACTTTTTCTAGAAGCTTCCATGGTGTGATCGAAGTGGGCGTCTCTAAGGAAGCAAATAGATACGCAGAATTTTTAAAGAACGCCTTTTATGGAAATGACCACTGCCCACTGTAATTAAGTCCGCTCATACATGGGTGCATAAACTTTAAGAGGAGATTCTCCAGGGGAGATAGGACAGCACATAAGAAAGGAGAGCAAGTATATCCGAGCGATATGAGAACCAAGTCCTAATGATATAAACAGAAAAACCAGAAGTCTGATAGAGCTAGATTCTAAACTTCCCTTCAGAAAACAAACACTGTTATCTCTGAGAAGAGAAAAATTTAAGTAGCCATCCCTCCCTGTTTGTGATGAAAAATAGCCCACACTGCCTGCAGCCTTCCTTAGTTCAACTCTTTCATCGAATTCCTGGAGGAGACTTCTGATGTCCCAGCTTAATGTTCTCAAGCCTGAAGTCTCCGTACTCGTATCATATCAGCAGCTGTAGAAAACCATTCCTCCAGTATTTCTACCCTTCTGACTATTCCCCTTTTCTGTTGATGTTTTGATTGGTTTGATTTGTCATTTGAAGTAAACGATTTAGTAACATTGATTTTCTTTATATAGAAGTTTGCGAATAAACATGTATTTTTTTCGTGAGTTTCTTTTTATATTCATTTCCCATTTTTCAATGGTTGTTATTAGAAACATTTATTTCAATTATTGAAAGAACAAGTAACGATTTTAGGGTCGCAACAAACTGCACCAGTGTAAAGCTACTGTCCATTCCCAACTACAAGGTTTTGCAGAACTTCATAAGATTTAAGTTCAAGATGAGTTATTGCATGCTGAAAAATTTAATATGGAGAAGGAGGGTTGAGCAAAAGTCAAAGTGGTGCCAATGGCCACTTTACTTCCGGAGAAATCGAAGAAAGATTTTCTCATATTTCTATAAAAAGATGACCGAAAAGGCCAAGCAGTAGAGTCATCCCCACGAAGAGTCATGGGTCTGTTTCTCATTCCTACACTTGACATCAACTACTGGAATGACAAGGCCAGCAACATCACTCCGCCAAATTTGAGGCCATATCTCAGGACTAGTCAAACTTAGGCTATACAGATAGGTAAGGCTGTTGGACACTCTACAAGGGAAGCAAAAGAGCTTGTAAAGCACATAGATCCAGGGGATCATGTCAGTAAGGGGCTTCAGTTTGGTGTTGTCTCCATGTGTTTCTGGGTAAGTAGGACCTTTTCTCCAAAGGCACAGAGCATAACGCCAAGGGATCTCTGTTGTTTAAGGATATCAAAAATTTCACCCCCAAATTTTCATCAGCGCAGGACCCTGGAACTCGACTCCTTTTAAGCATGTTGCTAGATAAAGGAGTCATAGAAAGGTATGTATTTTTAAGATTTCATGACAAAAAGACTCACCAGAAAATAGAGTGATTTACATGTCGTATGATCCGTTCATGATGACAATCTTATTGCATGGTTACCAATTACTACTCAGAAGGGCTCAGACTTTTATTACTGATATAAAAGACGCTGATTGGAATGCCCCCAAGTCTCATTATCATAAGAGTGTTTACATAGCAAGTGAAGTAAGTGGTCAAACTTTTGTGATTTCAGAGAGTTCAGATCATAGGTTATTTAGTTGACTGGCTTATTTGGACGGACACAAAATAATTATGCCGCAAATACAAAAATTAAGTTCAGCAGGCTCTTCAAAAAAGGAAACTTATCATTTCAGTCTGCACTTCTGTAAGCATTAAGGTCCTACATGAGAGCTTTGATTTCAAAAGTTTAGGCTCAGGAGAACAGAAATGAGGATTATCAAGTTTCTCATTACTCTGCTTACTGTCAAACACATCAGCCAAAAGGGTTGACTTTTCCCTCGGACAGTGAGTGACAGAGCCATATGTTTTAAGTACAGAACGATGTTATAGGTAAATTCAATATTATTTAACGAAAATATCATCAAAACAGACAAATATATTCATTTCCAAATGTGTGAACAGCAAGACGAGATTCGATTACCATCATGTTTGTTAAAATTTGTCATCATCTCACTGTTGTCAGCATCCTAAAAAAAAACTAAGCCTCAATGAAGTGTGCCTGCAGCAATAAAGGAACTTTCTTTTTTGAGCCAAAATGTCATCATTTCAATCAGTAGAGTCAACAATTTCTGTTAAACAAAGCATCGAGGGATATCACTGTTTATAAAAAATGTCATCACAGGTTAACACATGCTACGCTGTTGTTATGGCTTAACATAAGTTCTAGGTTGCTTAAGAAATCTGTCCGAGAACCCTCTCTGACGTGATCAAAGTGGACGTTTTTAAGGAAACCAATCAGGACAAAGAATTGTCCAAATAACTCCTTATATGGAAATGATTACTGATCATTGTAATTAGCTCGCCCCCTAACATAAGTGTATAAACTCCAAGAAGTGTTTTTGTAGCTATATCAGAACCATAAAGGAACCATATCATGATAAGATAAAGGCAAGGGAATATCAAATATCTGACAAAAACAGTTTCTGACCTTCACTTCAAACTACAAGAGCCTATCTCCAAAATCCTTTTGTGGTTGAGTAGATACAAATTGAAGAAGCCATCACTCCGTGCTTGTGATGGGAAGTAGCCAACACTATCTGCAGCCATGCCTTAGTTCTAAACTATCATCGAATTTTTGTAGAAAACCTAAAATGTTTCATTTATATGCCACCCTTTTGTGACATCTTAGAATTCAAAGTCATCGTTAAAGTTTCATCTGAACTTAAGCCACCCTTCTGCAACGTTCTCAAGGCTAAAGCCTCTCTACCATTACCATCCCAACAGCTGAAGAAAACTATTCAATGTACCTTAGGTATTATTCTATCAAACTGACTGTTCCCCTTTTTCTATTATTATTTCGATTGATTCTATTTGTCATTTAAAATAACCGAAGAGGCAACATTGATTTTTTTTATGAATAAGTTTGTGATAAACAGTGTTTTTTGTGAGTTTCTTCTTTATACCAATTTCTCATATTTCATTTGTTGATGGTTGAATATTTTGTTTAAGATGTTAAAAAAAGATAAACTGAAACTATTTCCAGATTATAACAGTTGGCTACCTTGCCATGATTTTCGACAATTGTACCAAGTGAAACTGGGAGAATATATAAAGAAAACAAATGAGTGATATGAACACAGAATTTGATAGTCAGGTAAGCATTTCGGGCATGATGGCAATGCTCTATGCGAATGTAGTATAAAGATAGGGGTGGAAATGAATGATAGAGATGAAAGAGCAACTGAGAGAGAAGAAAATGAGAGACAGCGAGAAGAAAATAACAGACATCATAATCTTGACTTAGAAATCACCCGATTGATGCAAAAACTTCAAAATAGTCCACCATGTAACAGACCAGGAAGTAATGCTTCAGGCAGCAAACGAGGTAGTAATTCATCATTGAACGTGAAATTGATGACAAAATTTGACGAAGAAGATATAGCGGAATATTTCACCTCTTATGAAAAGTTAAGAAACAGAGAAGGTTGTCCAAAAAATCAAGTGGATTTTTCATTTACAGTCATTCTTATGTGGTAGGGCTGTTTCCGTGTATAGCTGTATGTCTGATGATGAGAGTGAAGACCATGCTAATGTTAAAGAATCTGTTCTTGGTCCATAAAGGCTAGTAGCAGAGGTGTGCCGTAATAAATTCAGAAGTTAGAGTGCTGATGAGAACAGTACATATGTAGAATATGAAAAGAAGTTAAAATATTCTATTTTTGTTAGGTAATATCCATTAAATTTCATGATATCAGGAACAGATAACCTGTCCGTAGATATTAAGGTATTTATATAAAATAGACTAAAAAAATATTTTACATATATCTGTATCAAGAGTGTCAGCCAAGCTGAAATGTAGCTGTCAAGAGAAGCGATGTAGACATAGTCATTGTAGAGGATTCCAGTATTAGTTACTGAGGAGGTTTAAGTAATAACATTCTGAATATGGATGAGCTACTCCAGTTACATGGAGAAGAAAACACACTGACTGAGATTTTTAAATAGAAGTTGGGGAATCTTTTGTCATTCTGTTTGCCCAAGTCAGTTAACAAAAAGGAGATTATAGAACAATTAGCAATTCCTAGGAAGATCGAAATTTATTTTTAACCCTGGATAGGTACGATGGGTCGTTTGCGACCCCGAGCGTCAAAAAAAAACAGGTTTTTCTCACGTGACTCACCCCCGTGACTGAATTTGTGGGTGATCGACCTGCAGGAGGTGTCTCCCCTACACGCTCTAGTAGTGTCCAGATGTGCATTGCTGTAGCTGTACTCCTTCCCCGATTTCTGAGACGCGTCGGGGTCGAGCGCGACCGAGTTTACCCTTCTAAGGTAGTTTGCATAATTATCAAAGTTATTACGTATTATGAAATTGTCGTAGAATGGTGCAACTTGTATAGGTTATCAGTTGTGGAAAGTCTTGGTGGATTGTTTGGCTACCATGTGCATGATTTTTTTTTTTAGTTAAAATGTCGTTCATCACCACGAGGACCATTTTACCGCGAGTGCCCCTTTTTCATTTTTTTTCATTTTTTTGCCAAGTCATTTTTCCGTAAGATATTGCCAAATAGGGTCGTAAAACTTTTGCTTGTTTAGTGTTGGAAAGTTTGTCTAGATGATCTGGCTACCCATGCATGACTTTGTTTTTGTCAGATACGACGTAGTTATTGGTATATTGGGTATTTAACTGCGGTTACCAATTTCTGTTTTTTTTCAATATTTGTAAAAATTACTACGTAGTAAGGAATTGCCGTATATTATTCATTTTTTTTTCATGTTTATGTGTTAGAAAGTGTGCCTTGATGGTTGGGCTAACACGTGCATGTCTTTTTTTTTATCTGAGATGCCGTATATTAGAATGTCGGGCATTTTACCGCGAGTGTCCCTTTTTCATTTTTTTCATTTTTTTGCCAAGTCATTTTTCCGTAAGATATTGCAAAATAGTGTCGTAAAACTTTTGCTTTTTTAGTGTAGGAAAGTGTGTCTAGATGATCTGGCTACCCATGCGTGATTTTGTTTTTGTCAGATACGACGTAGTTATTGGTATATTGGGTATTTAACTGCGGTTGCCAATTTCTGTTTTTTTTCAATATTTGTAAAAATTTACTACGTAGTAAGGAATTGCCGTATATTATTGATTTTTTTTTCATGTTTATGTGTTAGAAAGTGTGCCTTGATGGTTGGGCTAACACGTGCATGTCTTTTTTTTTTTTATCTGAGATGCCGTATATTAGAATGTTAGCCATTTTTCCGCGAGTGCCCCTTTTTATTTGTTTTGCATTTTTTTGCTTAGTCATGTTACCGTAAGGAATTGGCAAGTAGTGTCGCAAAACTTATATTTTTATAGTGTTGGAAAGTGTTTCTAGATGATCTGGCTACCCATGCGTATTTTTTTTTTAGCCAGATATGGCGTATATATAAGTATGTGTTCGATTTTCCTGTGATTGCCATTTTTTCGTTTTTTCCCATTTCTTTCAAAATTACTACGTACTAAGGAACTATCATAGAGTAATATTTCATTTAGATGTTTATTTGTCGGAAAATGTGCCTTGATGGTTTGCCTAGCACGTGGATGAATTTTTTTTTTCTGAAATGCCGTATATTAGAATGTTAGCCATTTTTCCGCGAGTGCCCCTTTTTATTTGTTTTGCATTTTTTTGCTTAGTCATGTTACCGTAAGGAATTGGCAAGTAGTGTCGCAAAACTTATATTTTTATAGTGTTGGAAAGTGTTTCTAGATGATCTGGCTACCCATGCCTATCTTTTTTTTAGCCAGATATGGCGTATATATAGGTATGTGTTCGATTTTCCGGTGATTGCCATTTTTTCATTTTTTCCCAATTCTTTCAAAATTACTACGTACGAAGGAACTATGACTGAGTAATGATTCCTCTAGATGTTTATTTGTCGGAAAATTTTGTTTACTTTTTTTTGGATTGAATATCATCAAATTTTTTTAGCTAAAATATTATATTGTTTTACATTTTTTTTTTTTCGATTTTATTTCCCTTCAAACAAATTTTTTTGGGTCAGAATTTTAATTTTATAGTCGTAAAATAATCGACAATTATCCAGCAACCCACCATACAATTTTTATGCATATCCAATAATAATTAGATAAGTAAATAACACCTTGAAATTGACATACCCTTCCTACATTTCAAGTGGCAGATTAGGGAGTCTGAGTCAGTGTGGTTGGCGGCCATTTTGTGGACATATCCGAAGCGTAAGCTGCCCTATCTATATATATTCTTGTTCCCTATAGAATTTGTGATATTTTGGTATATTTTTACCTGCATAAATATCATATTATATATTAAATATATGTATTTTTTTACGAAATTTCTAAGTACTCAAAAAATTACCTTTAGATATGGCCCCTGATATAAATGTAATTTACAAAATAATGAAGATTTTTTTACATATTTCTATTTTAGGATAACATATGTTTATTCCCTAAAAAAATTAGCCACTTCCTATTTCATTTGGGTACCCAAAAAAATTCATGAAATTTGGACAAATTTTTTTGGCCAAAAAAAGTTACCCTTTTTTTCTCATTTCAGATCTTCACCTCCATGGGTCTGACTTCATCCAAAATACATCAAGATGTGTCCTAAACATTCAAGAATCAATTCCTAAAAGGATTTGTGTATATATGTATAAACTTTTTTTTATGAATTTTTATGTCAGGTCTTTTTTTTTCTACTTAATTTTTTAAAATATTTATAATAAATAGTTTTTCTGCAGATAAGTAGTATTTATCTTTACAGTTGTTTTAAGCATTCATTGAAGTTTTTTTTGGCAAAAGAAAAAAGGAGGTTACTGCAAAAACTGATTTTTCAAGAATTTTTTTTGGCGTCGGGGTCGTTCGCGTCCGAGTATACCCTTAAAGGGGTGTCCGAGGAGCGTACCTATCCAGGGTTAAAAACAGTATATGATGATGAAAAACATATAGGGGTAAATAAAACTCACGAATGTCAAATTAATGGTAAACCTAATCAAGTAATTCCCAGGGCCTCGTTGCATTACATTCCATCAGAGGGAGAGCCTTATGAAAATATAGTAATAGATATAGACGAACCTTTGCATAGTAGTAAGGAAGTGTAAGTTAGTGTTATAAACACTGAAGAGGCTTTCTGACGAGAAAACTGCTAGTGATTTGAGCTCTCCGAAAGCCTTAAAAACGTTACAGAGGCTGTGCAGTGAGTGAAAGTGGTAGCGTAGCGTTTTAAACGTTGTAGAAGATCTGTAGTATGTGAAAAAATTGTGGTTTTAGGTTTCTGGAAGGATTTTAAACATTCTAGAGTCGGTCTTAGTAAAGATCTCTCAGTGATTTTAGTCTTCTCGAACCGTTGAATTTAGAGGATCGGCATTAGGTGCATGTGGTGTTCTAACTAGTTATGTTAGCCTTTGGGAAGCGTTGTACACTTTATAGAGTCTGAGCTGTGAGTGTGTGTGGTGTTGTATCCAGTGATTTTAGCCTTCAGATGTATTGTATGAACAATCCCTCTCCATTTAAAGTCTATTAATTATCTATTAACAATTACAGATACTCTAACTCACTACCTGGAAGCAATCTCAGTAAGATACTGCAATGCGAAAACTGTAGTTAAATGCTTGTTGAGTTATTTTGTATACTTTGGTCTACCTTGCTTTTACCCTGAAGGCTCCGGAGGGAATGCACATTGCTGGGGACATCAGATTGAAGAATGAAAATTTTGAAGTTTACTTCAAGGCCTACACAGAAGCATGATAGCCAGCGATAGGATCTTCAATATAGATAAGAGTAGCTTGTTTACAGTGATGAAAAGAGTGAAGGTCTTATGTGAAAATGGTCAGCCTGTTGCCTCTCAGATATGCCATGAAAGAAATTCCACAGATTGTGTCTGTATAATGAAAGCTTCAGGCCATTACATCCATCCAGTATTTATAATTCTACTAAAGAGAAGGAATGATTACGTCATGCGAGGAATTGTTGATAGATCAAAAGAAATCCTTGATCAAAACAGATGGATGGATGTTGAGTGTTTCCTTGAGACACTTCAGTATGTCAAGGAAAGGATCTCTTGCTCTAGGACAATAGGATCCTTTTGATAATTGACAATGTGGAAGGTCATATGAACATCCAGGATATTAAGCATGCATTGCAGCAGGGCATCGGCTTTGAGGCATTGCCTCTTCACAAAATGGCCCTGGTTTGGAGCTAAGTCTGATTTCTCGCAGGGAATTTGAGCCTGGCAGCCCTACTGATGATAGGCCCTCGACTTTGGGATTGACAAGGCAACTCTCCACCTCTGGTTCTAACTGCAGTAAGCCTACTACCTCTTTGACAGAAAGAGACCACCATATTATTCCCGAGTCTGTCAGACCTTACAGTAACGCTATTGGCCGTCCTTTAAGGAAGAACCGAAAAAAAGTCGAGGCATCTATCTTTACTCAAAAAGGAGTAGCTATTTCAGATAATTGGGCCAAGGACAAAAAGAAGAGGATGGTTCAATAAAAAGTAACAACATGTCAAGAAAAGGCAGCAGGCTATTACCCTAAGAATATGAGGATGATCCTTTTATCCCAGATGAGTCCTCGCATTTCTCACAGTCCATGGGTGACAGTGTGGATGACTCCAACCCTTTCCAAAAAAAATTAAAAAAATAGGATCCAAATGTAAGGGACTTAAAACAGTATATACCCAAGCGTACATAGGAAAGCCTAATTTTTTATGTATTAATCTTTTGATTTTATAAATAAATTATTTATAGCCTACATTCAAGCATTCATTTGATTTTTGTGGAGAATTACTTTGTAAATATTTTAGCCTACTTCAATAGTTCATTTCATTTCTAGGTGAATGATTTCAAGAAGATGACCAGTTTGAGGAGTGAAGGGCATACAAGGAGGTAGTCCAGTATAATCAAAATACGACCTCATTTCTGCATGAGAAAGGACAATCTCTAGAGCAGGTAAGGGACCTCACATAGCATGTTAATTCTTTGACCCTTTTGCTTCTCATAGGTTTTCCGTTCTTTTATATTTACTTAATTTTGTTAGGCTCATTTTTTGCAACTTCTGAAGCCCAGTTTTTGAAGTCCCAAAGACATAGAGAATGGTTGCGTCTGTTCGTTTGACATTATGAATCTTATTGTCAAGACAGCTTTTCCTAAACTAACCAGTGTCTCTTTCAGGCAGATCCTTTCCGCATAACATAGGTAAGATTATAACATTCATTGGCTCTTCATCACAGTAGACAAGTTATTGTCATCTAGTAAGGGCTGAACGTGTACTTTTCCATTGCTTCTTTGTAAATCATGAAGAATGTCATCCTATGATGGCTGCCAGAATCCTGGAGAATGCCATCCTGTCTGGGCTGCCAGAATCCTGAAGAATATCATCCTGTCAGGGCTATCAGAATTCTGAAGAATGTCATCCTGTCAGGGCTGCGAGAATTCTGAAGAATATCATCCAGTTAGGGGTGCCAAAATCCTGAAGAATGTAATCCGGTTAGGAGTGCCGGAATCTTAAGGAACGTTACCCTGTCAGGGCTGCCAGAATCCTGAAGAATGTCATCCTGTCAGGGCTATCAGAATTCTGAAGAACGTCATCCTGTCAAGGCTACCAGAATTGTGAAAAATGGCATCCAGTTAAGGATGCCAGAATCCTGAAGAATTTAATCCTGTTAGGTGTGCCTGAATCCTAAGGAACGTTACCCTGTCAGGGCTACCAGAATCCTGAAGAATGTCATTCTGGCTGGGTTGCCAGAATCCAGACGAATGTCATCCTGTCAGTGCTGCCAGAATCATGAATAATGTCATTCTTTCAGTGCTGCCAAAATCCCGAAGAATATCATCCTCTCAAGGCTGCTAGAATCCTGAAAAATTTCATCCTATCAAGGCATCCAGAAAATTAAAGAATGTCATCCCCGTCAGGGCTGCCAGAATCCTGAAGTATGTCATGCTTTTAAGACTGCTAGAAACTTGAAGAAGGTCTTCCTATTAGGGGTTTCAGACTTGTGAACAATATCATCATGTCAGGCAGACAAAATACTGAAGATTCTCATCCTCTTAGGGCTGCCAGAATCATGAAGAATACAATTCTGTCAGGGCTGCCAGAATGTAATGGTGGCCAAAACCCTGAAGAATCTCATTCTGTTATGGTTGTCAGAATCCTGAAGAATGGCATCCTGTCAAGGCTGCCAGCATCCTGAAGAATGTCATCTGATCAGGGCATCGAGAACACTGAAGAAAGTCCTCCTCCAAGGGCTCTCAGAATCTTAAAGAATGGCATTGTGTCAGGGCTGCATCATAAGAGGCAAGGACCCTTCAAGGCTGTGAGAGCATAGGTTAAGGTTCAATGATATTCATAAAGTTTAGATTAAAGTATTTTACAAGCTAGTCTTAAGTTCAAGTCAAATTTAATTCCTTTTTACATAAATATTTTTATTGTTTAAAGTATATTATATTACTTTAACAATGTTAGTTTGTGTTTGTTGATTTTATTTAACCCGGTGATTTTGTTGAAAGACATACATGGATGCAAATGGAAGTGTATGTGTGGTCCCCATACACAGTACATCTCTTTCCTTGGTGATGACGACCCATACAAAGGTTTCTCTCTCTCTCTCTCTCTCTCTCTCTCTCTCTCTCTCTCTCTCTCTCTCTCTCTCTCTCTCTCTCTCTCTCTCTCTCTCTCTCTCTCTCTCTCTCTTTTTCCAAAAAGAAAATAAACCTCTATATTTTCTTGACATTCTCGGAATCATACTAAGCTGAGTCATATCTTGAACATTATTATTATGATTATGTGTGTGCAATGTCTAAATACTTTATTGAAAAGATATATATATATATATATATATATATATATATATATATATATATATATATATATATATATATATATATATATATATATATATATATATACATATATATATATGCAAATATATATATATATATATATATATATATATATATATATATATATATATATATATATATATATATATATATATATATATATATATATATATATTTCTCCTATTTTTCTTCTTCTCCCAACCACTACCTTCATGGAGACGAGCTAGTAAAATATATACTGTAGAACACCGTTTGGTAGTTATGATCGTAAAGTAAAGTTTTTTTTTATTTCAAAGTGAAGCCAGAGTGTTAATAAATAAAGTTTTAAATGGTATTGATATTGTGTCATTTATTTAGACGACCTCATGTTTTCAAAAACTTAGTAGGAACATTTAAGAATTTCAGCTAAAGTCCTGGCAAATCTTGATTAAAATCTAAAGAAACGCAAATTTGGGAAAACTACCCGGTGTTTAGTTGATAAAGTTGATCTAGGAAAGATTTGCTATCATTAACTTCCCAATCCCAACAACTATTTCCCTAGATTTGTGCCAAACTTTTCAGATATAAGTGCTGCAATAACTAATCTTTTCATGACGGGATAAAGTTTGGTATTTAATGATGTGTGGAGAAGCTTTCTGTATATGTAAGTCAGTATTGCTTTACGAGCCAATATTATTGTTGGTTAATTTTAGCAATGAATTTAATTTAGCGTTTGATGCGAATAACATGGGCATAGGAGGAGTCTTGCTGAGATAATTGACAGGGAGGAGACACCCAGTCGCCTTTTATTCAAAGAAACTGAATATAGCTCAGCAAAACAATTCAACTATTGAGAAAAAATTGTTTAGGTGAGTTTTAGCCCATATGTCAGTATATAAACTTTAAGAGAATGTCCACAGGAGATAGGACAAGAGAGGGACTATTTCCTAACCATATAGGAACCATATACTGTCAAGAAAAGGACCAGAAAAGACCAGAAATCTGGCAGAGCCAGGATTTGATCTTCCCTCCAGACGACAGAAGCCTATCTCCAAAATCCTGTTGCGTCGGAATACAGACGAATATAAGAAGCCGGCCTTTCCTGCTTGGACAAAAAGTAGCCAGCACTGACTGAAGCCTGGCCTTAGTTTTGAACTACCATTGAATTCTTGGAGAAGACTTCTGATATCGCAACTTGATGCCATGCTTCCAAAATGTCTTCGAATCCGAAGACATTGTGCTAGTTTCACCAAAACTTCAGCCACCTGTTTGCAACGTTCTTAAGCCTAAAGCCTCTGTACCAATATTATCACAACAGCTGAAGAAATCTATGCAACAATTTTCAAGTGTTATTCTACCTTACTAACTTGTCCTCTTTTTTATTAATATTTTGATTGATTCTATTTTATAGTTAAAGTAAGTAAAAAGTAACATTGGTATTCTTGATTCATGATCATGTTATTAAACATTTTTTTTTGGGTTCGTATCTTTTTATATTCATTTCCAATAGGTTATAGTTTGTTGTTACAGCATTTCAATTTCAATTTAAAAAAAAATAACGGCAGTCCACTACTTATGATCTTTTGTATCAGAAAGAGTTTACTTTGGGATTATGTTGTATTCCTTTTCAGTTGAAGCATAAACTCTCTGAGAAAGAGTTCTAAGCTTGGTAGAGGTATTCAAAACCCAATCTAATCTGTTCTCCTTAAAAGGATGATAGCTCTCCTGTCTCCCCAAATATGCATGTCTACAGTCATCATTGAACATAGTTTTGTATTTCACTTGGTACCTCAGCACACGAGAAGGGATACGCCTATCCAAATATGTTGCCTAGATTCTCATTCAAATGAAAAACAATTCAGATGTAAATAATTCAAGCCCAATTCTAGTCAGCATGAAATTTTATTAAATTCTTACATATGTATAACAAATCAGAGAAAAGCAGTGCACACTTTACTGAATATAACAGTAGGGGATTTGGTGTATAAGAGTAATTACCAGACCTGTGAGTAGCTTCGCTTTTGATTTTCTCACAGCCTGATGCAGATGCAAAGTACAAATTTGTTAAGACATTGCGATCAGTAAGAGAAACAGAATCTAATCACTTCCTATGGTGAGTAGTATAACCACTCACAAAAAACAAAACCCCCCATTCTATCATCTCGAATCTTACCATAATGGTCAGAAGACAATTGAAGATAGAATCAACCATGTCTCGTTTTAAGTAGATCTAACACAAATAGAAATTGTAATGCCTCCCACAAACTTTTAATACCTGAATGTCATGACATCAATGTTCATAGCAGGACTTATGAGAAGAAGCCTACTTAATGCTCAAATAACCGTCATTTGATCACATTTAAAAGTTATTGGTTTCTCAAAACCAAAAATGAGGAGCTCAGGTAATTGCCCCTTAAGAAAAATCAAAGTTTTTGAGCATAAAAGAATATCATATTGTTTTGAGGCAACTGTAAGGTTCTGAAAATTTGCCTGCAGTCCACGAATATTTCACTAAGGAATAAGACACTGGTGAACTCTAGGATGTAGGGTCGCAGATTTTGCTCAATAAAAGCCATGAAAAAATTTCAAAATATTCAAGAAATAAATATAAGATAATGATAATATAAACAATATATATATATATATATATATATATATATATATATATATATATATATATATATATATATATATATATATATATATATATATATATATATATATATATATATTGTTTATATATATATATATATATATATATATATATATATATATATATATTGTTTATATATATATATATATATATATATATATATATATATATATATATATATATATATATATATATATATATATATATATATATATATATATATATATATACATATATATATATATATATATATATATATATATATATATATATATATATATATATATATAAACAATATATATATATATATATATATATATATATATATATATATATATATATATATATATATATATATAAACAATATATATATACATATATATATATATATATATATATATATATATATATAAATATATATATATATATATATATATATATATATATATATATATATATATATATATATAAATATATATATATATATGTGTGTGTGTGTGTGTATGTGTGTGTGTGTGTGTGTTGTGATTGATGTAATCCATAGCCTTTTTTAGACTACCCAAGTTAGATCTGACAAGTCATGTAAGCTTAAGTACCTTCCAGGTATCGTACCTTCCACGAAAGGAAAGACTGTAAGAGGGGTTTTAAAAATGAATACCTGTGAAGAAAATAGAGAAACAGAAATATAAAAGGTAACCTATTGATAAACCATTAGCCATTCATGGTCCTCCTCTTAAGCATACACAACTCATCATTTCAAAAATTCAAGAGGAAGAGAAAGAAGCTATAGCAGTCTGCCTGAGTGTACCCTAAAGCAAGATAACTCTAACCTAAGACATTGGAAACTATGATACAGAAGATATGTCTCAACCCAAAACCTAAGAACAATTATTTGATTTACGAGTGTCTTTCTCCTAGAAGAGTTGCTTACCATAGCTAAAAAATAGCCCATGAACAATTACAGTGCAAAAGTGAACTCATTTTGTGAACAAGATTATTTAGGTAATCTCAGTGCTGTAAGTTGTATGAGCACAAAGGATGATGTAGAAAGAATATGTCTGACTTTTCATAGTAGGTGTAGGCAAAGGAAAAAGAGCAGTGACCAGAAAATCGGGTCCACGCAGCAAATGCGCCAGGGATGTAATTAGGCATTAGCAACAGGACACTGCTACACATATGGAACCTTTGTGGAATTCCAAGAGGATTGTCCAGTAGCCTCTGAGGTCTCTTCATAACATGGTAAGCTGCCAGGAATATTAATTATGCTTGATATATCTGAAACTGATGAAAACCTTGATGTTCCCACGAATGAATTTGTTGTGTTTGAAGTCGGAGCCAAATATATGGAAACGACGAGTAGTAAGACCATGCTACGCTTATCACTTCAAGTAGGATTATCTAATATTGGTTTTTCCTTCATCTGAAGAGGTAGAAGTACTAGGAACATTAACTAAAGACATTAACATTTCCAATAGAGATATATGCGTGAACCAAGGACACTTTAGCTAAATATTCTGGGATTCTTTCGAGGGGGTAAAGCCCTTAAACAGAACAGGTACCATGACCAGGAACTTTAATTAAATTAAAGAAACAGGACAATCCTCTTCATCCTGGAACTTTTAGCAATCTCAGAGGTATTCTATATGATTGTTTTTTGCTTTATCTGAATGTATAACATCAGTAGCAATATTAATTATAAATCGGAACTAAGGCCATGTTATTTATGCAGGAACCATGATTAATTTCACAGAAAATATCTATTTCTTTTTAAGTTTTAGAATCTGTAACATCATCAGGATTATTATTTACAACTCGGTTCAGTAGGCAATATCCATGATTACTTTTTAGGGGGGGGGGAAGGGGGGAAGGTTATTGGATTGTAACATCATAGATATCGATAATCACACATCAGTACCTGAACCATATTCTTTACATAAAAATTATGGGTACTTTAAACAATATTGTTTGTGATTTTACCCATCTTTAAAGTAACATGTGACACCAACTGGAACGTTGATTACATTTTGCGATATTTTATGGGAATTTTAGTGGCTTTAATAAAACATGTAACCTGATCAGGAACATTATCACACAGCAGTACCAGTTACTCTTGAAACATCGACCTTCCCTGGAAAGATATGGCTAGTCTGTGTCTGGACTTTGTTAACGAATACATACCTATTTCTAAGAACACTCTCGCTTCCAGTCCTGGCCTCACTATTCTCAAAACAGAAAAGTTTTATTTGCAATGGAATGTTATGCGAGCACTATTTCAGGTGTCACTTCTAGTGTGTGCACTATTTGTGGGACTAAACTTGTACCAACTTTAGTAGGAATCACGTCCACTCTGGCCCCTGAGACGGTTCCTATGAATATTGTGCAATTCCTTAGCTTTAATATGTCTCATCATTTCACCAGTGGTGGGGGAGATGACCTACTTCACAATGTCAACCAGTTATCAACCCCTGAGACTTTGGAGACTTATAGAGTTCTCACCTTCCCTGCACATCAGTCAGCAAACACAGAGGATTTTTAAGAGGATGAATGCCTTGGTATACACAATTTTAAAACTCGTGGTTAGCTCGACCCTAAGGGGAAAATACGCAGTCGTTTAGGGTAGAGGAATGGAGGAGGCTGGAAAAACAGGGAAATATACGAATGCAAAAAGATTTAAACAAAAAGTAGAATGACACCTTATTTGCGGGACAAGAATGAAGTAGGTGCCTTATTTGTGAAGTAAAAATAGAACAAGATAAATTTAAAAGTAAATATGATGCTACCTTCCATTATGGTGTAAGAATAGGCGAACCAAAAAGTAGGAAGGTAAATTAAATAAATTTAATTAAAAAAATAAAATGCCACCTTCCTTTATTGTGCAAGTTGAAAACGTTGGTCTCTTATCAGTGTGGATGAGAGCTACAGATAAAAAAGCAATGGCATTACATTGTGAACGTTCATGAAACACATGCGGTAT
Organism: Palaemon carinicauda; assembly: GCF_036898095.1. Taxonomy (NCBI): domain Eukaryota; kingdom Metazoa; phylum Arthropoda; class Malacostraca; order Decapoda; family Palaemonidae; genus Palaemon; species Palaemon carinicauda. The sequence continues at coordinate 37,001,694 of NC_090767.1, forward strand.
ACCACCTTCCTTCTGACTCTCCCACTCACCAGTCAGTTTTAAAGTTAGTTTTCTGGACAAGAAAGGATTCACCATGTATCCGCCACAATTTTTCTCTGCACATTTTCCTATCTCCCCTGTCACTATGGTGAGTGATGTGAAGAGGTTCTAAAACCTGAATTTACTGAGGAATTGTTTGGTGTGTGCAATGGTACAAGAAAGTTCCTATAATCTAACTATGATATTTATTAACAATTAGACAAAAATATGACCTATGAAAATTTTAATGTTTAATTTTGACAATGGAAAATCATGGTGATATAGTTTGTAATGATCTGTACAACCCATGCATGTAGAAACGGTAATCAGGAATATATAAAGGCCTATTGAAACTCAATTTCTTTTACTGCTATTAGCAGATATCGATTAATAATGTTTTAAAGTTATTATTAAATTCCATATAAAAGGTGAACGAGAAGTAATGATATTAGTTCATTCCGACGAATGATTTGGGCATAGGAAAAATAATTAAGCTTCAAATATACAAATCAATTATGTAAGTTCTTCAGGATCAAGGCCTTGTGTTGTAACATATGCTGTTGAGACATAACAAATAGGAAAGATGAGTTCATGAAACGAGCTTATATGCTCATAGTTGCGAGCAAGAATGACACAAAATTCAACCAGTACAAGACTTACAATAGCAAGCCTAAACATGAGAGAGTGAGATATAAAAAAGCAACAATACCGTTACAGTACAAACGCATGTATGAAAACTGTTTGGTACATGGCTTCCCACCTGAAAAATACATATATGTTAAATAGGGTGCCCTGCTCTTGTGAGGAGCTCTGTAAAGGGGTCATCTTACAGGAGATAAGCAGGTTATAGACAATCAATGGAGACAAAGTCTCCTTTCCCATGAATTAACGTAAAGATTCCCTTAATTGGGTCGTGGATCACTAGGAAATGGCACGTGTTAGGGTTCTTTATTGGGGTCTTGCTAGTGTCGTTGCTCAGGAACGCATGCGTTGCAAGATTACAATTCTGTTGGCATGTATTACTTTGCCGTTGGCTTTTGAGTCTTGCGGCATGAATTAAGTTTTCTCACACCATGGCGTAGGCACTGGAGATAGTTGGAGGACTATGATGGCGGAAAAAATTGGCCAAAAGCAACTAATGAGGCGTCTTTAGTCGCAAGAGGACCAAGGAAGGTTGAGTAAACCCGGAGTACTCATTGCATCGGGGCATCAAAGCTTCTTTTAGTGTAAGATGAAGGCATTCAACTCGTACAGGGGAGTGTGGTAGCTATTTTTCTCTTAGGAATGATTGAATGGCGATTGAAACCTAATTAGGGAGCTTATGTCCTCAAAATCAACTTGCTGTGGCTTGATTTCTCTGCGGATCACAACATTGTTATGATTTGTCAAATAGAAGACGAATTAGAAAAAAAAATACAAGTGCAGTATTGAGCTCTAATGTGCTTGAACATGAGGGTCCCCATTGTACAGGCTTTGCATTCTGATACCCTGTCCCGAGAGGGTAGAAACTATATCTCTCTAGTATATATGGTTTATTAGATTCTCATATATTGCCTTTCACAAGAAAGTCTTTAGAGACACCACAGCACAACCCCCAAAAAAGTTGGTTTTCTCTTCATCAAAAACTTCATTGTAAGAGACAAAATTACCAGTTATCTTAATTACTCAGCAGTATCAAGGCTATGCTACTCACAAAAAAACTACTCGCTTTCAACGCAAAACATCTGTCACGTATAAGAAGTTTGACAGGTTTTTTTTATTTTTTACTTAAAAATAGAATAAAAACTGACTATGAATCCCAATTATACCGCATTACAATGACCTTGCTATGCATGCATAAACCTCTAATACTTCTAGTGGTATATTTTAGATATTCTTATTATTCATAAAAAGGAAAAAAGCAGTTGAAAAATATTCACCTCTCAAAGTTATGTATGGACATGATATTTACAACTTTTGAGTTCGTACCTTAAGCGCCGCTAAATGAAGATACGAAAAAATTAAAAAAAAATCAGACAAACTTAAAATTTTAGGGATTCCTCAAGAGTGAGCACACAGGCCTACAGTGCTGAGGACTATGAAAAGTTAAATAGACAATGAATGAAAAACTATTGAATTAAGAGGTCAAGATAGACACGGTTGACAAAATGTAAGAAATACCATTAGAATGTACGAGCTTGTTCGATACATAAGCGGTGCATGGCTCCTCCCTAAAGAAGACATACATGTGAAATAGGATGCCCTGCCTTTAAGAAGCGAAAGGTAGACGTATCATCTGACAGGATATATGATAGTATTAGGTTATCAATGGAGACCCAGTTTTTTATGCCATGCATTTTGACGAGGAATACTTTCGGCGTACAGCAGATCAGGAAGAAAGAACTGTTAAGGGGGCATTAACGGTGGCTTGCAATAATCATTATGCAGAAAACATCTGTTCATGAGTGTTGATCAGTTGGTGTGTTGCTTAACTAGGACTTGTAAGTCTGGCAGCATGGAGTGAATTTTCCCAAATACTGACGTAGTTGCTGGAGATTGTCGAAAGATGTTTCATACGAAAGAATTTTGGCTAGGACCACCAGAAGGTTGCCATACACCATTTCAGCAATCGAGGCATCTACAGCGTCTTTAGGTGGGGCTCTGAGAGCCTGGAGGATCCAGGGAAAGTGGGTACCAATTTAGAGTGCTTGCAGCGGAACATCAACACTGCTTTGATGGTACGATGATAACGTTCAACCATACTGTATAATGCAGGGTTGTATGCAGTGCTCTGAGGAAGAGTGATACCCAGGAGATTTGATAATGATGTCCACTATCGAGAGGTAAAAATGGTGTATCTGTCATAAGTAATAAACTAACGAATACCATATCTTTCTATCCATCTTGAGAATAAGGCAGATATACACAAGGCAGATGTAGCATTATCCATGTTAATGGCTTCATGACAACGAAGCTTGTGATCCTTACTAATAATAAAGGAGGTTATTTCCAAGAAATGGGGGGAAATTAGGGACCGATGAATGAATTGCCAGCAATTTGCAGTCGAAGTGAGAGTAGCTGAATTCCATCTTGGACAGTTTCTATTTAAGAAGGACAATCTGCGGGTAGAGCCATTGAACACCTGCTCTAGGACTGCCCTAATAGTGACGTCTCTGGCATCGGTGAAGAGAAGGAGAGGTGCATGTGGCACAGTAAAAGTGAGAGCAGCAGTGATTGATAAGGTATTCATTGCGTTGTAGAAGGCCACTATTGGAAGATGACCACACTTTAGGTCCCTTGGCTTGCTTTTGAAGGAGGAGTAGAAGGGGCAAGAGGTGGCGATGGCTGGCAGGATTCGGAGATAACAGTTGATCTTGCCTGAGAATTCTTGCTGTGCTTTGCTGGCTGAGTTCGATGGGAAGTTCTGAATGGCTTATACTTCTCATGGGGATGTGGATTCCTTCAGGAGGGATGATACTTCGTTGGCACCAAAGATACACTTGTTGTACAATAAGCATGGCGCGTAGAAGAAAGATGTGTACCTCTTTGAAGAAAGAGAATAAAAGCATGTCCTCCATGTAACATTTACAAAAGGTGAGTTCCCCTAGGATGCTGTCCATGAGACGTTGAAAGGGGTCTCAGCACAACAAAAGCAAAAAATGGAATAATTGAAATTCTATGTACTGAACATGGTGGTTATGGTAGCCTTGAGGATGTCCTCTAGGTTTATGGGAATCTGATAATACCCCTTAATGTATAGAACGTGGAGAAAATCTTTGATTTTTGCAAGTAGGTGGTCACGTCGCCGATGTATGAGAGTGTAGTAAACTGGTTCTGTCTGCAGTTCAGTGTCTTGTATTCCCAACACGGACGTAGAGTGCCAACTCTCTTCAGGACTATGTGAAAGTTAGACAGCAATAGACTGAAGGCCTTTTGGCAAAGCTCATTTCTTCTCTTTCGACGAACATTTGTTCAGCGGTTGCCAAACTATACGGTGACACACATAAGAATCTGATGAAAACTGTGGCACCCGTTGTTTCTATATTGTGATGAATACTGTATTATGCTGAAAACATGGTTGTTTGACGAAATTTTTTAAGGAAAACATCCGAGTACAATGTGAGAAGTAGGGCTTATTTATCCATGGGTGTGCTGATGTGGAAAGCTAGGACAGAGGGGCTCTGTTGGAAAGGTGCTGAGGAGGATGAATCCTCAATGACTAACAGTTGGAAACCTAGCTCAACCAGGTGATGGAAATGGGAGAGGAAGTACGCACCAAGGATTGGCAATTTGACGTCAGCAACGAGACACTTCCAAGTATATTTGACAATTCCTATCTATAATGTGAGGGTTTTATAACCTTGCTTAGGTATCGCAGATCCGTTGGCAGCTACCAAGCGGATGTTGTCATATTTAGACAGACTACGTTAGGTTCTGTAGAGTGGTCTTGGCATAAAAGAACCGTAAGCACCTTTGGCTATCAAGAATCACATTGCCGTACATGCATCATGTAAAAAGAAAAGATTAATGACAGGGGAGGCCACAGCCACTATTAATGGGTTACTTACATATTTTTATCCACTGACAACCTTTCGCAAATTTCTTTGCAGCAGCCCTGAATTTGAAGTGGTAATAGCACGTTAGGGGGTGGACGACTGTGTCCTACTGCACCCACGTTAACTTCGGTCAAAGTTGAATAGTTGTTTACTTCCTTAGAAATAGAGGCGCTGACACTGAAGACACTGAAGTGGCTGACCACAAGGCATTGACTTTGGTCATTAGGACCTTCATAACCAAAAAAAATGATATTTGGATGACACGCGCGCAGGTTCATGTAGGAACGTTACCCAAAGTACACGATGTACATTCACTTCACAACGAGAAACGCGGCAGCAGGAAGCAGGTGAACAATACTGGTCATTTCCCTGAGAGAGAGAGAGAGCGAAGCCTTATAGTCCCCAAAGTTATTGAGAGAGCTAAAAAAGTTTTGCTATGTGGGTGTCCCCTTTTTCACACAGCCAATTGGATATTTCAGGAAAGTGTCCCATAGGGATGGTCGTGAGAACATATTCAGTATTTGACAGGGTTACGCCCTTCAAGAAAACTGGACTTCAGCCCGTGGGAACCAGGTTAAAATTACCCAGGGGTGGCGTTTTTGGCTGAGTCAGTGTATGAGAACAGCTTCATCAAGGAGCAAGGCACGGGAGGTAATTTAACACTCTGGTGGTCAATAATCTGCCAACGAGCAGTTAGGTTATAATTGAGAGATTCATGAATGCAACTGAACTTTATTTGGTCAGAGCTTGAGTATTTATATAACCTGTTCTAGTCAAGAACAGCATATTTGGGAATGGGTGGGCTGTTTCATAGCCTCATTATTGTATGTTTAAGTAAAAGATCGCAAATAGGTGTTGATGGGCACCATAGTGAGTATAGGAGTGTGATATCTTGTAATCCTCAGGGTAGTATTCTTGGTCCTTTATTTTTCATACTTTATAGACATGATTTGTGGCTTGGTCTAAAAAACAAGATTATTGCATATGCAGATGATGCTACAATCTTTCCATTAATTGCATCTTTTGAATGTAGATATCTGATTGCGGAATCCCTTAATAGAGATCAAGCTCAATTAAGAACATGGTGCAAGTTATAGGGCATGAAGTTTAAACTCAAAGTTTGCTTGTTTTAATTCTTACATTTTATATTGTTTCGAGTACTGTTCTCCTTCCTGTTCTTCCTTTGCTTATTTTCATACCAATTTGTTGGACAGAAACTTATGGTTTGTTAAATTTCTTGTTCATAATCTAGATATTGATATCGGGCACCATAGTTCAATTAGTGGGTTTTGTATGTTGCCTAAAATTTTCCATAATTTTGATCATCCTTTACATTCAGATCTTTCCGGACAGATCCATCTTTTTCGTAATACTAGACATGTAGTTGATTCTAATAGCCATACCTTCAAAATCCTGAGGCTGGATACTAATAATATCCCAGAAGTTTTATTCCAGTTGTGACCAAGATTTGGAATGATCTTCCCTAATTGGGTAGTTGAATCGGTAGAATTTCAAAATTTCTAAATTGCAGCAAATGTTTTCAAGCGGAACAGGCTGACATAAGTCTTTTTATAGTTTATATATAACTGTTTTGATTTTGTTACAGTTTATAAAATATTTTATTGTTATTTTTTTTAATTCTTTAAATTATTTCCTTATATCATTTCCTCACTCTGCTAATTTTTTCCATCGAAGCCGTTAGGCTTATAGCATCCTACTTTTCCTACTAGGGTTTTACCTTAGCTAATAATAATAATAATAATAATAATAATAATAATAATAATAATAATAATAATAATAATAATACTAATAATGATAATAATAATAATAATAATAATAATAATAATAATAATAATAAGTTAGAACACATAAAAATTATTCATCATATTCAGCATTGAGGATGCATGGGACGGTCCTGAATAAGACTGATTGTAATTATGAAAGGTTCCCTGAAGGTTACGGTTTGGAGCATAGTTTTGAAAGGGAAGATATGCTATGTAACTGAGGTTCTATTTAGGAAAATCTTGGTATCATAGGTAAGATAAAAAGAAGAGCAATGAATGAAATAAACATAAAAAAAAAAATTGTATAAGAAGAATTATATGTTTAAAAGTGAATGTCCTTCTAAAATATTAATAAGGGTAAGACTGTTGTTTAATATAACTTTATATATGTAATTTGGATGGAATTAACATAAGGAATATAGGGCATTGTACCACAAATGTTTCACAAACGCTTGTACACTGTATTAGTATTTATTTTTCCCTCTCTCTTGGTCTCTCCTGCACAGATAAAATTGCTGTTAAGGCTTGACTTTCTATGCATAACTTGTTTTAATTTTTATGAGGTTCTTGCTTGTAAGAACTTGTATATAGGCTAATTTTCTATCTAAAAGAGTTTAGTTCCATTTCTGAAGCCTCTCTGATATAACCTAACAGCACATTCACATAATTGGTGACCACAGAAGGAACAGCTCCTTCCCTACTTTCCGCATACTGCTGCACCATACTGTTTGATATTGACTCTCCTGACTTATCTCTCTCTGCTACATTCATAGCAGTAGGAAGGAATTTGCTTGATTTCAGTGCAGCAAGATTCAGTTTCACATATGGGACATAACCAACTACAGCACCAAAGCTGACTATATACTCGCAGCTATCACCGACAACACTTTCTGGGAAATCTACGATTCCCTTTGTGAACAAAGGAACACCCCAATATCATACAACTCCCCCAAAACTTACATCCTGGAGCAGTACTTGCTATTGCCAACCGCCCGTATAGCCAAACTTTTTCCGCTCTCTCAACAACAGTTTGGAAACCCCAAGTCTTTGCTTGCCCTCATGGAAATGACCAGTAAGTTAGTTTGCTTTCAGCCTGCCACAAATAGCTCTCCTCAGGCAGGGAACCTATATTGGGTCCTTTGGGTACGACGCCTGCCAAAATTTGTATATGCTGCTATCCCTGATGTCAACATTTTGCTTATGAAGGACCTGGTGAACAAAGTCAAGGCACTTATGGAAAACCAATTCACCTTCTTCAATACCTCAATCAATAACTATTAACTTTAACTGAAGTTGACATGAATGCGATAGGCTGGAATGTGGTAGGACACAGACACACCACCACCCTGATCTATAGAAGTGGTGACAAAGGCGCCCACCAACAATATGTTCCCCCCTCCCTATCTGACCCCACAACCAGCTACCTCTCTAGCCACTTATTGGTGCAAATCGGCTCTAGTTATGTTACTACCACTCCAAATTTATAGTTGCTGTTTAAAAATGTGCAAACAGTTGTCAATGGCCTAAAAACTTGTAAGAAGACCACGGCTTTTGGCAGTGGCCTCCCCAATCTGTAGGGTTTCATTTTTCATGAAAAAAGAATAGCAAGTCACTTTTGGTAGACACCAGTGCTTACTGGTCTCTCCAAGAGACGACGTAGTCAGTCTAAGCCTGACAAAATCCCAATAGTAGCTGCCAACAGATCTGCGATGTCCACCCAGTGCTAAAGGACCCTTATCTTATAGTTTGTGAGTGCCAGATATGATTTAAAGTTTCTCTTTGCTGACGTCCATTACCAATCCTCAATGTAAATTTCTCACCAACAGTTAGTCAACACAGACTCTTACTCATCGACACCTATTCAACACACCACCTCCAAAATTACTTTACACATCAGTGCACCCACGGATGCCTAGCCCACCTTCTCACATCATATACAGAAGTCTAATGTCCTGAACTTTACCAAATGCCCACCATTCCCACTAAACATATTATTTATCACCATATCAAGACCATGGGGCCATTAGTGTTCGCCATATTCAAGCGTCATTTGCCTAATTGTTTTGCAGTCACTAAAATATGTTTGCTGAAATGACGGAAATGTATCTTCATCAAGAGACTTCAAGCTCACGCTTGTTGTCCTTATATATCGTCCTGCAGAAAGAAAACTCCCTGCGCCCGAGGGGGGATTACTGGCACATGAACTCGACAAAAGAATTGATTAACTACCTCCCAACTAAAACTCTCCTTAATTACCTCCTACTTACAAAAAGCAAAGGATTTCTCCATGCTCAACCTACTGAAATAGTGTTATCAGATGCCCTGGAAGCCATAGGACATCTTCAAGACCACTATCACCACCCACTACAATACATACAGCTACAATTATCCAGTTCTTGCCTTCGTAATGTTGGGGCTACTTTTTAGCGCATCATGGATAGGAGCTTGGGCAACCTCCTCTTCAGATTTTGTTACTAGGCGACATACTTCTGTTTTCTTCCTGGAAAAGGAACACGTCCTTCACCTGCGTGTCGTGCTCAACCTCCTACAATTAAATGGCCTTGCAGTGGGATACAGCAAGTGTACCTTTCGTGCCAACGAAGTATCATTCTTAGGATAATGCATCAATCCTGAAGAAATTCACTCTTTCTCTGAGAAGGTACCAGCTTTTCAGAACATCCCCATGCCCTCGACAAATATTTGCAATGAAAGATTCTTTTTTCATGATCAACTATTATTAGTGGTTCTTAGCAGCCATCATCGCTACTCCTGGCACCCTTTATCTCCCTCTCAAAGAAAAGTCGAAATGCCTGAAGTCCAATTCCCTTCAAAATGCAGTCTCTGCACTGCAAAAAAACCCTTTCAAACATGGATGCTCTAAGTTTTCTTATGATACCTGATCTTTCTCTTTTCTCCATTGATAGCAGCCACATTATCATTGGTGCAATACTCAACCAGGTGGTCAAAGGATCACAGCACAATAAGCCTTCTTCGGTAGGAGACTGCCCAAGGCGGAATATGGGTACTCTCCTTTTGACCAAGAATTGTAGGAACTGCATAGGTTCCACCATTTCTTAGAAGATTGGTCGTTTGTCATTCGCACGGACAACTTGGCTCTGGTACACACTTTCACTCGAAGGTCAAACGACTGGTCCGCTCGTCAACGACCAAATCTCTCTGGCATGAATGAGTGCGATTGTACCCTTCAACACATCCCTGTGGATTTCATTATGGTTGCCTATGACAAGTCAAGAAAGTTTTATGCAAGCAGAGAAATGCAGTGACGCCATATAAAGAATGACAATCCCTCCATGAGGGCAAGGAACAGAAAATCTTAAAGGTATAATGGGGATTCAGATTTCACTTCACAAGGGTGTAATTATATGTGTTAGTATAGAATATATATATATATATATATATATATATATATATATATATATATATATATATATATATATATATATATATATATATATTGATTGGTGTCAACAAGCGTTTTGGAATTGCACTTTAATATATAGGATATGGTGGTGAAAATTTGATTAAAAAATCTTTGAAAATTCGGTGAGAATTAAATGAAATTAAAAAATTGAAAATATATATCATTTTAAAATATGGATTAAAATTTTTAAGATTATGTTTTTTTCTTCTTTTAAATGAACAAGATATTTTTCAAAAGGTTTCACTGAATTTCATGAAGCTTCAGATTCAATTCTTTGTAGCCGAACCAAAGTCGGTTTCTCAGGAAAGCCAACTTTAGTTCCAAAGGGACCAAATTGTGAAGCTTACATGCTACCGCAGAATGATGGTAAGGAATCTGCATTGATATTGGATTCAATTCTATTTGTAGCAGATCCTTTCCTATTGAGAAAACAGGCTCTCGATTCTCCTTTATCTTCGTTGCAATGAAACAACTTCTTAACTCCTATCCATGTGTTTTTTCTCTGATGCTGCTCAAGCTTCCAATGTTGCAGGGTGGTTGATGCAGAGCTTTAAAATTTGACATAATTTCTGCAACTTCCACTTAGACAACAACTTTTTTATATTGGTTCATCTCATTCATGTTACATATTGTGCACAGCAAATTTGGCAACCATTGGGTTGACAGTATGGACCGACGTCTTCCAGATGATTCTAAGGGCATTTCCCTCGCTCTGGTAAGCCAATTACTTCAGTAACTTTACAATAACGCCAACCTATTTAGAAATATATCCTGGTTTTACTAAAACTAAAAGCCGTCTATGTCACATTTTGCGAGTGAGGGAAGTGGGGGACGGGTAGAAGGAGTTTACTTGTATCCTTATCCCTGTAGGGCCATTACAGTGACTCAAGGATTATTGATTGATTGATTGATTGATAGTTTTCTGACATCTAAGGTCATTGACGCCGATAGCATTTATTATATTACCGAAAATAAAAGAGAATTCAATTAAAACCATAGAAGTTAAGATGTTATTATAATAGTTAAATAGTTTTCAGAAGACCTGCTTCTGAAATAAACCTAAAAATGCCGCTCGCAGAGTAAGACACATCATGTCCAAGAATCTTGGTAAGGATGAATCTGCCATCCTTACCTCGAGCCTCAAACAGATATCTATTTCTTAAGTTATTATAATCATGGCATTCGGTCAACAAATCCCTCACCGTTAAAAGTACTAAACAGTCGTCGCAATACGGTTGGTGTTAGCTCTTCAGCAGAAACTCGTGTGTCAACTGAGTGTGACTAATATGGAGACGACCAAGAGTCATCTCCCATTTTCTGGACATCATGTTATACCTCCAAGGTGATATGACATTTGTTACTTGCCACATTTTATTACCATCTAGACTATCCCAGTGCTGTTGCCATTCATTATAAACCAATTACTTGAATTAAGGTAGGAAATCCTTACAGGAAATGGGATACCTTCTTGGTAGCAACTTGGATGCCGCATTCTTCCCCAGCAAATCTGCCTTCTCATTCCCAGGCACACCTACATGTGCTGGAACCCAACAAAATTGAACTGTTATACCTCTCCGTCCAATAGTAGAAAGCCATTCTAAAATCTTTAAAATTTGAGGGTTACTAGAATTAAAAACTTCTAAAGTTTAAAGAAATTCCTTGCATCACTAAAAATTGTAAAATTTCCCTCCTTTTCCAAAGCTCTTTCCTCATTAGCGGTTAGTATGCCATACATTTCGGCAGTAAATATGGAAGCTGTTAGAGGAAGTAAACCTCTAAAATTAAAATCATTACTATTTACTCCAAATCAAATGCCAGTATCAGATTTGGAGCCATTAGTATATATAAAAGTCAATCCCCTATGTTTTGTCAACATGTTCCATAAAAAGAGACCTGGAGTCTAAGTCAGTCCTTTTCTTCTTAACTCCAATAAAGTATTTACAAAAATGTACGTCAGGTAATTTTTATGAAGGCGTTGATGGAATTACCTTAATTCTAATTATAATAAGTCTGTTTAATAACTGTTTCACCCGAAAGCCATTAAGTTGAGGAAATTTTGGGTGCAACTGAATGTATGTTGAGTGCCTTACAAGGCTTGCATTCTGTAAGGCTAAAGAATTAGGGAGTCTTTGCAATCTAAACCAATAACGAATAATAAATTACATCCGGTAAAGGTCTAGAGGCAACTCCCCAGCATCAACAAGAAGACTTATGATAGGTGACATTCTAAATGCTACTGTGGACAATCTAATACCAGCATGATGTATAGGATGTAATGTAAATATCACCCAGAAACGGCATTTAATACCGAATTCTATCTTGGGAATATATATCCACTTGGAATTCATTTTTTGGTAACAGCTTCTGGCCGGGTGGAGATTCGAACCCCCACCCGTGGACCGGAAACCATGCCAGCAAGGGCTCTACCGACTGAGCTATCAAAAGCTCAGTCGGTAGAGCCGTTGCTGGCATGGTTTCCGGTCCACAGGCGGGGGTTCGAATCTCCACCCAGCCAGAAGCTGTTACCATAAAATGAATTCCGAGTGAATATATATTCCCAAGATAGAATTCGGTATTAAATGCCATTCGTGGGTGATATTTACATTGATTGAAATCACGTGTGCTTGTGATATTTTTAGCAGGCTTAGGGTGGGTGAGGTGTAAATTTCAAATCCATAACTAATTTTGGAAAAAATCAAGGCATTAAATAATTTCAAATAGTATTGCAGTGTGCCCCTATGATATTTGGGACAATACTTTTAAGACTCGGAGCCTCAAGACAGTTAGCGTTCAATGCTTTTAAGTGAGAAACCCATGTAAGCCTACAATCAAATATTAACTGTAAAAATTTAGCTTCACTTGCACATGTGATCCGTTGACATTTGATGTATATATCCGGGTTTGGATGTACTCCCCAGATAGGACAGGAATGGACAATTGTAGTTTTACTTGTCGGGAACTTAAATTCATTCATATCGGCCCACTGGATAATTTTGTCAATAGAGAGTTATATTTTTCTCTCAACCATTGCCATTCTAGCTAAAGCAAATGATATGGAGAGATGACTGAGGATATCCCATTAATTGCTAGAGCAAAAAGGGTTATACACAGCAGGCTACCCTGAGGAACTCCATCTTCCTGCCATTTACTCTCTGATAGAGTTTCCCCAACTCTCACTTGAAAAACTCTATGTGAAAGAAATGACTGAATAAATAGTGGTAGCTATGCACTTAATCCAAACTCATGAATTCTTTTAGGTATACCATATCTCCATGTGGTATCATATGCCTTTTCAAGGTAAAAAAAAACTGTCATATGGTGCTGTTTGGAAGCAAAGGCTTCACAAATAGAGGACTCAAGTCGAATAACACATCAGTCATTGAGTGCATTTTTCCGAATCCACATTGAATGGGTGATAAAATACCCATCTTTTCAAGGTACCATATCAGTCTTGCAATGACCATCTTCATGATTTTAAATAAAAAAGATATCAATCTTGCTGCTAAAAACTTGTCCTTACGGTTTTTTAAAAAGGCTAAAATAATGGCTAGTTCCCAAACACTGGTAATTATGATCATGCCATATTTTATTAATAATGCTTAAAATAAATAACCTTTTATTAAAAAGTACATGTCTAATCATTGCATATGGAATTCCATCGGGTCCAGGGGCTGTATCGTTACATATAGCAAGTTCTCTTTTAGTAAACGGAGAATTGTATGACACTTTCTTTCTTGTTGCGAAATTTAAATCCTTATTTTCTTCAATGCTCTTATACTTCTGTCCAGGAGCTGCTTCACAATTGCATGATACATTTGAAAAATGATCAGCCAGGGCATTCCTAACTTTGGTTGCTCCAGTCTTATACTGATAATTTACCCTTAACACTGGTAGTGAGTTTGGGGTGCATTTGCCTATCTTTTTCTCTTTCCTCCACACAGATGATGTTGCTGTTCTACTGTTAATGGAGGAAACAATTGCCATCCAAGACTGGAACCTAGCTTCTTTCATGGCACGACGGAACTGTCGTCTATATTTCTTACATATGACTAAATTCTCCTCAGTATGGCACCTGCGCAATCCGGTTAAAGACTTTCTTGTGGCTCTGTGCAGGGCAGTTAGTTCTGATGACCACCGGGGGACTGGTCGCCATTTGAATATCCCTGTTGTTTTGGGAATAGAATTGACTCCTGCTGTGTGAAGAGTTCCATTAAGTAAGTCAATGGCATTATCAACACTTTCAAACTGTTCTACTTTTCCTTGAATTTTACTTAGCTCCTGAAATGTAACCCAGTCCGCCTTATCAAGATTCCATCGTGGCGGTCTCTGTAAAGGTGGACCATTGTTGGTGTTTATAATGATTGGTGCATGATCACTAGTATGCCAATCATCTAATGTTCTCCAATTGAAATCGAGAAGACAGTTAGAGCTTGCAACTGATAGGTCAATGCAGGACAAGGTACCTGTCTGAACGTGAAAATGTGTGGGCTCTCCTGTATTAAGGATTCCTATATCTTCATTTTCCAAAATTGATGACATAATATTACCCCCTGCGTTTGCCAAAACATCACACCATAAAGGATGTTTACTATTAAGATCTCCTAGTAAAAGAAAAGGTTGTTGGAGTGGTTTAATCACCTTTACTATATTATCATATGCGATGTTATCATTTGGAGGCAAGTAAAGGGAACAGATTGTGTAGTTTCTCCCTATATCAATCTGTACAACTACTGCTTACAGAGTGGTACAGATAGACAGAGATATTTAGGGAACATCTCGACGAACATACATAAGACTTCCTCCCGGGCTCCCAGTTCGTTGATCATATGGTGTTATATAGCTAACATACTCTCGAGGACAAGAAGTGTTAGCATAGATCTTGCTCTCCTGTAGACATACAGTTATAAGGGAGTGCTCACGTATGAGGAGCTTAAGATCTTCATATTTCGCCCTTAAACCCTGGCAATTCCATTGCAGAATGGAGGAAAAACTATGATTTATTTTCTGGAAGACACCTTGGATGAAGTCTTTCCATGGGCAGTATTTGATCTAACAATATTTCCCGGTGGTATCTCTAGAGAGGATCTTGATATATTGGATTTGTGTTCGCCTTTTTCTTTGTTTCCTTTTGATCTAATCATTGAGGAGGATGGTGGACCTCAACTTGAATTTCTGATATATTCAATTTACCTTCCAGTTGATCAGAAACATCAGCAGACAAGACATCATATTTACCTAAAGTCGTGACTTTAATGTTTCTTATGGTAGGACGCGAGAGATATGGAGGTCTGTCTCTTTTTCGATTAAAAGGTTGTGAGCAGTGTGGTTTTTGTAGCTTCCCCACTACAGGTTCACCAGATAAATTTGTTTCACGTGGAACCTCCATCAGGTCAGGCAAGGATAGGGCCTAATAGAAGTTTGTACTATTTTTCAGAATGGGAGTAGATGGCTTTTGAATAACTTTTAGATCCTTAGGTATCTGTTTTGATTTTTCTAAAATTTCTGGATATAGATTTTCAATGGGACTTTTAACTTCTTTAACTACTTTCATTAGTTTCTTTATCTTAGAAGTGGGAATATAATATTCGTACGTGTGCTTTGGCAAGTTTTTCTTCAGAAACATTGAAAAGGGTTGCCCTGGTCTTGTCTGTTTTTCAAGAGCTCTTTTCTGAGCCTCTCTAAAAGTTACCCTTTCCATGGTCCTAATGGCCTGAATTTCTTTTCAAAAAATTAAATTAACACAGCTTTTAGATGTAGCTGGGTGTGCTTCCCCACATTGTATGCAATTTCTATTTTTTATGCATACTCCATGACTAAATTTTCCACAGTTGGCCCAAACAGGTCGATTATTATTTAGTTTTGTTGTGAATGATTTCAATCTTTCACCTTGTATTGGGGATAGTATCTACTGTATATAAAGAGACTTCCATTTCCATGGGGAAGAATTTTTGGCTGCCCTCCACATATAGCAACTATTTCCCTGTTAGCTTTAAAAACATTTACAAATTCCCCCCCCCAAAAAAAAATTCTCATAATTCACTACTTCATAGTGACCAGGTAATACTTTTACTTCCCTATCTTTTTCTGTATGGTCATCATTTCTCTCTCTCTCTCTCTCTCTCTCTCTCTCTCTCTCTCTCTCTCTCTCTCTCTCTCTCTCTCTCTCTCTCTCTCTCTCTCTCTCTCTCTCTCTCTCTCTCTTCTTCTTCTTCTCTAGTGTTTTCTTATCATTCTTCCTATAATGTGAGTAAGGTTCTAATGTTACGATATTAGAACCCTGGTTGGAGCTGTTTGTACTGACGTCCATGTTTGTATTTTCCCTGTCGTCAATCGAGGGGTTAGTTTATTTTAAAGAGTAAGGCGGGTTATCCACCTCTAATCGGTGGATGCCAGTTCTCCTATCCTATGTGGACCAAAACGAAAAAAGGCTTCAGCAGGGACCAGTTCTCTATTAGAGAGGGGCTGCTTCTCTTAATGTGGGCGTAAACTGGTCATTGGGGGTGACTAGCCACTCCCACCGGCGTCACCCATTACCTGCAAATATGGGTGACTTAAAACTGGATCACTGCAGCCCGACTCTTAACAGACTTAGTCTGCACCCAATGGGGTCTGCCAGAGGATGATGGCATCTAAATTGGTACAGGTTGAAAGGGAATGGCGTCCATCCCACACTGAGCCAAATCCAAAGCAGCAGCCAAAGTAAAATCAAACAAACAAAAGTTGTCAGCAAGTTCAAACCCAAAAGGAAGAGATGAGAGAATAAAAGAAATAACCAAAAGGAAAAGAGAAAGTACTGACTGATTTAGTTGGATCAACAATTGGGCAACGAAGTCCATTGGGAATGTAGTTCCCACTGTTCATTAGAGCCAAGCTACTAATTCCTAACCCTCCCATCCTTATCAAGGCTTCAGCATCTATGGGGTAATTTCTCTCGATCTGGTCAGCCAATTACTTCAGTAACTTTACAATGATGTCAACCTGTTTTTGAAATATGACTACATTTTACTAAAACTAACAGCTGTCCATGTAAAATTTTGCGAGTAAGGGAAGTGTGGGGTGGGGGGTGGGGTGTTAGAAGGTGTTTACTTGTATCTTCAACCCTGTACGGCCATTACAGTGACTCAAGTATGAATGCGTTTTCATTAGCTACAGCTTGCTAATCATTTTAGCAAGTACAGAAACAGTAGAGAAGTACGTCCATACTTAATTGGGCCAAAGTCAAAGTGAGATTTGCTCTACTTGGCTAGTAAGTGGAGTCTACCCTCCATATGACAAAAACTCTAATTACCTCGTTAAAAGTTTAAATGGAAATCCGGGTTTGCTGAAGTCATACTTCTATTAAAGGATGATGGTTTGTATTTTTGTAGGAACAACTCCTTGACAATAAACAGTATACAATTTCTACACAAAAAATAGAAGTGCAATACTCTTGAGAATAGATAAAAATTTATACAAAAGGAAATACCATCTTAGCATTTTACATATGACCATTTGTTAATTGACCGAACTCGTGACTGAACAAGTGTCAACAAACTTGAGATAATGTTCTGTGCTCCATAAGGCACCAGCTCGTCAAAAAAATCTACCACAATGCTGTTCATTCAGAAATTCAGCCATAGTTTTTAATCTATTTTAAATATCACAACATGTACACATGAATACCCATTTATTAAGAGAAAGAGGACATGGGGTATTGAAACAAGTAGTAGATATATTAATAGTAGCAGGACTAGAAAACCTTTAGGAAGGGCCAAAAAATAAAAGATCCCGATGCTCTGGTAATAATGATATAAACAAGACTGTGACGGGCCATGAGTAGGCTGTGACTCAAAGGCGAGATGAAAGCAACTGAGTATAGGAAGACAGGTTCATTCAAGTTGCTGTCAGTGGGAGAGGAGAGCGAGAATACAAAGGATAATATATACAAAAAAGAGAAATGTCATTACTATGTACGATCGCGGGACACACGGGTGATCTATGGCTCCCCCCTAAAAATGACATATTGTACATGTTAAATAGGGCACCCTGATCTACAAAGGCCAACTGGGGGTGGGTCATCTAGCAAGAGATAAGAAGGCTTTAGACGATCAATAGAGACCCAGTAGTCTTCTTGGCAACAAATATTTAGTAGGAATGCTTTTGGATTTCTCCGATCACTAAGAAAGGACCCTTGTAAGGGGGCATTAGCGGTGTCTTGCTAATGCCGTTGCATAGGAAGACGTGCATTGCAGAGTGCAACTCTCTCAGTAGGTGATGCTTCGCTGGGGGCTTATAAGTCTGTCAGCATGGAGTAAATTTTCCCACGACGTGACGAATGCGGTTAAACAGAGATAAGGGAGTAAATCAGGAGGAAATATTGTAAGTTTTCATATTTTAATCTTTGATTGGTTAACAGGAATATAATACTTGAACAGAACGAGGACTT
>NC_090767.1:37027397-37124298 GCF_036898095.1 Palaemon carinicauda
GTGTCGTTAATAGCTGAGTCAGTATCTGAGGACAGCATCATCAAGGAGTAAGGCACGGGAGGCAGTTTAACACTCCTGTGGTCAACAATGTGCCGACGAGCCGTTGGGTCATAACTGAGAGACTCGTGAATGTAACTGAACTTGATTATTTATATAACCTGTTCCAGTCAAGGAGGGCACATTTGGGAGTGGGTGGGTCGTTTCTTAGCATAATTATTGAATGTTTAAGAAATAGATCGTAAATAGATGTTGATGGGCAACATAGTGAGTATAGGAATGTGATACCATGAAATCCTCATTGTAGTGTTCTTGGTCCTTCATTTTTCATAACTTATACACATGACACGTGGTTTGGTCTAAAAAACAAGATGGTTGCATATGAAGATGATGCTACACTTTTTTCATTGATTCCAACTCTTGAATGTAGATATCAGATTGCTGAATCCCTTAATAGAGATCTAGCTAAAATAAGCGCATAGTGCAAGTTATTTGGCATGAAGTTTAATCCTAACAAAACTCAAAGTATGCCTGTAATTAGAAAAAGGACAATGTCTCCTGAACATTCAGATCTCAGCATTAATAATGTTTCTTAAACTCTGTATGACTTATGAAATTTTAGGTGTGATTCACAACAGCAAATTTACTTTTCAGAAACACATTAGCTCTGTATCATCTTTGATTGCACAAAAAATTGGCTTTTGGGGTATTTTAATATTTTTGATAATCGATCTAATCTGGAGACTTGCTTTAATTCTTACATTATACATTGTTTAGAGTATTGTTCTCCTTTCTGGTCTTCAGCTGCTGATTCTCATCTCATTTTGTTGGACAAAAACTTACGGTCTATCAAATTTCTTGTTTTTAATCTAGATATTGATATCAGGCACCATAGTTCAATTAGTTGGTTTTGTATGTTTCTTAGATTTTTTCTTACGTTCAAATCTTTCCGGACAGATCCATCTTGTTCGTAATACTAGGCATGCAGTTAATTCTAACAGCCACTGCCTGAAAACTTTAAATAAATCAATCTAATAGCCATGCCTTCAAAATCATGAGGCTGAATACTAATAAAATAGAAATTTTATTCCAGCTGTAACCAAGATTTGGTATGATCTTCTTAATCAGGAAGTTGAATCGGTAGAACTTCAAAAGTTCAAATTTACAGCAAATGTTTTCATGCTGATAGAGTCTTTTCATAGTTTACATATGACATATCCGTTTTGATGTTGTTATAGTTTATAAAATATTTTATTGTTAATTTTTTCTCATTATAATAATACTTTCCTCATATCATTTCCTCACTCTGCTATTTTTCCCATTGAAGTCGTTGTGCTCATAGTATGTTGCCTTTCGAAGTAGGGTTTTTCCTTAGCTAAATTATATTAATAATAATAATAATAATAATAATAATAATAATAATAATAATAATAATAATAATAATAATAATAATAATAATAATAATAATACTAGGAAAGAATGCATTATAATGTCAATGATTCATAGTAAGGTAGAGGATAAGACTGATTGTAATTCCTAAAGGTTCCCTGAAGTTTTAGGTTTGGAACAGTTTTGAAAGAGAAGATATGCTTTGTAACTGATTTCAGAGTGGATAAAAAAAAATAAAGGAAGGTCCTATGTACGACAATCTTGGTATCATAATTGAGCTGAAAACAAGGGCAATGAATGAAATAAGGATAGGGAATTTATACAAGAAGAATTGTATGTTTAAAAGTGAATGTCCATCTAAAATATTAATAGGGGTAAGAATATAGTATTACGTAACTGTATATATGTATTCTGGACGGAACCAACCTATGGAATATAGGGTATTTCATGTATTAGCTTGTTTGAGTTTAGTGAGGTTCTTGCTTGCAAGAACTTATATATATCCTCTTTATATGTATAAAAAAGTAGTTTCATTTTTTTAAAGCCTCTCTGATATGACCTAACATCCCAATTGCACAATTGCTGACCACAGAAGGAACAGCTTCCTTCCGCCTTTCCCTTTACTGCTGCTCCATACTGTTTGGTGATTCCGCCCCTGATTTATCTCTCTCTCTCTGTGACATAGTCATAGCATTAGGGAGGAATTTGCTTGATTTCAGTGCAGCAAGATTCAGCTTCACATAGGGGCATAACTAGCTACATCACCAAAGCAGACTATATACGTGGGGGTATCACCAACAAAATTTTTTGGGAAATCTACGATTCCCTTTGTGAACAAAGACACACCCCAATATCGTACTATGCCCCAAAAACTTGTCCTGGAGCAGTACTCACCATTGCCAGCTGACCATATAACCAAGATTTTTAAGCTCTCTCTACAACATTTTGTGAACTAAAAGTCTTTGCTTGCCCTCAGGGAAATGACGATGTCGTTTGCTTTCAACCTGCCACAAATAGCTCTCATAGGGTGGTGAAACTACTTTGTGCCCTTTGGGTATGACGCCTGCCCTAACTTGTATGTGCTGCCATCCCTAATGTCAAAATTTTGACCATGAAGGATCTGGTGACCAAATTCAACTCACTTATGGAAAACCAATTCATCATCTTCAATACCACAATCAATACCCTAAATAAGATGAAGAGGACAACTATTCAACATCACCTGAAGTTTACATGAATGCGGTATGACAGAATGTGGTAGGACACAGACACACGCCCCGCAATGTGAAGAAGTGGTAAAAAAGGCGCCCACCACTAAAATGTTTCACCACTATTTCACACCACAACCAGCAACCTCTCCAGCCACCTTATGATGCACATCAACCGCGGATATGTTACTACCACCCCAAATTCATAGTTACTTTGTTAAAATGTGCAAACAGTGGTCAGTGACCTAAAGATTTTTAAGAAGACCAGGGCTTGTGGGAGTGGCCTCCCATGTCTGTAGTCTTTTCTATTTACATGATGGAAGTACAGTAAGCACACTTTTGGTAGACACCGGGGATTGCTGTTCTCTACATGAGAAAACTTAGTCTGTCTAAGCCTACCAAAGTCCAAATAGTAACTGCCAAACGATCTGTGATCTCCACCCCGTGTTAAGAGGCCTTTTATGTTATGTTTTGTGAGTGGCAAATATAATTTATAGTTTCTCTTTGCTGACGCCCCATTGCCAATCCTTAATGTGGATTTCCTCACCCTTTTCCACCTCTTGGATGAGGTTGTTCAACGACAGTTAGCCAACACAGACTCTTATTCGTCGACATCTCTTCAACACACAGCCTACAAAATTTCTCTCCACATCAGCTCACCCAGGGATGCCTTTGCCCACCTCCTCACATCATACTCAGAAGTGTTCTGTCCTAAACTTCACAATATGTCCACCATTCCCACTAAATGAAGTATTGATCACTATATCAAGACAACAGGGCCATCAGTGTTCACCAGAGTCAAGTGTCCTTTGCCGAATTGTTTTGCAATCACTAGTAAATTTTTTGCCGAAATGAAAGATATCTAACTTCGCTAAAAGGCTTCATGCTCATGCTTATTGTCCTTACATATCATCCTACAAAAAGAACCCCCTGCACCTATTTGGGGATTACTGGCATATGAACAAGCAGACAGAATGGATTAACTGCCTCCCAGCAAAACCTTGCCACAATTACCTCTTACTCACAACAAAGTGAAGGTTTTATCCATTATTATTATTATTATTATTATTATTACTTACTAAGCTACAACCCTAGTTGGAAAAGCAGTATGCTATAAGCCCAGGGGCTCCAACAGGGAAAATAGCTCAGTGCGGAAAGGAAAAAAGGAAAATAAAATATTCCAAGAAGAGTAACAACAATAAATATCTCCTATATAAACTATAAAAACTTTAACAAAACAAGAGGAAGAGAAATAAGATAGGAGAGTGTGCTCGAGTGTACCCTCAAGCAAGAGAACTCTAACCCAAGACAGTGAAAGGCCATGGTACAGAGGCTATGGCACTACCCAAGACTAGAGAACAGTGGTTTGATTTTGGAGTGTCCTTCTCCTAGAAGAGCTGCTTACCATAGCTAAAGAGTCTCTTCTACCCTTACCAAGAGGAAAGTGGCACTGAACAATTACAGTGCAGTAACCCCTTGGGTGATGAAGAATTGTTTGGTAATCTGTGTTGTCAGGAGTATGAGGATAGAGGAGAATATGTAAAGAATATGCCAGACTATTCAGTGTGTATGTAGGCAAAGGGAAAATGAACCGTAACCAGAGAGGAGGATCCAATGTAGTACTGTCTGGCCAGTCAAAAGACCCCATAACTCTCTAGCGGTAGTATCTCAACGGGTGGCTGGTGCCCTGGCCAACCTACTACCTACATTCTTGACTTAGTGAAGTGGTATTATCAGATGCCCATGAACACCTATAAGAAATCCCGAAGATTGCCATCACCACCCACTTTAATGCATACAGCTACAATCATCCTGTTTTAGCTACTTTTCAACGCCTCATGAATGGTATCTTCGGCAACCTCCCCTTCAGAGTTCAATCAGGAATTCCACCATAATATTTAATCTATTATATATATCACTACATGTACAATGAAATACCTTTTTATTAAGAGAAATATGACACGATATTCAAACAAGTAGTAGATATGTTAATAGTAGCAGGACTATAAAACACCTTTAGGAAAGGACAGAAAATAAAAGATTTCGATTCTCTGGTGATATTGTTATAAACAAGGGTGATCAGTGATAACATGCATATAGTATTATCTCTGTGTTCAAAAAAGGTATTCTCTTGCTGTAGACTTACCATCTTTCAGGTGTGGGGAAGCATTGTTGACAAAGAGTATAGAGAACAAATGTAAAATTTACTACCGTATATAGTGTTATAGTAATTACCTGTTAATACTTTCATAAATGATATGAATAAGATATAAATAAGAATTCGATAGTGAGTACTAAAGCTTACTAAAAAGAAACTTATTAATTATACACATATATTGAATTATATATATATATATATATATATATATATATATATATATATATATATATATATATATATATATATGTATATATATATATATATATATATATATATATATATATACATATATATATATATATATATATATATATATATATATATATATATATATATATATATATATATATATATATATATATATATATATATATATATATATATATATATATATATATATATATACAGTATATGTACATATATTAGTGTGCTACTTTTATAAGCACACATTGAGTAGGTGTTGTTTAAGATGTGTATAGCTGGATAACGAAGTACATCTTATTAGCTTTAAAAGTATTTATTTATTAAAAACAACAGAGTTAAACATCTCAATCACTGGAGGGAGCTGGTTTGGTCAGATGACCAATTCTGGTGAAGTATAGATATGAACTGACTAAATTATCGATATCACAGATATCGTATGCTTAGTTGACATAGCAGTTTTGTCACAATCTCGGAAGACACCTGCATCCGGTGACGTCCCAAACTTTCACATGCTGATGCATTGGTGTTGACGTTTAAGAAAAATGTTACATTGTTGAGGCTGCATTGTGTGTCCTGTTTATGATTTGAATGACTACAGCAAGTCCCACGGCTAGCATCTTCATCCAAAATGACATATTACGTTATGTGTTTTAAACATGTAATATTAATTATTACATAAGCTCGGCCAGCTATCTCAATTTTTTCACAAAAATTTAACAACAAGCCAAAACATGTTTACTAGGTGTGACTGGACATATGTACTATTCTTTGTTTAACTTTAGCCATAATCAAACGAGGACGAATGTCCAAATAGGCACATTAAAAAATAATAACAATAATGCATATGAAAAAGATATTACCAAAGCAAAGAAAATAAATGCATGATAAAATAAAGATCATATATATATGGTACATTGCTAGCAAATGATTATATGGTACCCAAAAAAAAAAACTACTGACTTACATATGATTTGGTAACTTGTTAAAGAATAATTGTTACCTTTGTCAGAAACATAGATTAACATAATACGGTAACTAATAAAAATATATGTTACCTTGGTAAAAATTCAATTTTTTAGTGCACAAACACGAATTCCTGGTACGTACACGTACCACGGTTTCGTACACACACACACACACACACATATATATATATATATATATATATATATATATATATATATATATATATATATATATATATATATATATATATATATATATATATATATATATATATATATATATATATATATATATATATATATATATATATATATATATATATATATATATATACATATATATATTTATATATAGGGCTGATATATTTTATTAGATGCCCATAGATTCTGTTAATTTTTAAATTTTTTTTTGTTTTTTTTCTCTTTTCTTTTTAACATTCCGGCTTATATATTTTATTAGATGCCGAGAGAAAAATGATTTATATTTTTTTAAATGTTGTTTTAAATGTATTTTTAACAATGCAATGTAGATAATTTCTTTAGTTACATATTACTAGCGTACTACCAGCTTTTCTTACAAACTCTATTTCCAACAATTTACTCCTTTAGCGAATGAGGTGGCCACTTCAAACGGCTTTAAACTGAATTAAATAAGGAGTTTTGTCTGGACATTGCGAAACATTCTGTTGTAGCTGCTTGCTGTGCCGTAACCTATGCCAAACAAGGATGTTCACGGCGATAAATATCACCACCGTGAGAACCAGACCTGCTAGTAGTATGGGGTGAAGGATTTCCTTATAAGTCGGTGACAGGTGGTCCCTTTCGGTAAGCTTCATCAACCGCTTTGCAACCTGTCTGTTATACGGGAGAGGGAGTGATGGCATTGTAGAGGTCCACGTGAAGTTCGCGAAGTAGGCTCGTTCTCTGATGAGTGTCCGTAGACCAGTCACCATGGAATTAGGGGAAGTCCTGATACAACCATCTGCTGCGACGAAGATGTGGGCGAAGGACGTGGATCCGTCAGGGCATGATACATTGAAGTCGTCCTTGTCGTATCGTATCCACGAGCCATTGTTCAGTCTGCAATTGAACTCATTATTGTCAAAGGGATAAAGCTTATCCAGACAATTTTCACTTGTATGGGAGAGAGCACCGTCTAGCACTATACCTAACTCGCATGAATCCATTAAATTTTTATGGAATTCAAATGAGTCAGCTGTACATATTTTTCTATCCATTGCGTCTGAACAGTGAGTTAATTGATTTAAGTCTTTAATGACCGTATATGTTTCCTTGTCTGGGGAAATCAATACGTGTCCTGTCAAACTGGATATTACTGGATTTGAGTGATTCGTCATGAAAGTCGGAAATGGTGATATCCTGTAAGATTGCCAGGCATCAGAAGAATCAAAGGGAATTGTAATCATAATCTTGTTATTATCAACGTTTACTGTAATTAGGCTGTAATAAAATTCTAACCTATGTTCGTCTAACAAAGGAACATAGCCTAGTTTATCCCTTCCGTTCTCCAGAATTAACTTTAAGTAATTTATAGGCAACAAATGGGGTGACAGTACACCTTTAGTTGCTAACTTGATAGCTTCTACATAATCCTTGGATTTCTCAATGAAATGTGCAATTCTGTTATGTATGTGATCTATCTTTGAATCATAATACGTTAATGTTGCCAACAAATCCTGTATTTCCATAATCTGAATGATATCATTTGAATGTTCATTTACTAAATCCATAATTTTATTGATTGAAGCTAACTGATTCCTTAGTTCTGACATAATCAATGCATCTTCATGAGTCAAGAACTCAATTCTCTTATTTTGATTACTAATTTTAAGACGATTGGAAATTCCTAAACCTAAACTTGCAACAGACCCAAAGATGTTTAATGCAGCATAAATAAACGGATTTTGTCTTTCTTTATGTTCGTGTCCTACAGTCCACATCAAAAGGTCATAAGCCAAAGATCCTGTCTCGTAAGTCTTATTTTTCAAGTCATCAGATAGCATCTCTGCAACTTTTAATGTTGATCCAAGCAAACTATCTGTAGTCAAATGAAAATGTCTTCTATGCAACTCATCCAATGAGGCAGAAAACCTTGAAATGGCGGTTCTTAAGCTAGTGACATCATTCTCTTGAAGAAAAATTTCTTGCATATTCACTTCTACAACTATGTTGGTTGATGTAATAAAAACGTCTTCTTGTCTTTCAACTATAGTGCCATATTTAAAATTTATACTTTTAGTTTTAGAGCTCATCCCACACGAGAAAAATGTCTGAGCGAACAATATCACTCCCAACAACAAAAAATTCATCTTGGAAACCTGTAACGAGAAAAAATATATGTAATTACTCCTGTATTAAAAAGAAAACTTTTGATCACATAAAATAAAAAAATTTTTTCCCTCACTTCTTTTCCTCTCTTTTCTTTTTAATTTCTTATGTGAGCCAATGGTACTATTCTCTCATCCGTGGGTTGGGATACGTTTTGAACTCTAAACCTATTGGCCGTTAATGTTTCCAAAATGTTAAATGGGCCTTCAAACTTAGGTGTTAGTTTATAATTGAGCCCTTTTCGTACATTGATTTGAATATATACGTTATCACCCACGGTATATGTTTTAGTTGGTTTCGCTGTTTTATCATGATTCCTTTTCATTATGATTTATGATTCTTCTAAATTCTTTCGAAGGATATCATATCGACTTATACTTGCATTTATACATTCTTTTAAAGGATTTGATAGATTAGTTGTAGGCGTTAATACATGGAAAGGCGTTCTAACTGGGGTACCATACAATGCTTCATGCGGTGACATTTTAATTGATATATGATATTAATGATTCAGAGTACTCAGTGCCGCCGGTATTGTAATATCCCAGTTGGGGTCTGATCCCCCTAGTGTTACTCTTAATATATTTAATATCTTCCTATTTGGCCTTTCCACTAGCCCATTCAACTCTGGGTGATATATCATGGTATTTATTTTCTTTATGCTGAGGAATTCACACAATGAGGTAAGAAAGTGATTATTAAATTCACCACCCGAGTCGGAGATTATCATGTGTGGAATTCCATGTTTACAAATGTAACACTCGTAAAACTTCCTAGCGCATTCAATCGCAGTTTTAGTTTTAAGCGCTATTAGTTCTGTAAATCGAGTTAAAGCATCTATAATTACTAGGAGGTGCTTATTTCCTCTGTCTGACTCGTAAAATCCTGTTAACAAATCTAAATGTATTCTTTCAAAGGGTTGATTGGGCACAGGATAAGCTCCTATGCTGACAGGTGTTTTAGTATGCCCTTTGTTTTCCTGACATGTACGACAATTAGCTATATGTCTTTTTATATCTGTAAGCATCGTATGCCAATAAAACAATGATTTGGCTTTCTGTGACATTGATGAGAACCCCGGGTGTCCATGTAATGGATTTGAATGCAACCAATTCAGGACAGTGGAAATAAGTGAGATTGGTACTACTACCTGGTCGTTAGTTACATGTGGTGTATTGCGGGTTTTCCTTGTCACAGTCCTACACAGAATATTATCTTTGATTATATATTTCTGCTGCTTATACTTTATATATTCCTTTTCCTTATGATTGCTTTTCAAAGCATGTATAATTGTTTCTATTTTCTGATCATTTCTTTGCTCAGTCTGTAACAATTCAGCGCTCCAGCCTAAATCTTCTTGTTCAAATATTGTTTTTACAATAGGCATGGATGTTGATATATCTATTAATTCAGCTAAAGGCTCCGTACAAGATGACACGGGGTTGCGTGATAATGCATCCGCAATGATATTTGCTTTCCCAGGTAAATACCCGATTCTTTCGCCAAAATCTTGAATGATCAAATGCCACCGAGTTCGTTTAGGGCTGTGGTTGAAGCCTTTAAAGAACTCTGTTAGTGGTTTATGGTCAGTAAGAACCTTAACGGGATAACCGTAAATTATGAACTTAAAATGCACTAGTGAATTAACAATAGCTAGCCCTTCCTTGTCTATTACTGCATACTTACTTTCGGAAGTTCTCAATTTTCGAGAATAGAAAGCTATCGGGAAAAATTGTTTATCATATTGGTGAAGCAATACCCCTCCTACTCCTAAGTCTGAGGCGTCTGTTGCAATGAAGAATTCCTTACCGAAGTCAGAAAATTTCAAGATAGGAGAACTGCACAGTTCATCTTTCAAAGTATTAAACGCCTGTTGATGTTGCTCAGACCATATGAAATCTACGCCCTTCTTCGTAAGATCAGTTAAAGGAGCGGCTATTATTGAATAGTTGCATATAAAACGCCTGTAATATCCATTACAACCCAGAAATTGCTGTATTCCCTTGACATTAGTAGGTATGGGAAAATTACGTATAGCCGACACCTTATCATGGACTACTTTAAGACCTTGGCTTGACACCATGAATCCCAAATATATTAATTCTATTTTGAAAAATTCACACTTACTAATCTTTACCCTTAAGTTATGTTGTTTTAATCTCTGTAGTACTAGTTCTAACTTACGTAGATGTTCTTCTAAGGTGTTGGAAAAGATTACAAGATCATCCATATAGGCATGCAATATATCCCCTAACAAGTCTCCAAACACTATGTTAATCATTCTTGTAAATGTTATAGGAGCACAACGTAAACCAAAAGGCATCCGTAAAAATTCATAATGTCCCCTGGCTGTGCTGAAGGCTGTGTATGGGATACTATCTTCTTCTAATGATATCTGGTGAAAACCTTTAAGTAAGTCCAAACTGGTAAAATATTTATTCTGACCTGACAAAGACAAAATATTTGTCAGTACATGGCACTGGGAATCGATTAGGGATTGTTTCCTCGTTTAGACGACGAAAGTCGACGCAGATACGCCATGTTCGATCTTTTTTCGGTACAACTATTAAAGGAAAATTATAAGGGCTGTTTGATTTCCTAATGACTCCTTCTTCTAGCATTTTACCTACTTCATCATTTATTTCATTCTGGAATTTCATAGGGAGTCTGTACGAGGGTACATAGATAATTTTCTGCTTGTCCTTTAACCTTATTTGATGCTCGATCACATCTGTTTTTCCTAAGGATCCATCCGTAGTGGAAAAAACATCATGATATTTAGTTAAAAGCTCAAAAATTTTCTGCTGAATTTCTTTGTCTTGAATGTCTTTATTGATTTTATTTTTAATAGATCGCGAAAGGGATTCATCCGCAACTGATTGAAAGTGATTGATTTCAGCAACGGTAAGAATACGATGTTTATAAACTTCTACATCCAAGATATGTTGATTTTTGTAAATTACTAAAGTGTTATTTAAATGATTACAGACTTCAATATTACATTGTTGATGTGAGCCTACTGTATAAATAGCTTGTGTGACAGACAATCCGTTAGTTTTCAAAGTATCGGAAAGGATTAGTATTTCAGATCCCGGTAATGTTTTCTTTATTTGCACTATTAAATTCGAAGGTACGTTTGGTTCGATAGATTGCGTGCAAGATGATATTACGGGTGAACGAGAATTCTGCTGGGTCGCGTATATTATTTCTTTATTAGTGAAACAAGTTATTGGTTCTTCAACGTACGTTACGGTTACATTTGTCGTCTCCTTTTTATCCAAAACTGATTTTAAGGTATTAGAAGACTTATAGAATTTCCCTTTGATATACACGCCGTGCTTGGCAGGGGCTAAGATAATGTTTTGATTTCCCATAGATGGGTATCCTATAATTACAGCTGGATACATATTAATGTTTTTTACAACAACAAATGTATCGGCAAACATGAGTTCACAGACTTTGAACTGAACATGAGTTATGCCTATGACATTTAATTCATTATTTCCTATACCCGAAAGTCTAATTACGGATTTTTCAATCGGAAAGTTCGAAAACAACAAATGATGTGTCTTCAAATCCACGATATTACGTGGACTACCAGAGTCAAAAAATAACGTAAAGGATTTGTGTTCTAAATTTTTGGCTTATTATTGTATGAATTCGTTGCAAATCTACGGGAGTATGCACTGTTTTACTTAATTCGGCCGTGTGTTTCATAGGAAAATCTATTGTCTCACAACTATCTGATAAAACATTAAATTGATTATTCAATACTATTGATGTTGACATGAATGACCTTGACCCAACATCACTCTCTTCCCCTCTGGAGTTAACTATGTGGTATTTGCTTTGCTCTGCACATTTTGAAAATTAGACTGACCTTGCGAGGTCTGGTTTGACGACCCAGGCTCAGCGATATTCAAAGAAGTGTTTGTTTGTTTTGGACTCTGAACTGCATTGACATTTGGTTGTCTCTTCTTATTGTTAAAATGAGGATTTTTCTTTTTATTTCCATATGGAACTGACTGTGGAATTGACTGTGTATTTCTGGGATTCTGTTGTGTCTTACGCGAGTAACATTGGCTATATGAATGAGTTGCACTGTTGTGAATTGAGCAGAATTTCGTTCTGCAGTGCGCGCTTAAGTGACCTTGACGTTTGACTGCTAACTACGTTCACTGTTTGTGGCTTTGTTTCATTCTTTGCAAAAACTTGAGTTAACACGGGATCGAGATCTGGACACTTGGACATGTGTTTCTTTATCTGTTTATATACATCCAATTCCGTACTTGCAAGCGTTAACTTCTTATCAAAACACCGCACTAAAGCTTCAGGCAACATAAGTGTCATGCAAGTTAAATACATTAATCGTAAAAAATCTTTCACGGAGATGTTATCGCTAGTAACGCAAGTGGAATGACCTAAAATGTCCTGATATTCATTAAGCCTATCAGCTCTGAGAGCTGCTCTCTCAATAACATTAAGCCGATTCATAGTGGCTTGATTAAGTGTATTTCGTAACGTTAATACTACATCCAAGGCTTCCTCACCCCCATAGACCGCGTGTAACCTAAGTTTGAAATCATCCCAGGTAACTGCTTCTTGAAATGAAACACCTCTTAAATACGCACTCGCATCCCCCTTAGAAAAATCTATAAAACTTTTAGCCTTTTGTAATTGTACAAAAGGGTCTACGATTTGTTTGGCATTTAAATGGGCTTCGACGGATGAAATCCATGACTCCACATTTTGTGGCAAGAACCCGTTGACTCAACCCTGAAAAGGAAGGATTGCTGACCTGGCATTTACAAGCGTCACAATTGGAGGAGGATTAGTCTGGCCTACACCACTAGGTCCAGGGGTAGGGCTCACAGGGCGAGTCATGACTGCTGTATTTCTTTTCCTATCTATTCGACCCCTTGCAATTCTATCAAAATATCTATATGAGTACAGACGTCCACTGCGTAAACGCATATGTATAACAAAATTCCCCAAACAATGTTTCTAATCCCAAAACATTTCCCGAGAATTTCTGAAAGAAAAAGGAATTAGCACAAAGAGAGAAAAATTCTAGATGAGAATTCGGAGTTGAACAGTTTCCTTTAATGAACGGAAACAAAAGATTAGCAATTCACTCACCCCAGTAATAATCGACTAACGACTCGTGATAACTACACTTCACTGCCTAAACTGGAATGAATTCAAAAATTTGTACTTAGCTTATATATGGGTCTGTGTGATGTCGACACATCCTCTCTCTCTCTCTTGATGTTTTGTTAGCGATGTATCGTTCGAGTTTCTTGTTGAATGTAGTGCTTCCTGAGTATGTTTTGCAAACGTTGAACGCCAGTCCTTGGGTTTCCTAGGATGTTGATTGAAGATCCAGTTCATCGGTTTGTATTCATAACATTCATTAATGTTAACTATTTCGATGGACTATATTACTTAGTCAAAATTGTAGATTCATGTAGATAATGTTGAGTTCCTGAAGATCTTTCTCTGGTTTTACAGCTTTTATTTTGAAGTCTTGAAGATCTTTCTCTGGTTTTACAGCTTTTATTTTGAAGTCTTGAAGATCTTTCTCTGGTTTTACAGCTTTTATTTTGAAGTCTTGAAGATCTTTCTCTGGTTTTACAGCTTTTATTTTGAAGTCTTGAAGATCTTTCTCTAATTCTTAGAGTTTAACCGCTGCCACCATTTATTAGTGTGCTACTTTTATAAGCACACATTGAGTATGTGTTGTTTAAGATGTGTATAGCTGGATAACGAAGTACATCTTATTAGCTTTAAAAGTATTTATTTGTTAAAAACAACAGAGTTAAACATCTCCATCACTGGAGGGAGCCGGTTTGGTCAGATGACCAATTCTGGTGAAGTATAGATATGAACTGACTAAATTATCGATATCACAGATATCGTATGCTTAGTTGACATAGCAGTTTTGTCACAATCTCGGAAGACACCTGCATCCGGTGACGTCACAAACTTTCACATGCTGATGCATTGGTGTTGACGTTTAAGAAAAATGTTACATTGTTGAGGCTGCATTGTGTGTCCTGTTTATGATTTGAATGACTACAGCAAGTCCCACGGCTAGCATCTTCATCCAAAATGACATATAACGTCATGTGTTTTAAACATGTAATATTAATTATTACATATATATATATATATATATATATATATATATATATATATATATATATATATATATATATATATATATATATATATATATATATATATATATATATATATATATATATATATATATATATATATATATATATATATATATATATGTACATATACTGTATATATATATATATATATATATATATATATATATATATATATATATATATATATATATATATATACTGTATATGTATATATATATATATATATATATATATATATATATATATATATATATATATATATATATACATATATATATATATATATATATATATATATATATATATATATATATATATATATATATATATATATATATATACACATATATATATATATACATATACATATATATATATATATATATATATATATATATATATATATATATATATATATATATATATATATATATATATATATATATATATATGATGTGGCGAACCACTGTGCAAACAATTACCCCTTTACAATGGGCGGTAGTTCTCTTCACACAATAAAATAGAAGTCATATGGGTAGACTTCCAAATTCACTTGTTTCTTATTACGAGTGTATAAGATTGTTGATTATGATCAAATGTATCTTCTTAAAGCTGGTTGCAGACAATCGAAGCACCAATAGCAGGATAATTGGAGGACAAGAACAATAAACTGTGTTATAAACAAAACTTTAATCTTACGTTAAATAAAATAATGAAAAAGCACTTCAAAACAACAATAATAAGCAATGCAAAGTGAATGGGTGAGCAAGGTAGATGAATCTCGTGGTGAGAATAATTTATTCAAACAAAATCAATAAATTTGGGGTTACCCTATAACATGTAAGGTAAGAGGGATGATTTACAGCAGGAAGGCGAGTGTAAACAAAAGATAATGAGAAGAATGGAATGAAGATGGCGTTGAAATAAGGTGATATATTTACAAAGAAAATGGAAAAATAAACTTTAGACAAATCAGATATGTTAGCATATGTACAACATATCTGGATATCACAGTCTCCCCTTGTTTTTGTTTTTTTCCATTTCCCGAGGATCAACCGAGGTTATCCTTGATAAGGTGTCTGCCACAATGTTTTCTCGTCCTGATATGGCGATTACTTGGATATTATGTGCAGAGAGTATGTATGACCATCTTAATAACAAACTTAGGCTACAAACCAAAATATACATTTGTGTCAGAAAAAAAAGAACAAATCTTTAAAATTATCTAAAAGATATATATAAAACAAAATTTATAACTCATCTGGGTATTTGCCAACTCGACCTTTGTGCCAAATTTCAAGTCATTTGGCCCAGAAAGGACCGAGAGGAATCGAGTTAAAGATTTAACAGAAGGAGGAGAAAAAGTGTCAGAAAAAACAATAGAATTTTTACAAAAAACATTAAAAACTCCTTTCACTTATGCTTTTTTACCTACATCTTCTGCTTTTATTTTAAGTGAATTTCATATATACAAGTCTGTGTCCAGAGGTCTACACTAGTCCCTGTTTAAGTACCAATGCTGACAGAAGACCAACTTCATCTGGTTCTATTAAATATTTGAGGTTTTATCCATAGTTGAAATACATATTCGGAAGTTTACCTAAAGGAGAGAGAGAGAGAGAGAGAGAGAGAGAGAGAGAGAGAGAGAGAGAGAGAGAGAGAGAGAGAGAGACTCTAATAGCTAAGGACGTACTTACCAAAACCATATTATATACATCAGTCTATAGACTACTTCAAAGTAAAGATGGGTTTATATAAATAACGAAAAGTGAGGAGTCTTCTGGTTATTCTGATCGAGGTGGTCTCAGAGTTTACATTCAAGAAGAAAATGACGTTAATGAATATCATATATAAAATAATTCTCGTGGTTCTACCCATCTTTCTGCTTTAATTGGTTGTCAGTGTTCGGCTCCAATGAATTCAAATAGTGCAAAGTTGTCAACAATGTTGCAAAAAGACTTACATCAAACAACCCTGAACTATAGGCAGTAGTGGACTTTGGTGAGGAGATACACCATTGAAACTCGCAATTTCCTGACAGGATGTTCGTTATATAACTTAAGTAAAATAAAATAGATTATGGACTGTATCTATTGAGAGAGAGAGAGAGAGAGAGAGAGAGAGAGAGAGAGAGAGAGAGAGAGAGAGAGAGAGAGAGAGAGAGAGAGGTGGGCGTTGCTGATACTGCCATCAGCTGTCAAACTGGGTTGTAGACCCAAATAATTTATTTCACCAAAAAAAAAAAAAATTCCTATGTCTGCCGCTAACTGAGATCAAAGAAAGATATATAGAACAAATAATTGTTTTATATTTATCAAGGATTGTGTTTAATTCCTTACAAATGTACTAAGGCTTAATTTTCAGCAATAGGTAAAATGATCAATGAATTTGTCTATATACGCTGCGTATGTTAAGCTGTTCATCGATTGTATTTATATGTCAACTGATGAATTTTGTTGTGTGTGTGTGTATTCATACAAAAATCCTTTTTGCACTTTCGCAAGACAAAAAAATATGAAAAAATCATAAGTTTCTTTTTTCTTCCTATGTAATATCACCACAACAGGTTAAAAAGGGAAAAGAAAATATATCAATTTATCTTCATTTTTAAAAGAAATTTGTAATTAAAATCTATTCAGTCATTTTTAGATAGAACATTGACCAGACTTTTCTAAACTCATCTCTGACGCCAATAGAAAATTGAAAGCTGTGGCCACAAGCACTGATCCAAGTAATTACTAAATTTATTTTATTAACTGCAATTGAAACAGATGATAGTGTTCTCATTTAGAGCTCAAACTATACTAATGATGCATACAGCCACTTGGGAGACCTCATACAATAAATCCTCACATATGAAGACCTTTTCAGGAGCTAAAAAAAGTTTTTTTGCAAATGCCAATATAAATTTCCTTTAAGACCTTCTAATGGAAATTACTGGTTATTTAAAATATCTAATGTTTAAATGGATTAAACACCCACTAGGAAATAAGTAAATAGCCCGAATAAGTGACAGTTTACCTTTTCCCTCAATTTTTCACAGCACTAGATAAATGTCAAGCCTTTTCCTATGGCAGACTGAGTCTTCTTCTACAGCAGTCAAAAACATCCCTAGACATGCACTAAAAGATCCCTAGATTGGAGGTATTTTCCCCTGGTATTCTTTAACATTTATGATAATAATACAAAGTATATACTATCGCCTCTTCTATAACTATGATATACAACATATCTACTTTTAGTTATTGCTTTTATGAAATCACAAATCTTGATATAGATTTTACCAACAAGAGCCAAGTTGAATTTCTATTTCGGCATGTGTTAGGAAAGATACATTTATACAATTATAATAGTATTAGGAGTCATACACAAGGAATAATAAAAAAAAAATAGCAATTATCCCAACGTTATGCCTCTAACATCTAGAATTTTCCTATTTGGGGAGAAATTCCCTAAACTGGATAGACAAAGTCCAATATTTGCTTCAGCCAATCAGGGACCTCCACTCTACTTTTCGTTTCTCTGGTTCTTTCAATTAGACAGAAACCTTGCAATTTGATTATGATATATTTAGGCAACTTAGAGTTTAATAGACCTCCAAAGAGTGATTTGTATGAACCCAATTTTATAGATGTATACAAGAGAAACGTATAAGCATTTCTATGTTCCACAAAGTTTCTTCTTCTTCTTCTTCTTTGTCATTTACTAAATAACAAGTATGTACCTATCTAAAAAAAAAGTTTTTTTAAAAGTGTTTCTAGCATATATTAAGAGTTAATGCTGATATAACTATCATCTAACTTAAATGAAATAGACGTATTATAAGAATTAATCAGGATATGATAGAGAATAAGAAAACCACTGATTATTCAAACCTTTCTCGTCTAAATCAAAAGCATATTTGCAAGAATTTTTAACAAACCTTTTTCTAAATATCTTTTTTTTTTCTTCACGGAAGCACTATTTAGACATCACTTTCTTGTGCCGAGGTATCTACTGTACGTGTTTGCCTCATCTCTATTAGCTTTGAAATTCCCCTCGCTTTACATTAGCCTTTTGAGATGGGGAAGGCATTCACCCAACTGAGAAAGGTACCACAAAGGTGACTTTCAAGGCCGGAATAGGTTCTCATGCTCACTTAACTAGCACTCATCATTGAAAAGAGAAAGCAGATAAAGAACGGCAGACGTCATTAACGGACGTCTGGACGTCTCAACGACCATGAGCGATGTGATGACGAAGCCGCTGTCTCAGAAGAAGAACCTAGGGATGGTGGGAACACGGTGGAAGGAACCATACAATATTTCCAGACAAAATATTTCTTCCATTTGGTCTTAACAAAATAATTACAGAACTAACCGCATAAATTGCTAGGGTTTGTATTTGTATTGAAAAAAATAAAGTTTTTTAATTACTGTAAATTTAACAGAACAAAAAAAATAGAAATCTAATATTGGTAAATATAATCCAATATTGACATAGACGCTTCTGAAAAAAAAAGTCAGACTATTAAGTGTATTAAAGACGGAACAACATGATTTTTTTTTTCATAGACTGAGATACTAAGTTAAGGTTACTAAGAAGACTTCAGCTAAATATGACTTTTGTTGTTGGGACAATATTTAAAAGTTTTAAAAAAGGACGGCAAAATCCTTCTGGTATAATCATTAAACAGATTCTTTTTCGTTAAAAGTACTACTCTATTTTTGAACGACTTTTTGGTCTCTAATGCAAACTGAAATAAATAAAATTATAATGTTAATTATCTGTTGAAGGATTTTAGTAAATAAGTTTATGAATTTAATAAACTTATTTACTAAAATTAGAAACGCTATGACAGAATGGGCTCGGGAATACATCAAAAACTCTCACAATGGTATCTCCACCCTATCAACAGACTTCAGCAAACAACTAGAGGTAGCAGCCAGTGTTTCCATGCCACAAAAAAAGAACTCTAAGAAGAAACATGCCGATGCCTGGTACTAGAACAGTCGCATCAAAGAAATGAATGCTAGAATAAACAGGACCAGAAAACTTCTCAGGACTCACAGAACAGATGAGCTACATAATTTACTTGTAGAGATCATCAAACATTCTGTGCAAGTATCACTGAAAGTAAAACTAGACAAATGGTGCTCATGGTGCAACGAGGTCAACTTCAGCACATCCCTAACCAAGATATGGGACTGGTTTAACAAAGTCTCTGGGAAGTATAATACACCCAGAGTCACACGCCCAGACTCATTAACTGAAGCCAAGAGGATTGCTAACAACTTTGCAGACAGCGCGAAAAGCAACAATCTACCTCTGCAAACTATTAACAGGCAGAGAACACTGCTCCCAATCAGGAACAACATCATTGAAGCAGCCTGCAACATACATGGTAGATGATACTGATCACCCCTACACCATGGAGGAACTTAACACGACCCTCGCAAAAGGCAGGAAGGACACTGCCCCTGGAGCCTACCTCATCACATACAGCATGCTAAGGAGCATGGGAAACCATGCTAAGTTGGTCTATTTGCATTTGATTAACAGGACACACATGGAAAGACTACGTCCAACCACATGGAACCAGCAGGACACCAAACCAATTCCAAAACCCAACGAGCCAGACACCTACCGACCAATAGCTTTGATAAGCTGCACAGAGAAAGTAGCTGAGAGAATGGTACTCAACAGACTGCAGTGGAAAATAGGCCAACAACATCATCGCCTATATGCCTACAGAAGCGGCATAGGCACTCAAGAATGCATTACAGATGACCTCTCAACAATTAATGACAAAAAAACCTTTGTCTTATTCCTCGATCTCGAGAAAGCCTTTGAGCTAGCCAGCTCACCAGCTATACTCTTCACACTTGTTGAAAAAAGAGTGAAAGGACACTTACTGGCATGGACTCGAAACTACACACTGAACCGAGAAGCCAGAGTCATTTTCCAAGGAAAAATCACTTAGTTCATCCCCCTAGAAAACGGTACACCATAAGGAGGTATACTAAGCCCCTACATTTTCAATCTACTAATGGAGAACCTAGCCACTTTAAACCTTCCAAATGGGGTCGAAATTTTCATATATGCCGACGATATATGCATAGTATGTCCACATAAAGCTCATGCAAGAAATGTTGCTTAAAAAGCACTTGACATGATCCAAGCCAAATGCAATGAACTTGGCCTAAAGATCAACGCCAACAAAACAAAAGCAATGGTTATAAGACATTCGCAAAACCCTCAGAACTTCACACTGAGGGGTGAAGAAATCGAATGGGTGAGTAAATTCATGTACCTTGGGGTAATCATTAGCAAAACCCTATCACCAGCCAATGAAGTAACCTACCTCAGGGAGAAGACAAAGATTTTTCTATCAGCCATGAAGTGAATGACCTCCCTAAAACAAGGAGTATCAAATAACCTCCTAAGTCTGTTTTATCTCCATGCAATTCGATCCCATATCGATTATGCAGCACCCACACTCACTGCATTGACTGATACTCAAAAAGCATCATTAGAAGTAGTCCAAAACAATGCCATGAGACTCATTAGTGGCTCTCCAATGTGGACAAGACTCTGCTTACTTAGAGCAGAAACCAACCTAATTCGCCTGTCAGCCAGGATTGACATTAGGAATAGCAGCATTATATTCAAGTCAATCATCGCAGACAGAAAAAGCCCACTCAACAATAAAATAAAAAGGCTTCTATCTCTTACTGAAGAACTGGATCCGCCAAATTCCAGCGCAAAAAAACTACTGGATACACTCAGAAGGATGCAGATGCAAAATGAGGCTCACAAAACCAAGGGACAACAAAAGCATGATCGATACAGCCCTCCTGCCCCTTGGGCTCATGATCCTATCAAATACAACTTCACTATTCTACCAGCAGCAAGCAAGGCTCTCTGCATGCCAGAGCAACTCACTGAAGCTGCAAAAAATACAATCAGGAACACACCTGTGCCTTACACCTACTGCAGTTATCTCTACATCAGGATATAAAGAAAACTGGAGACTATCCAACCATGTCTCCACACTGCGAACTGCGCTAGTGGCCATTGCAAAATCTCTAAAACACTCTGCCAACAAAGAAGATGGTAACACAACGATCCATACAGATTCCAGAGGAGCCATTCTGGCCCTCAGCAACAAGGAACCTACAGAGAATGTTTACCTCATCACTGAAATTCAATTTTTAGCCTTGTTCCACCAAAGCAACAACAGGCAAGTTACCTTGAACTAGATTCCAAGCCATACTGGAATCTCTGGCAACATCGAGGCCGATCACCTAGCCAAATTAGACTTAATATGCCAAACCATTAGCATTACTCTACAACCTTCATCAAAAACTATCAAGAATCAAATGGCTGCCTACTGCAACATCCAAACGACTAGTGAAGCAAGGAGAGCCTTCCTAGATGGATCAAGATCTGCAAAGTGGTATATTGAAGCGACAAACATATTACCACACCCAATTGCAAGACAAACACCCCGCCAGGACGCAGTAATCATCTGCAGACTGCGACTGGGATATCTATGCAACTGGCAAATTATCTTGGATAATGACGAAGAACCTGCAACACAGCATAGACCAATAAGACCATGCAAGTACTGTAATCAAGACACAGAAGAACCTCTACAGCACTATCTACAGCAATGTCAGGAAACAAGCCTACTTCAGCAGGATCTTAATCCCAACAATCCTGCAACTGCAACCGCAATTGTGAAACACTTAATTGACAATCATAACACCCTCTCAACCTTTCTCCGTAGCTACCCTCCACCGAGGTAACGTTGCAACAACGCCAACGAGCAATCTAAGTGGCAATTGAAGAGAGCCCTTCTCATACCCCTTGCAATTTCTATGTTGGGAGCAGAACGATTGTTGGCGGCCAAGGGCAACAACTCGTACTCCTTATAAGGAGAAAGCTTTGTCTTCCCGTCCTGTTATCAGCTTGGAAATAGGGTCAGAGTCGTCGGCGGGCTTTTCTAACTTCCAACATATCTTTCTCTCATCTCAACCATTCTACCTTGCTGGAATCAGAACGGGTACTGGCGGCTTAGGACAATAACTTGTACTCATTATAAGGAGACAGTTCTGCCTTCCCGTCCTTTTTTCAACGTTGAAAAAGGGAACGGAGCCGTCAGCGGTCTTTTTGGTATCCAACATCTTTTTCACCTTCAATCTCTTTTTTGCCAGTTCAGGCATCCCTCCAAACCCCCTTTGAAAGTATCAATAAATAAAATCATAAGTAACCTTTTATTTTTACTTTTTTTTTTTTATTCACAGGTACAGGAATTTCTTATTCCATCCTATCTCTACTACTAAAACTGCTACAACTCCCTCCTTTCAGCTCTTTCCCACTCAGCTGAAATCTCCCACTATCAATCTATCTCACAACTTAAGCTTAAACCACTATGAAGTTTTTTATTTCACCTATATCAACCTCTCCAACTAAAATTTTTCACCTCCTTCCCGAGCTGTCCTTCTTTTTGGGACTTACTACTATAATTCTTTTTCTCTAACTAAGACTGGAGTCAGTGGGCTCATGGGAAGGCATCCCCTTCCCACAGTCAATTACTTCTTTCTCAAAACAACCCATCACAACCCAAAACCTACCCCAATATCCTAAAATAGATGTTGCAGAATATCCCCCACCCAACTACCTATCCCAATATATCCTACCAAAACACCTACGGGCTGCAAGATTGCAAAAGCCCGTGTGTGGCCAAAAGTGCCAAGCAATCTTTAACAACAACAAGTTTATGAGTTCAATTTATATTATTATTATTATTATTGTTATTATTATTATTATTATTATTATTATTATTATTATTATTATTATTATTATTACTATTTTTATTATTA
This sequence comes from Palaemon carinicauda, assembly GCF_036898095.1. Taxonomy (NCBI): domain Eukaryota; kingdom Metazoa; phylum Arthropoda; class Malacostraca; order Decapoda; family Palaemonidae; genus Palaemon; species Palaemon carinicauda. Next base: position 37,050,720 of record NC_090767.1, read on the forward strand.
TCAGGAAAGCAGGAATCCATGGGGTCCAAATATGGAAATCGGTCCAGTGTAGAGAGAGAAATAATTAGTGAAGAAGAAAAGTGTAGTAATTAGAACAAAACTAAAAGATGTTAGATTATGTTATGAATTTAATTTATGGAAACCTTTATGTAGTAAAAAAGTTTATTTATCAAAGGTAGAATTTCTTATACTTTCAATGTTAATTTGTATGTTTCCTAAAAATGAAAAAAAAATAAAAAAATAAGAAACCAATAAACGACCTCCAACAGAAAAACTTATCCCACAAACGAATGTGTCTTCCTGCTAAAGCCTGAACGAATGACTGGATTCAGGAAGTAAAATCTGTCTGGTTATCAAACCAAGGCCAGAAAAACCAGGAAAAGCACGTGGTCGGAGTATCGGGTCTACAAAAAGAGTTCAAAAGAGAAATTTCTAAACGAAATGAGCCCAGGAAAGAGCCCCTGAAATGATAACTGATCGACCGACTGGAGAACATTGGAGAAAAAGGCGATGGATCCTAAAAAAATCCTGGAAAAGACAAAATTCGACCAACCAGATGAAGGCAAATCAGTCCCCAGGAGTGAGAGGCAAGAATATATCGACTGGTAAAATGCCCGGCGATCACTGAACAAATATCAGCTGCTTAAACACTAGTACACCTAAACGCTATCTGTGTCAGGTGAAAGGGAAACAATTAGATAAGAGGAGCAGGGAGTACCAGGCAACCAGGCAAGACCAGATATGTATTTCACCCCCTAGTACTGAGAACAGAGCATCCAATCCTCATGGAATTGTAAGAAACTAAGAACACCGTCTGCCTCCCTCTTCCTATAGAGTGTCCAATGCCCAGATGAAGAGGCATGAAAAGCTGGCAACAGAACAAAACCGATATTATGAGAGAGACAAGAGTTGACCGCGACAAGACGAAGCGCATCCAACACAGATCCAAGAAGAGTGCTTGGAGCGCTCACTGGGTCTTTTGACTGGCCACAAAGAGCAAATAAAGCAACCTGTACTTGTGACTGCCACCCATCCCTCATCACCCAGAGGAAATTAGCATCCGTAGCATGTGCTTACTTGCCGAAGAGTGAGTGCCAGGATTATTTGCATAATCTCCAATCATGCAGTCACTAGACAGAAGAGGACCGACTGGTTAAATGTCATCAGATATTGGTTGTATACAAATGGAGCCCACTAGCAATGGCATAAAGAGCAGCAGTACAAATTGCTACCTGTCTCAAGTGAGTGACTGACATCGAGAGGCGAGCGGCAAAAAAATCATTCATCACAAGAATGATCACTTGTATGTTACCACACTAGCCTAACAGACATTAATGAGAACTACTGTGGTACCAGGCTGCCACGTGGAAATCAGTGGAGCATTCATCAATCAAGTCTAACTAACTCAGACCTGGGCTAAGTCATAAGAAGCACACCAAACTAAAGCCCAAGTGTATGACATCCTAATCTTAGCTCAACACAATGAGCATACAAACCACCAAGAGTTAGGACTTACCACATGCCCTGCTGTCGCCAACGGACTCAAGGGGCAATGATGCCAAATATCCGAGTGATGTAACACAAAAAAAGAGAGAAGAAAAGTAAAAAAAGCAATAGGCACCTTCAAGCACCGGTGACAATGACATCCTCATAACACGTCTAGCGTAGCTATAAATCAAATGTGAACTCATGGCATCTGACATACACGTATTTCAAGACTCAAGTCCAGGAAAGACAGTCACTACACACCTTCCGAAGAGAAAAATACAAAATGAAAATGCATCTCAGAGAGAGACAAAGCACCAAGCAAAGTCCGTACTCGCCATGTGCACAGCCTGAGACATCAAGGAGGAAACCAGTGAAAGCAAAGTAAAGCGGCCTTTGTCTTACCGACCCAATCCGGAAAATAGGGCAAACCTTATTCCATACCACATAGCTACGTGGCAGAAGAGCGTCTGAAACTCACAAACTCTTGTGACAGGCGCCAGAAAACCCCAAAAGAGAAATCTTGTAAAAAAAGCCCTCAAAACGGGGCCCTCTAACAAGAAAGAGAATCTCAAAACTGAGGAAAAAAGTTACAATGGATTCCTCTGTCCCCGATCCCAAGAGAGACAAAGGGCCAACGTGAAAGAATATCATCCTGAGACAAGAAACTCAGATTATCGCGATCTGGAAGGCCAAGAGGCCGAGGAGGGAACTCAAAAGGGAGATCATGACGACAAACAAAATCAATTTGTAGAAAAAGGAAGATCAAAATGACTGCGAAGAACAAACAGCCCCCTTATCCATATTGTCCCCTGAAGGAGAGGAGGCAGACAAATTAAAAGGGAAAGAACAGTATTTGGTCCCCAAAAATACCGATCATCACTCAATCACCCTACTCCAGTGCTAAGCAGTAAATTCTCAAGACTGTCTCTCTAATAGAATAAATAAGTCATGTTCAATTAAAAAAAGAACACTAATGCACCATAAGCGACTCCTTGCCAAAGCTCCAAGAACCTTCAAGCAAGAGGGAAGTTTGGCAACAAATGAGCTGTGTTGCCAAGAATCAAAAAGATGGACCAGACAGAAAGAAGGTGCTCTAAGCCTCCAAAACAAACCTCGCTCCATGTACGAGAAGCAGAGGAAAAAAAGGGGAGGAAAGGAGACTCTCATGAACCATAGACTCAAACCCTGGAAGAACACAATAGAACATGCAACTGGGACAGCACCCCATGGAGAACCTTCCTGAGATGCAACAAAGGGGAGGATGGGCCTGAACTACATCTCGCTGGCGAAGGGAAACTTCAGCCGAATTTAGCAAACTACGACCCAACAAGAGAGAACTCTAATAACCATGAAAAGGCTACACACCCTTCTGTCTTTTACAATCATATTTACATAGACAAAAGCCCCTTCTCAAGGCAACCAGCCCCCTCCTGGTCAAACTGTGTCTCAATGCCTACCTGTATTAGGTAAGACCCTACCACAAAATCCCACTTTATCTAAGTGCTCTCCGTTACTGTTACGGGATCACAAGGCGAATTGAAGGCTGGATTACTGTCAGGGTCCATCCAAGACCTTTTCCACCGAAGGTCTGCCCCACATCGGAATTCCCAATATGGGGATCTGTTGTACCTTTACCTAGGTACAATCACCAGGACCCTGACGAGGAGCTTCTAGAAAATGATAAATGAAAAATTATAAACCATTCAAAAAGGAATAATTAGAGTTGGAATAAGAAAAAGCATCTTTTAACCACGAACAAGGTCCGACTCTAAAATGGAATGGTAAATTATCAAGCAAACTCTAGAGAAGGAGCCAAAGAGCGTAAGGCCAAAATATATAAACAAGGAAAAAGACACAAAACAAAGCCCGATTTATGAAAAGACTCGAGTGTTTAACAAAAGCCCTCATTGCTATAGTACCCAACTCTATATGAGTCCCACGTGACTTAAAACCAGCAACTCACCTTGCAATCAGTACAATAATCGTCAAATGATTTATACTGAAATTAATGAAAATCCTCCATAAATAAAACATAAAAACACTACAGGAACTGATGTTGCAAAAGAGCCATAAAACTCAGAGAAATTGGAAAGAAGACAGAGCACACAAACTTTCAGCCTAGGCGCCAGTAACAACTGGATGTAAAAGTGAGTGGACAGCTGGGTCAGCTGGCAGTGTTGCCAACATATGGGGGACAGAATAGGAGAAATCAGCGTTATCAATATAGTTAAAATTTTAATGTTTTTGGAGACTCAGGCAAGGTAAATTACTACAAGGTAATGTTTATTATTATCTAAGATTTATTCATATTTCTAATATTCAGTTGAAGAAAAGATCTATAAAATAAACTTTCTCCTGGAAAAAATAATATTTATCAAATAACAACTTTCATATTTTTTAACAGTAATTTGTATTTTTCCTAACTTTAAAAACACAAGGACATTAAAGGAGTAAGATTTGTCTTAAAAACCACCGTGTTGACAAGTGAATGGGTCATATATCTTGGATCTGATTCCCAGTGGTCACAATAAGTAAAAGAAGAAGACTATCAGAAATGGTGATTAATTAAATGCAGTGGTTTTAGACAAGAAAATGCGATTAAGACTCAAGATGAAGATCTGAAAGACAGTCATCATGTCTCTACTATTATATGGGACAGAAACTCAGACTCTCAAGAGGGAAGAGAGAGGGACTGTTAGAAAAAACCAAGGTGAGTATTGTGAGATGGATAGCTGGAATATCACTGATGGAGAGGATGGACAGTCAAGATATAAGAATGTCATGTTTTTGTAATAGACCAGAAGTTTTTTGTCCAAGAAATTAAGATGAGATTCAGCAGCTAAAGACCAGATTGAAGGACAATGTTCGGAACCAGGTAGAATGAAAGAATTGAAATATTTCTTCAGTGGTAAAACCTTCTACCAAGGAAGACAAATTTTCTATGGTTCAGTCATTTGTGTGCATAGTCACACACAAATCGAGGGGAGAGACTCCTGACAGTGTGCCCCAGCAAAAGGAAAAAAGACAATTAGGAATAATGTTCGGCTTGCACAGAAACCTTTTCGCACATTTCTAGCTTTATCTTACAACAACTACTACATATTGCACCTTTTTTCCCTTTACCCAGATTTACAAATGCATATCTGGAAATCTTATTCATTAATTATAGGAAGAGAAAGGAAAAAAAAATCTAAACGGACAGAATTTGAGAGACGGCTTAAGAACAGAGAGAGTGAGTGTCTTCTGTTGTCTGACAGGTCTTTAGAGCTACCTCGTTATATTTCAAAAACCGTTCCAATTGAAGGAACATGATTTGCATCTGTTTAGGAATAAACTTATGATGGAAGATTTCAAAACAAAACTAATGAGACTAACAACTAATATGAGTTTTTTAGTTGAAGGAATTTGTTCTCACGCAAATCCAAACATTTCTTCATTCAAAATATCAAATTTTTTTATTCACATTTTTCTTAACTAAACAAAACAGCCTCTTTTTAATAGGAGAATAAATGTTTAAAGGGAAAACAATTTGAATTCTTCTCAAAACAGATAAGGATTTTGAAAAGTTTTCAACTTACCCGGAAAAACCGTTGGAATTCTTATCGAAAGTTGGTGGAACAGAGGCAAAGACTCTCCACATCAAACTTTAGCCTCAACCAGTTCTATGTGTGAGTCAATACAATAGGAAAATTAACTTTAATCATTTGTCCATTGAATGGGATAAAACTTCATATTGACCCTACTCTACATGTGTAATTAAAATGGTTTGACTCTAATGATTGTAACTATAACAGATTTTTGTCCAGTGGTTGAATCATGAATAGATCTTTACTTTTGAGCAATTGGAATATCGTAGAAAAACCTTTAGTATAATAACCTTATAAAGGAAGGATCATGAAAATGAATATAACTGACAAAATAAATATTTTCCACCAATATGCCTAGTTTTAGCAGTAATTTTTGTTTTTTAAACCCCAAGTTTAACAGCCATAGCTTTTTCTTGAAAACCTCAAGTTAAACTGTCAAACATTTTTCTTGAAAAAACGTCACATATGCATTAATGATATGAAGTTTGTAATTAATCATTGTTACACTTTGTCTGCATACGACACACAATATCTAGCCCTAGCATGTGAGTATGTTCAGTACATTCAATACATTTCTCTAGGCTCTACTGGACGATCAGTTTCTCATTCACCCCCAATGAACATATAACCGTGCCTCAGTTGCCCGAGTTTGTATCTGAAACTTAGACTAAAGCCACTACTGTCTCCAACGTTCCTGTTGGTTTCAGGACAAATGGTTTCTGGCCTTTCAATCATAACATCATATCATCATTACGTCCAGTTACCCGTCCACTCCAGACCCTAGTAGATCAAGCCAATCTTCCACACAGTTGAGCTCCAAGAGCATCAGGCCATTCTCCAAGGCTTCTCTTTGTCCTTATTGAAAGGAGAGTAAGATGGTACAAGCTTACACTCTGATTAAGAATGAGAAGGCCCTCACATATCTGAGAATGAAGGCAGAGATGAGGAAGAAGATATAATAAAAAAAAATAAGGTATTATCTGCAAGGAAGATATTGCAAGAAAAGAAACTGTGCAATTCACAGTAAGACTGTCTAGGTAGAGAAAGAAGGTGAGGAGGAGGACTTGGGTGAGGTTTCTATGCAGCTTGTTGACTCCTCGGACTATTTAGATGAGGTGTATGAGTGCAAGGGAAATTCTATTGATTTCCTGTACCATTTGTTGAGAAAGAACCAGAGGTGAAGGACTTTATAATTTTGCAGCAAAAAAATTATCAATGATCGTAATTCTGTTTTTTTCTGGTTTAGCTAAAACTTGAAGAGGGAATGAAGGTGGACGTATTGGTGTGCTGTTTTCCAGGTCTTGACCATCATGCAGGACAAGAGGTTAATCTTCCATTCCACTGTACGAAGACAGTTCTCTCCAAGAACACCTTTATTTTCCCTACCAGGACAGTATAAGAGAGTTTGGTAATCACCAAGGGTGTCACCAACAGACTGGTTGACTTGATTGAAATATAACAACATCTGATTGTCTTCATTATGCACTTATGAACCTGCCGTAGCCTACAAGTTAAGGTATATACTTAAATGCATATATTGTAATATTATTTTGCTCAAATATAAGTTTTTGTATCAATATTTTTAGTTTTTATGACCTTCAAAAACAATGGTCGATGTTCTCTTACTCCCCAGTTAGTGTTCCCCTACATTAGAGGTCCCAAATATTTTTATGTGAAAAATGTGACAGTTAATTTCTGAGTTGAGGATTTATGAGTATACCATATGTGGGCTATGCTGTGTAGTTTTCTGTGGGCACATTTTGCACTCTCTCTACTATAAAATGGAATTTTTATGAAGGGATTTCTAGTCATAGGTTGGTGTTCCACTTCCTTGCCCTAATAGGTAAGTATTTAAGTATATATAATCCTTTTTTCCCAAGGCAATTTGGATCTCCCTCATAATAATCAGTTAAAACTGTAAATACAGACACATGAAGTTATTTTTATGCATTCTTTAATATGAATTATATAAGTTACCTGTGTTTTGATATCTGTTGGAATCGCACGAATGCCATCAGTAGGCATACGAGATGTATTGGTTGTGTGGTGTCCATGAATGGCTAGAAGGGGCGAGTTATCATGAATGAATCACCAGTCAAGTAGATTTGTAGCTCTTATATGAACCATTTTACCTCCCATCTTACTCCTAGTAAATCTGAACTTACTATAAGTAATTTAATAATAAGAAAAAATTGAAGCACTTTAAACAGTTTTTCCTTACTTCATACATAAATGGGTAAAATTGGTAGCAGTCTACCTCGATTTACTGCCTGATAAAAAATAGACAGATGGAATGAGTTCCCCTTAATTGTGAACGGGGATTAGTAGTAATACCCGGACTTCTTGTTTTTATTCAGTATGCTAAAGAAAATATTAGTCAAAATCGGGAGTCTCCGAACTCGCAGCCCTGAATACTGTGACAATATCATTACATAAAGAAAGTGTTGGTGCAGCATCCCCACATAAACTGCTCTACATAGTTGAAGAGAAAGCCAGTGTGCGTAAAGGTAACTATTTTAAAATTCAGCAATAGCTAAGAAACTTTAAAATGATCACACTGTACAAATCAGGCAATACCTCATCGAGGTTGCTATGGAAATACACCTTGAAAGACTTAAATCCAGCAATATGGCACCTTTATCTCTCATGACCAAATTGGATCGCCCTGACCCTTTAAAACCTCTCTCTGTTATGCAGTACAATAAGTATATCTTGGTTCCATCTATCTGTAAAATAAGATCTATGAACAGAAGCGGATGCAAATTGATGCTCTGATGTTGTTGCATAGCTCTTCTATACAGAACTATTTAACAGGATTTCTATTGAATTGTGCATCCATTATGCATTGAAATTCTTCAATCAGTTTCTTATGACAGCCACGGCCTGATATAATAAGAAAAAAGTTCTTAAAACCGCGGAATATTTAATATTTAACTGTCATAACACAGGGTTTTGTTCAATTCGTTTAATTTTATTATGTATATGAAGAATTGCATAAATGTAAAAAATAAATATAGGAAAGAAATAATTCATACAGTTGTATAATATTGATATGTTAATTACATTAATATAAAATACAACTGGGAATCAAGCAGATATATATATATATATATATATATATATATATATATATATATATATATATATATATATATATATATATATATATATATATATATATATATATATATATATATATATATATATATATATATATATATATATATATATATATATATATATATATATATATATATATATATATATAGACAATCATGTATTAAAAATGGCATTTTCCAAATTTCTGTAAATAACTATTTTTAAGCAAGTAATGCATTGCAAATGCACACATCACACTTTTGCTGTGACTACATTAGTCCATATTTGGTGTTTTCAATTTGCGTAGGACACACTGATATAGTGATATGCCTTTAGTTCTGCATCGTCAGGAATAGGAGAGAGAGAGAGAGAGAGAGAGAGAGAGAGAGAGAGAGAGAGAGAGAGAGAGAGAGAGAGAGAGAGAGAGAGAGAGAGAGAGAGAGAGAGAGAGAAAGAGTCTTCGGTTTCCTAAGAATGAGGTCATAGAAGTTTACTATCTAGAACACGTGGTAAGATGATGATGATTAGAGAACAAAATAAAAGGAATCTCTCTCTCTCTCTCTCTCTCTCTCTCTCTCTCTCTCTCTCTCTCTCTCTCTCTCTCTCTCTTTCTAGACGTATATTACATACTTAAGCTACATAATACTGTATTATAATTCAGCCCCATAGCTCTTCGAGTTGTAACTAGCTAATGTTCTAAGTAATTAGCAGGGCTCCAAGTTACTGATGCTAAGTTAATACTGGTAGGACCGTCTCACTGAATACTTTTCTTTTTAGTGAAAGGGGCACTTTGTTTTTCATAATCTAATTTTGTTTACCAAATGTTTTCCATCCATGCTTATCATTCTTTTAATTTCGGTCTCATGTCCGGGGAAACTTTTATTGTCTGTCCTAAGGACGTATATTAATTACCAATCTCTGGAGGTTCGTTCATAACCCATATTTCTTGTCTCTGCTTCTTTTTCTATTCAAGTCTTCTATCACCTTTTGTGATTCCTCCCATGATACTAAACACAACTGTGTCATCAGCAAATCTTAAGTTGTTAAGGTATCTCCCATTAATGTTAATTCCTGCATTTTCACAATCTAAATTTTTTAAACTTCTAGACATGCTGTGAATAATTCAAGAGAGATGGAGTCTCCCTATCTAACTCCTTTCTCAATCGGATTTTTTTAACTAAATGTAGCTTTAAGATTGCTGTACCTCCTCTTCAAGTGTTCTGACGTTAGATTCTTCTATCCTTTGTTTGAAGGGCTTTCCTTACTGCCAGAGCTTTGTTATTATTAACCAATCTACAAGCCTAGTTGGAAAAGCAGGGTGCTATAAGCCAAAAGGCTCCAACAAGGAAATATAGAACAATGAAAAAAGGAAATAGGAAATAAAAAAACTATAAGAGACGTAATGAAAAATTAAAATAAAATAATAATAACAATAATAATAATAATAATAATAATAATAATAATAATAATAATAATAATAATAATTACATTATTTTGAGACACAATAGAATCTATTTTCTTGCAGCAAATGTTTTTAAGATGAACAGGCTGACATACGTCTTTTTATAGTTTATATATGAAATATCTGTCTTAATGTTGTTATTTTTTTTTAAAAATATATTACTTTAATTGTTCATTACTTCTTATATCGTATAATTTCCTTATTTCCTTTCCTCACCGGGCTATTTTCTCCTGTCGAAGCCCTTGGGCTTATAGCATCCTGCTTTTCTAACTAGGGTTGTAGCTTACATAATAATAATAATAATAATAATAATAATAATAATAATAATAATCATAATAATAATAATAACACCCTTAATGAAATTCAGGCTCTACTGGTTCCCAGGTTCCTCGTTGCTCTCTCCACAACACTGATTGTGAGCATAATACTAAAAGAGGCATAGTAGGTGCAAAGCTTTGCAATCTGCAGAAAATTCATCATTAGTTACCCACTACACAGAGAGAAACCGATTGGTAGAACAGTGGAACCTGAATCTACACTACACTATCGGATATTTTCTTTACAATCTCCAAGGAGACAAGTTCTGTCGCATCACGCTTAGAAGGTTTGTTTCTTTAAATAGCCAATTCATGGTAAAAAACATGAATTATCATTGTTAGTTATTGCCAAAACTAAGTGATAAACTAACTGGTAAGATATTTTTTATTTCGATATTGCTCCTGAAGATAAGTTTTAAGAACACTATACTTTCTATTTGCCCTAGACTCGTCATTTCCAATCTTAACCCTGGATAGGTACGGTCCTCGGACACCCCTTTAAGGGTATACTCGGACGCGAACGACCCCGACGCCAAAAAAAATTCTTGAAAAATCAGTTTTTGCAGTAACCTCCTTTTTTCTTTTGCCAAAAAAAACTTCAATGAATGCTTAAAACAACTGTAAAGATAAATACTACTCATCTGCAGAAAAACTATTTATTATAAATATTTTAAAAAATTAAGTAGAAAAAAAAAGACCTGACACAAAAATTCATAAAAAAAAAGTTTATACATATATACACAAATCCTTTTAGGAATTGATTCTTGAATGTTTAGGACACATCTTGATGTATTTTGGATGAAGTCAGACCCATGGAGGTGAAGATCTGAAATGAGAAAAAAAGGGTAACTTTTTTTGGCCAAAAAAAATTGTCCAAATTTCATGAATTTTTTTGGGTACCCAAATGAAATAGGAAGTGGCTAATTTTTTTAGGGAATAAACATATGTTATCCTAAAATAGAAATATGTAAAAAAATCTTCATTATTTTGTAAATTACATTTATATCAGGGGCCATATCTAAAGGTAATTTTTTAAGTACTTGGAAATTTCGTAAAAAAATACATATATTTAATATATAATATGATATTTATGCAGGTAAAAATATACCAAAATATCACAAATTCTATAGGGAACAAGAATATATATAGATAGGGCAGCTTACGCTTCGGATATGTCCACAAAATGGCCGCCAACCACACTGACTCAGACTCCCTAATCTGCCACTTGAAATGTAGGAAGGGTATGTCAATTTCAAGGTGTTATTTACTAATCTAATTATTATTGGATATGCATAAAAATTGTATGGTGGGTTGCTGGATAATTGTCTATTATTTTACGACTATAAAATTAAAATTCTGACCCAAAAAATGTTTTTTGAAGGGAAATAAAATCGAAAAAAAAAATGTAAAACAATATTTTAGCTAAAAAAATTTGATGATATTCAATCAAAAAAAAAGTAAACAAAATTTTTCGACAAATAAACATCTAGAGGAATCATTACTCTGTGATAGTTCCTTAGTACGTAGTAATTTTGAAAGAATTGGGAAAAAACGAAAAAATGGCAATCACCGGAAAATCGAACACATACCTATATATACGCCATATCTGGCTAAAAAAAAGATAGGCATGGGTAGCCAGATCATCTAGAAACACTTTCCAACACTATAAAAATATAAGTTTTGCGACACTACTTGCCAATTCCTTACGGTAACATGACTAAGCAAAAAAATGCAAAACAAATAAAAAGGGGCACTCGTGGAAAAATGGCCATTCTAATATACGGCATTTCAGAAGAAAAAAAAATTTCAGCCACGTGCTAAGCAAACCATCAAGGCATATTTTCCGACAAATAAACATATAAATGAAATATTACTCTGTGATAGTTCCTTAGTACGTAGTAATTTTGAAAGAAATGGGAAAAAACGAAAAAATGGCAATCACAGGAAAATCGAACACATACTTATATATACGCCATATCTGGCTAAAAAAAAAATAGGCATGGGTAGCCAGATCATCTAGAAACACTTTCCAACACTATAAAAATATAAGTTTTGCGACACTACTTGCCAATTCCTTACGGTAACATGACTAAGCAAAAAAATGCAAAACAAATAAAAAGGGGCACTCGCGGAAAAATGCCCAACATTCTAATATACGGCATCTCAGATAAAAAAAAAAAGACATGCACGTGTTAGCCCAACCATCAAGTCACACTTTCTAACACATAAACATGAAAAAAAAAATCAATAATATACGGCAATTCCTTACTACGTAGTAAATTTTTACAAATATTGAAAAAAATACAAAAATTGGCAACCGCAGTTAAATACCCAATATACCAATAACTACGTCGTATCTGACAAAAACAAAATCACGCATGGGTAGCCAGATCATCTAGACACACTTTCCAACATTAAAAAAGCAAAAGTTTTACGACACTATTTCGCAATATCTTACGGAAAAATGACTTGGCAAAAAAATTAAAAAAAATTAAAAAGGGACACTCGCGGTAAAATGCCCGACATTCTAATATACGACATCTCAGATAAAAAAAAAGACATGCACGTGTTAGCCCAACCATCAAGGCACACTTTCTAACACATAAACATGAAAAAAAAAATGAATAATATACGGCAATTCCTTACTACGTAGTAATTTTTACAAATATTGAAAAAAAAACAGAAATTGGTAACCGCAGTTAAATACCCAATATACCAATAACTACGTCGTATCTGACAAAAACAAAGTCATGCATGGGTAGCCAGATCATCTAGACACACTTTCCAACACTAAACAAGCAAAAGTTTTACGACACTATTTGGCAATATCTTACGGAAAAATGACTTGGCAAAAAAATGAAAAAAAATGAAAAAGGGCCACTCGCGGTAAAATGGTCCTCGTGGTGATGAACGACATTTTAACTAAAAAAAAAAACATGCACATGGTAGCCAAACAATCCACCAAGACTTTCCACAACTGATAACCTATACAAGTTGCATCATTCTACGACAATTTCATAATACGTAATAACTTTGATAATTATGCAAACTACCTCAGAAGGGTAAACTCGGACGCGAACGACCCCGACGCGTCTCAGAAATCGGGGAAGGAGTACAGCTACAGCAATGCACATCTGGACACTACTAGAGCGTGTAGGGGAGACACCTCCTGCAGGTCGATCACCCACAAATTCAGTCACAGGGGTGAGTCACGTGAGAAAAACCTGTTTTTTTTTGACGCTCGGGGTCGCAAACGACCCACCGTACCTATCCAGGGTTAATATGACAGCTAGTTTACTTTCGTGTAATATCAGAGGTTTCTTTTTTTTCCATTATTTATCATCTGTTAGTTGTCTTCTTCATATCATTCTTATTTCCTCATAATAGGCTACCATAGAATTCGAGATTAAGAAATATCAGATCTACTTTAAGTTTAACGTTTTCAGTATCTTAACGTGTAAAACCTCGCATTTAAATCTCTCCAGCATTCTTAACCCTTTAGCAAAGAGAGGCTGGAAACACGAAGTATTATTACATTCAATCTAAAATTCACAAGGACGGAGACTGAAGAAATGAAACCACCCAAAACGATTCAATAAATAGGTCTAATTGTCCTCCTAACCAAGGTCTTCCATCTCTTGAGCGAGGGAACATATGGAGAGCTTGCTACTTCTAGAATGACTACTTTGTCGTCTACAGCTTGCGCATTGCGATGTGCTAAAGGTATGAATTTCAGCTTTATTGTCCAGACCATTCATAGATTGAAAATGGTATCTCTCTCTCTCTCTCTCTCTCTCTCTCTCTCCTCTCTCTCTCTCTCCTCTCTCTCTCCTCCTCTCTCTCTCTCTCTCCACCTTGTGATGGAATAAAAAAAAAAAAATCAGGTAAAAAATCCCAAACATGAGGAGGATTGATTAAAATAATTCTCATGTTTCTTCTTCTTGGTGAATTTAACGATTTTTTGCCTATTCATTTATCGCCTCCAACACTTTACATCTTTTTTAGCGTTAGTTTACGATAAAATTTGTAAATATATAGACGAGCACACAAAAAATAAGCAGAACATACCGTATAGAGAGAGAGAGAGAGAGAGAGAGAGAGAGAGAGAGAGAGAGAGAGAGAGAGAGAGAGAGAGAGAGAGAGAGAGAGGTTTAAAAAATAAAACGGATACTTTACTTATGGGGTACCCATTTAATTACTTTTCTTCAAAAATTATATGAGTGGCTTAATTTAGTTTTCCATGTAATTTGTCCATTTTCTTTAATTAGTTTACAAGATAATCAAAGAAAATTGACAAATTATATGGTATACTAAACTAAACCACCCACCATATAGTTCTTGAAGAAAAGAGTAAAGGTAATTAAAGGATTGCCAACGGAACCAGATGAGGTTAAATAAATATATAAAATGGTATTTGTAGCAATAAATATTTTTTTTTTTCACTAAAAACAACTATTTGAAACAAGAAACACACACATTCTCCTTGACAAAAATACAACAATCTGTATTTTCCAAATTCCAAACCAGAGGCTGTCAGTCACGTTCCTTCTTAAGTTTAACCCACCAAACACCATTACAAACTATGGTTACTATAAAATACTCATTTTGAAAGCATTTTTATAATCTACAGTACATGTTTTTTTATCAAGAATCAAATAAGAGTGAAACCTAATGAAAATTAATCATTTGTGTTTATAATACAAAATGTATCAAATAACCTTTCTCTATCTCAAAGACTTTAAGCAAGTAAATTGAGAATTGATATTATGTTAACGCTTCTTATATAAACCTTTAATGGAGAACTTTGGCATAGATTATTGAGTCTTTTTACTGGGCCTGCAGATGGTCTGTGTGTTGGTTTTAGCGTAAATGTTCTCAAGACAAACGGTGTTTGATGTTAGTCTTTTGGAAGAGATTCGTCATGTTCACATGAAGCCATTAAGTTTCTGCTTTTCACTTGGTAAGACTATTTTGAAACTATAGTCTGGCCTATTCTTTACATACTCTCCTCTGCTCTCATACACCTGACAACACTGAGACTACCCAACAATTCTTTTTCACCCATGGGGTTACTGCACTATAATTGATCAGTAGCCACTTTCCTCTAGGTAAGGGTAGAAGAGACTTTAGCTATGGTAAGCAGCTCTTCTAGGAGAAGGACATTCCAAAATCAAACCATTGTTCTCTAGTCTTGGATAGTGCCATAGCCTCTGTACCATGGTCTTCCAATGTCTTGGGCTAGAGTTCTCTTGCATGAGGGTACACTCAGGCTAACTATTCTATCTTATTTCTCTTCCTCTTGTTTTGATAAAATTTTAATAGTTTATATGGGAAATATTTATTCTAATCTTACTGTACTCTAAATATATTTTTCTTTTTTCCTTTCCTCCCTGGGCTATTTTCCATGTTGGGGCCCCCGGGCTTATAGCATCGTGCTTTTCCAACAGGGCTTGTAGCTTAGCAAGTGATAATAATAATAATAATAAAAATAATAATAATAATAATAATGGTATCACTGTTTCAAAAGATCTGTAAGATCGGATAGACTCCAATAGATTCAATTGGTCCCTAGTCTTAGTTTCCTTTTGAAAGTAAAATTGCAAAAAAAATCAAGACAAATTTATCTAGCACCCCAACATGCAGCTTACCAGTAAAAAAAAAAAAAAAAAAAAAAAAAAAAATCTTTTGTATTATTGTCAAAAAGTAATTTGATCCAATTTTGTACATTTTTCTTGTTCATAGATTAAGACTTTTCATAATAATAATAATAATAATAATAATAATAATAATAATAATAATAATAATAATAACAATAATAATAATAATAATAATAACAACAACAACAACAACAATAATAATAATAATAATAATAATAATAATAATAATAATAATAACCATGTAATCACAATCATAATAATAGTAATAATAATAATAATAATAATAATAATAGCAACATCAATAACAGCAACAACAATAACAACAACAATAAAAATAATAAAAAATGTAATAATAATAATAATAATAATAATAATAATAATAATAATAAATCAAGAAGCTAACGATAATTCTAATACCCTTTGGCTGCGTAGTGCTGGGAGGATTTTTGTCCCCGAAAAACGTAATTTGCCGGCAAATTTTGAAGTTTATAGAAATTAATTTCTAAGTACCCCCTGATATTGGAAACAATGTTTTCCATCTATTCATGACTCTTAAACTCTATATTTTTTTTGTTTTAACACATTTTTTACAATTTTTACCCAAAAAACGTACTTTTTCAAAAAAATTACGAAAATTGCATATCATCACAATTGACATGTAAAATGGGTTGAAATATGTTTTTTATGATGAAAAATAACTAAATTAATGAAATATACTGAAATATTGTTATGATTATGTACTTAAATTTTGATTCAAAACTAGTACAAATTTTGTTATATTTTGGAAAATATCAAAAATTGTTAATAAAACCAGAAAAGTTATGGAAGTAAAATTTTATTAAAAAAAATATGAAAAAATTACAAACAATTGACAAAAAAGACATATTTACTTCTTTTCATCCTTACTTTTACATGTTTTCTTATAATTCATCACAGTATGAAAAATTTCAAAACAGGGGACAACACAAAGAGGAGGGTTTTGTGGGCACTGTTTACAGAAATATGATGTCTGCTTCCTCTTACATGTCCCCTTTCCTTTTTTTTTTGCAACATTGAGATGGCAATATTGAACAAACACTACAATTAGGTAGGTACTTCTTATTTTCATACTGAGCAATAAAATGCCTTTCCCCCAAGCGCTTGTTTTCCACCAAGTCCCTAACAACATTCTTTCTTCTTGGCTTTGTGTTATATCCTTCTAACAATCCTTTTATTACCTCTTGTCTAAACACAACCTGGGTCAATTTCTTTCTATTTTGCAAGTTGTAACTAATTTTGGAATTTACAAGAGCAACTTCAATCACAAAATGCCAGAGTGTCTGATACCACTTTTTGCTACGGTGATTGAAGGGGTAGGTTGAGCAGAATTGATCAAAAAGGTCTACCCCTCCCATATATTTATTGTACTGAGCTTGCAAAGATGGTTTATCTACTTCCCTTACCCCTTTCTTAGATTGAATAGATTTTTTCACTGTACCTGTGTCCCCAACACTCGAAAGGATATTTATTCTACCACTATCTTGCCAAACGACAGCAACCAATTCCTCATCTTTACTCTTCCACATTATTGGTAGCTGGCCTTTCTTAGGTTTTACTTTTTTCATCTGTGATGGCAAATATTTTCTGTTTGGACGAACTGTCCCACATGCTCCAGTACCTTTACTTCGAAGTTTTTGAAAAAGGGGTGCTCCACTAAAAAAGCTGTCCATGTAAACTACATGGCCTTTGTTTTCAAAGCCTTCAAACAAATTTTCTACAACAGATGCACCAAGTCCTTTGCCTTTATTAGAATCTAGCCCCTTCCCTGTGTAAACATCAAATTTCAACAGATAACCAGTCTTAGAGTCACAGAGAGACCAAACCTTAATTCCCCATTTGGTAGGCTTTTTAGGCATGTACTGCTTAAAAAAAAGCCTCCCTTTGAATTTCACCATACTTTCATCTACACTCAAATCTCTACCACTTACATAATATTTAGAATATAGATCTTTCACCATGTCTAAAATTGGTTTTATTTTATAAAGTCTGTCATCATTACCATCAACAGAATTATCTGCAAAATGTAGACAGGAACGGATAATTTCATACCTGTCACGTGACATTATATTGGAAAAACCAGGTGTCTCAGTTAGCCAAAACTTTTTAGAAAAGTAGCTTGCTAGACTACTTTTGTGCACTAATCCCATTGCAATTTCAATAGCAATGAATGCTTTTATTTCCCCTGCATCCACATCTCTCCATGCTCTGTACCGTGATCGAGGGGCTAAAGGTTGCATTTTTTCTATCATGTATGCTGCATACCGGTTAGTTTCCACAGCTACATGATCATATATTTCATTAGGAAACAACTTAGAAAAGCATAAAAATGGAGTGCAGTCATCTAAATTTACAGCCCTATTAGTTTCTGAATAAATTGGTATAGACTTTACCTTTATTGGAGGATCTGTGCCTACATTCTTTATATTCACCCATGAATCATCAGTTAGTGTTTTATTCAAGTCATCATCTTCAACTTCTTCATCAGCATCTTCAACTTCTTCATCAGCATCTTCATCTGCGTCTGCTTCATAATCCTCATATAGTTCTTCTTCCCTTTGTACAAATAAATCTTCTGTTTCTGAGTCTTCTTCTGCAAGAATATCAGCAATCTCCCGTTGTGTTGCACACCTCTTCCTTTTTGAAGCCATTATAGGTGACCCTGAAAGTAAAAAATAAAATTAGCATACCCTAATAAAGAAATTACATTTATAGCTACTAGACATATATATATATATATATATATTACTGTACATATACATATACATATACACACACACACACACACACACATATATATATATATATATATATATAATATATATATATATATATATATATAAAGAGAGAGAGAGAGAGAGAGAGAGAGAGAGAGGTGAGTAGTATGTAGCCTACCGGTAGGCTTATGATTTGTCTTTACAATTCGCATATTATCACATATTTGAAGACACTGATATTAGGCCTAGAGTTTATGGTAATATACATCATATTCTACCATTATAATAAGTCCAGGCCTATACACAAAGTCTATCATAACATAATCGAAGTTGGCCAACTTACAGTAAAATAGGCTTACTAGGCTTGAAAGAGATGCCCTTCATATTACCTCCTATTACACCATATTTTACACTTATTTAATGATTTAATCAGACTTATTATAGTCTACTTATATTCAAGAACTAATAAGAATAAATAAATTATTACTGAAATAAATAATACATGCCTTTAAAACCTGATGTTTGTAAACAACGTGAACTTCGTCGCATCAGCTGATAACACCTGTTTTTGTTTACGTTTTGTTTCGTCTTCTGGTCACTAGATGGCAGCACCTACTGGACAGCAAACGTTTTCAGCGTACACTTGAATGTCAAAAGTATCGGCGGCGCTATTCAAAAAGTTTTTTCGCCGCCGTGGGGTAAACTCGCTTTTCGCAGTTAAGGGAGAAATTTTAATTTTCGAGTATACTTGCTTTTCGCAGTCAAAGGGTTTACTATGCATATCTCTATCACGTTTTCTCTCTGCCTACCTAAACAATCATTCTCAAATTTCTTTAAATTACCGAGAAAACAAGTAGGCCTACGCCCAATTGAAAATGCACGAAATAATCGCTAGAAAAGTCCTAAAATTCTTTAGGTATATTTCTCCAGGAGACATTTGGACTCTCGCATTAAGAAGGATAAACGGAAAAGGTAGACTTCCTATAATGACTTCAAATAGAAGCCGACAGAGAATGCCTACCACATTCCTCCATATGATTATTTCAAGTCAGATTTCATAGATTTATATTTAAAAAATAAAGTAAAAAGTACCAAAATTTTACATTTTTTAAAATATGTGGACTGCCAATTGTACTTAATAACCGGTAATGTACCAAATTTGGTTAACACATACCGAAAAACGTAACCATGTAGGCCTAATCCTGGGTGCCCAATCCAATAGTCCATTTCTTTTTTCGATGCAGATTTGCACCGACTCGCAGCGGTGCCCTTTTAGCTCGGAAAAATGTCCTGATCGCTGATTGGTTAGAATTATCTCGTCCAACCAATCAGCGATCAGGAAACTTTTCCGAGCTAAAAGGGCACCGCTGCGAGTCGGTGCAAATCTGCATCGCTAAAGGAAATTGACTATAGTGAGCTACAAGCATGTGTGGGCCTTTTTTTCACAGGACAATAGCGCCCTTCGAATCCTGCAGGACAAACCGTAGGGTCAATCCTCTGTGCGTACTGTATGGCCGGCTTAAAAATAGAGTTTTGTCTTTCTCTTTCGTTTTCCGAGGATTGAGAGCGTGAGAGACTCTTGGCTCAATCTACTCCTAGGCCTATTTTGCGCAAATATGTGCGTTATAATGGATAGAAAAAAACCCTCACAATTAGGCCTAGTCCGAGAGAGATACTGCTATTACTTTGTGTACCTTTAGCCCCAGGTGCTACAAATATTGCCTCTAACTCGAGCTTTTAATTCAGTACTTCTGGATTGCTAAGATATACCGCCTAACACGGTATATATATATATATATATATATATATGCAGAAGAACCACAGGGAAAATGAAAATACGAAATATACGATTAAGTCCTGACCTAGTTCCTCTGAAGAAGTATCACGAAACTAGTCAGGACTTGATCGTGTATTTCGTATTTTCATTTTTCCTGTGGTTCTTCTGCATCTCAGCATCACGTTTTCCTATAATTTATATATATATATATATATAATATATATATGTATATATATATTATATATATATATGTGTGTGTGTGTGTGTGTGTGTGTATATATATATATATATAAAACACGTAAAACGTATAATTATAAACTTGAAAAGTTGGCTGAATTTAGCGAGTTAATCGCCAACATAAACACCCACCAAATTTCTCTCCGACATTGAAGTAAACCAGTCGCTTTGCTGACCGTTTCCGTATGTTAATTCTCTTTTCATAATAATTAGACATTTTCAGAATAGTTCTTAGGACGATTAAGAACCCATTTCTAATATAAATTGAACGATGGTATATGGGATTGCTTATAATATTTACTGAAGGTAAAGAAGAAGAAGAAGAAGAAGAAGAAGAAGAAGACAAATTGAAAATAGACTTGCACGGATGACGAATGGTACGGTCTGGGAATAAACGGAAATGAACTATGACAAGAATACTCTCTCTCTCTCTCTCTCTCTCTCTCTCTCTCTCTCTCTCTCCGGTCATTAATATAGGAAAGAATTTCCACGAATGGAGTCAAAATGAACGGAGAATAAAGAAATCTTGGAAGAGGCTAGATCCTTTTCAGCGTCAAATTCATCCTGTTTTCCTTCAGAATTCATCCTATTTTCCTTCAGAATTCATCCTATTTTCCTTCAGCCTTCGAAGACACTTCGAAGATTCCTATCGATCAAAAACATTTGTGATTACTTATTATTTCGACTATTTCCTTGATTGTTAACACAAATATAAATGAAATTCATGCTGAAGATGAACATTACTTTCTGGGAATGAACGAAGATTAATGAAGACTTTCCAAAAAATTATATCCGAGTTAGATTTGTCTCAGAAGCGTCTTCGCTGATAGAAAGAAAACCATGAATAAATCTTTCCCGTTGCTATCGATTTTTTTATTAATTCATCTCTGTATTTCTTTATTTTTTGGATAAATAGTTTTTCATCTCTCTCTCTCTCTCTCTCTCTCTCTCTCTCTCTCTCATCCGGAGACTTTTTGGCTCCGGCATTTCGATTGAAGACAAGCAAAGATTTAGAGAGTAGTGGATTTCTCTCTGTCGAAGCAAACACAGAGACACACACTCTCTCTCTCTCTCTCTCTCTCTCTCTCTCTCTCTCTCTCTCTGACATTTTTTGATTATAAGGTTGATTTGGGTGCTATGGTAGTTAATAGTAATTATGGCTTACGTAAGTACCCTTTTGTCCTGTTGTTCACAAGTTGTATCTGTCTGTGCTAGCCTAACAAAAGTTGAGAGGTATGTAGACAGATTGATATCTATTTATAAAAGAAATCCAGTAAGTAACAGATTATTTTCATTATATTCAAATAGTTTATTATCGTCGTATAGAGCAATTGACTGCATATATACCCTACACCGATTTTCATGCCTATCGTGGCTGTGGGCAACTCGTAAAATTACAAGTGGAGAATCTGAGTGCCCATCCCAAGACTGTGAGACGAATCAAAGAAACCAGTGTCTAGTTTGTAAAAAAGAAAACTGTATATGGCAATGGGCAGAATGTGAGACAGTTCAGTTCATAAACGAATGCCCACATTGTGAAAATAAACTGTGCAAAGATTGTGAGACGAATCAAATAAACCAGTGTCTAGTTTGTAAAAAAGAAAACTGTATATGGCAATGGGCAGGATGTGAGACAGTTCAGTTCATAAACGAATGCCCACATTGTGAAAATAAACGGTGCAAATGTGCCACCACAGGAAATTTGAGATAAATTTTTCTTAAATCTAAGAGGGGAAGAAATGGACATCAACGAAGGTCCCTGCATTGTAACTCTACGAGAGTCGCAGTTCTGTGAGAAAGCCAAGGAAAACGAGGATCTGAGCAAACTGCTAGCAAGTTACGGGCAACGCATGCCCTGGTCGAATTTGACTAGGGTAGTAGGAAGCGATATTTCGCAGGCGGAATCGATTTGGACCATGCTGGTAAAGAGTGGGCAGTACCATTTTACTGGGAAAAACCTCCATCAGATAAGGGATGTGTAGTAGGCACCTACTACTTCTCCAACCTGGTACCACGTCAGGTTTGGGAAGCAATTACGGACTTGCACAATCCCTGGAACTTGCGTCGGTATAATTTTTTTTCAGAAATAACTGCCAGATGATGGAATGCAATTTGCTAGAAAATCTTGGCCTCCATATCTCTAGATATGATCGTGTCCCACTGGTGAATCCCCGACGGCGAGGAGAAAAAACAAGAAGATTGAATGTTTCAAGTGCTCATTTGTAACATCTTCTTCAAATAATTACAAATTTACCTCGTTAGTGAGTGACACGCCTGAATGCAATATGTGTTATATGCAAGGGAATGACGGGAAAAACGTCACAATCGACTTAGATGAAAATTTGGGCGAGATTTTGGAATGCCATTTAGGGGAGAGTTTAAGCGGTGCTGCGGAGGAGAGCATTGAAAAAATAAAGCTCTTAAGACAGGAGGCAAATCAGAAAGCAAATGAAAAGGAAAGAAATGAGAAGAGGAAGAAGATTAAAAAGAAAGAAGAAAAGTTTAATAAAAAGATTGTGAAGGACAATGGAAATAAGGAAAATAAGAACGATAAAATTAAAAAGGAGAATAACAAAAAGGAGGAGATGAATAGAAATCCAGAGGAAAAATTTCATAAAAAAGAAGAGGAGGAATTTAATAAAAAGAATGCAAAGGACCACAGTAATAAAAAGAATAAGAACAATACAATTAAAAAGGTGAAAAAGAATCAAGAGAAGGAGAAAGGAAAGAAGATTAAGAAGAAAAATAAGAATCCGGAAGAGAGGGAGAATCGGAAGGAAAAAACGACCACCACTCGTATTGAAGAACTAGAGAGGGAAATAGCAGAATTGAGAAGAGAAAAGGAGGATCTGCAGGAGGAAAATAGATATTTAAAGGATTGTCTCAGGAGACAAGACAGACACAAGCGTAAAGAATTGTGGAAAAATAGAAAGGAAATCAAACCACTCAAGAAGGACCTTCTAAGAGAAGAGCAAATCAATGATCTTTTGATGAGGCTATTTACACAGGCGGAGAGGATCAAAGAAAAGAAGGAGCATATTCAGAAAAGACGGATTTACAATTGGGAGGGCATTGACCGAACTTCGAAAAGCTCTCCAGAAAAGACCAAAACACACCAGTTAACCAATGATTTTTATTACGCATACGAATTTGATGTAGATATGAAAAAATACGATGGTGAAAATGAAATTATTAGATGTGAATGTCGTCATCATGATAAAAGTGAAAGTCGTAGATTTGAATATATTTCGGTGTCTCAACGCTCAGCGAGGAAGAGTAAGCACCCCGTCGAAGTGTTCCGTGTTAGGTTAGGCTGCGGAAGGTGTTTTTTGCTTCGGATTTTCAACCGAATCGATGCTATCAGGAAGTTCATCAAAAGTCGGCCAATCTCCATCATTTGTGGACCTAAATTTGTTATTGTGCCTTTGGATAAGGAGGAGGAGGAGAAAGAGAGAATAGAGAGGAGACCCAGAAAAAGGAATATCAAGAATCAGAAGGAAGAGATGGAGAATGGAAAGAAGAAGATTAAGAAAAATAAGAATCAGGAGGAAAAGAAGAAAGGAAAGAAGATTTAGAAAAATAAGAATCAGGAGGAAAAGAAGAAAGGAAAGAAGATTAAGAAAAATAAGAATCAGGAGGAAAAGAAGAAAGGAAAGAAGAAAATTAAGAAAAAAAAAGAATCAGGAGGAAAAGAAGAAAGGAAAGAAGAAATTAAGATAAAATACAAGAATCAGGAGGAAGAGGTGGAGAACGAAAAAGAGGAGACTCAGAAACAAGAGAATAGCAAGAATCAGAAGGAGAAAATCAACACCACTCGTATTGAGGAACTAGAGAGGGACATAGCAGAATTAAGAAGAGGAAATAAGGATATGCGGGAGAAAAATATACAGTATATCGGTCTCAGGAGACTTGACAGACACGTCTATACAAAATTGTGGAAAAAGAACAAGAAAATCAAAACACTTAAGGCGGAGATTCTAAGAGCACAGCAAATCAATAATCTTTTGATAGGGCAATATTTACAGGAGAAGGGGAACAAGGGAAAGAAGGAGAAAAAAGGAGATAACTGCAACAAAAATCAAATGAAGAGGAAAAAAGAAAAAAAAGAGCATGTTCATAAAGTACATAACAAGAAGAATCAGATAGATAGGGAGAATGGAATAATTTACAAGATGGAGTAAGCAGAAGGAAGAAGTCTCACTTATTCCAGTATGCAGTGTTCTTTGATAAAGATTCACCTGTACTGTTTCTTTATCAAGTGGACCAATGCAGAAAAAATAAGTGTGACCTCTTTTAGTATACTCCCCTAAAATAGATTACAATGTACTGGAATACTGGAAGAAAAGTTTTTGGGTTTGTTTTTGTTCCTATGAACCTTCTGGATCAAGAGAGTGCCAAGTGCATTCCAGCCTTCCAGGTAAAAGTGAATAATTTACAAGATGAACTAAGCAGAGGGAAGAAGTCAGACTTGTTCCAGTATGCAGTGTTCCATAATAAAGATTCACTTGTACAGTATCTTTATCATGTGGACAAATGCAGAAAAAATAAGTGAGACCTCTTTTAGTACGCTCCCCTGAAGGAGATTCCAATGTACCGGAATCCTGGAAGAAAAGTTTTTTGGCTTGTTATGGTACCTATAAACCTTCTGGATCAAAAGCCATTGAGAGAAAAGTTCTCAATGCCAAGTGTATTCCAGCCTTCCAGGTAAAAGCAAAAAATCCAAAAGATGGACTCAGTGGAGGGAAGAAGTCTCACAAGTTCCAGTATGTAGTGTTCCTTGATAAAGATTCACCTGTACTGTTTCTTTATAATGTGGACAAATGCAGAAAAAAATAAGTGTGACCTCTTTTAATACGCTCCCCTGAAGGAGATTCTAATGTAATGGAATACTGGAAGAAAAGTTTTTAAGTTTGTTATTATACCTATGAACCTTCTGGATCAAGAGAGTGCCAAGTCCATTCCAGCCTTCCAGGTAAAAATGAATAATTTACAATATGTACTCAGCAGAGGGAAGAAGTCAGACTTGTTCCAGTATGCAGTGTTCCATAATAAAGATTCACTTGTAATGTTTCTTTATCATGTGGACAAATGCAGAAAAAAGAAGTGTGACCTCTTTTAGTACGCTTCCCTGAAGGAGATTCTAATGTACCGCAATACTGGAAGAAAAGTTTTTTGGCTTTTTATGGTACCTTTTAACCTTCTGGATCAAAAGCCATTGCGAGACAAGTTCTCAATGCCAAGTGTATTCCATCCTACCAGGTAAAAGGGAATAATCTATAACATGGACTCAGCAGAGGAAAGAATCTCACTTGTTCCAGTATGCAGTGTTCCGTGATAAAGATTCACTTGTACTGTTTATTTATCATGTGGACAAATGCAGAAAAAATAAGTGTGACCTCCTTCAGTACGCTCCCCTCAACAAATGAGTTGTAATCAGAGATAGATCAAAGGTAGTACTCTCTAGCCAATCAAAGGTTCCAATAACTTTCACTGTTGACTCACAACTTGGTGATCCTACTACCTATCTTTACTTACGCATATATATATATATATATATATATATATATATATATATATATATATATATATATATATATATATATATACATATATATATATATATATATATATATATATATATATATATATATATATATTTATATATATATATATATATATTTTATATATATATATATATATATATATATCTATATTAATATTGTTACGCCCAGTGTAGGCCGTAGTTCTGGTTCTTTAAACTTTGATTTTTTAAAGGAATCGTAGGCAGTACATTATTTATGTAACACGGTGAACTGAGGAAAGACAGAACAAAAACACTGGAAAAATCTAACAATATTTATTACAATACACTTAAATAAATTCAACCTTGCACCAGGAGTAACAAAAAGCTCCTAAGACAAACAACAATGAGTAAACAAAAATGTCCTGGAGGACTAATATACAGAGTCCTCTAAATACACAAGGTTGACCTATATCTAATAATCTTAACCCTAACATAGAAAAACTAAACAGATCAAAAGTATGGCTCATATATTAAGACGGGCCCACAAATATCAACAAACCACTACCCTATTACTAAACAGATAGGAATAAGGAAGACAGGAGAAATTAAAAGGCAGAAAACCTTAAAATTACCTACCTACACACAAACGTTTAAAGCTAAACCAAATACCAAATAATAAAACATAACACAAGGCAGCATACAAATACACATGCTACATACTAAATGCATAAATACTTAAATACCTTCACAAAAGAATTATGCAGAGTCATAATTTATAGATACATGTAAATAACCCAACACTGTATTAACTATCTGTGAAATAACTCAACAGTACTTATCCATACATGGATTAGACGACAGAGAGGGGACGAACGTTCATCAGCATCAGAGGGAGTATCATTAACACCAGGAAAAGATCGTAACTTTACCTGGGTAATAACTCCCTACGTTCCCCCTCACGGACCCTTGGTCCACAGACGAGCAGCGTAATAGAAGTGATGATGCTCTTGGATCACGGCAATAGTACCTCCAACAGTGCCGGGACGGAACGACGGCACCGTCTTCCCGCAGGATCCTCAGGCGGGGAAAATAACGCCTAGTGAAGGTTGCAAGTGACACATACACTTGCAGGACGTAACAAGCGAGGTGGCTATCGCAGGTGACAAAACCCCTGCATACGTGGTCCGTGATCCAAAGAAGTGTACAATTTACCGCGGGTGGCTCAAAGACACCAGCGAAATAATCCTCCAAAGGAAACTATTCCTTATGAAGGAATAAAAGGCGTCTACCAAGGGCTGCTGAATTAGTATACACGTCTGTGCTCAAGGTACGGTCCGAACTGAACATTCCAGGCAGCAGTAGTCTCGTCCACGGCTCTCACTAAACACCAAACACTCGGAAAAAAAAAATAAACAAAAGAGCTAATGGCAATTCACTAATTAACGACGGAGGAGGAGCGAAGGTTATCACCGAACTCTTATGAAAAGGGCAGTTAACATTTACTCCTGCCGAAGACCGAATTTATTTATAAACAATTAAATAACCTACTTTAACATAACATATATACATACATACATGCATATTGATATAAAGTAATTTACACCAATAACTTTATGTCAAAAGAATATTGTGAATTTCCCATCTTATGAATTACGTTAGACAAATTAAATGTATTTGTTCTTCCCAATACTCAGCTTAGGTCTTACACTTCGTTAAGCCAATCGTATATATTTCAGTTCTTGGTTTTATCAACTTCAGTTTCAGTAGTAATTAAGAGAAATCTCAAGTGGGAACAAAATTAATTTTTAAAAAATTAGGTTTCAGTGTTTCAGAATTAGTTATCGTTTTATATGCTTCAATCTATTGTCCACTATGAGCCTATTGCATCTTTTTTTTCATTTAACAATTTAAGAAAAATAAATAACTTGACGATTTAAATGCATTTTGTTGAGAAAGATACTTTCTTTAAGAACGTAAAAATCTTTAATGAAGAAATAAATTGCTATATAATACACACTGACAGAATCCATCGCATAGTAACCTTCATTAGCAATACCAAGAAGGAATATCACTCCTTCCACTCTCCTTGAGGGATACACCAGCCATCCATTGAGATACTATCGCTTGAGTGTTATTTTGTCCTTTCACTGGCTAGACAATACTACATAGGATCCTTCTCTCTAGTTACGGTTCACTTTCCCTTTGCCTACACACACACACACACCGAATAGTCTGGGCCTATTCTTTAAAGATTCTCCTCTCTCCTCACACACCTGACAACACTGAGATTACCAAATAATTCTTCTTCACCCAAGGGGTTAACTACTGCACTGTAATAATCCAGTGGCTACTTTCCTCTTGGTAAGGGTAGAAGAGACACTTTAACTATGGTAAGTAACTCTTCTAGGAGAAGGACACTCCAAAATCAAACCATTGTTCTCTAGTCTTGGGTAGTGCTATAGCCTCTGTACCATGGTCTTCTACTGTCTTGGGTTCGAGTTCTCTTGCTTGAGGGTACACTCGAGCAAACTATTCTATCTTATTACTCTTCCTCTTGTTTTTTAAAGTTTTCATAGTTTATATAGGAAATATTCATTCAAATGTTACAGTTCTTAAAATATTTTATTTTTCTTTGTTTCCTTTCCTCACTGGGCTATTTCCCCTGTTGGGGCTCTTGGGCTTATGGCATCTTGCTTTTCCATCTAGGCTTGTAGCTTAGCAAGTAATAATAATAATAATAATAATAATAATAATAATAATAATAATAATAATAATAATAATGATACAACTACAGATTTCTAGCTAACAAACACTACTATAACCGGCTGAAATTTAGCGTTCGGAAACTTCATAACCTAGCAGAAATCGTTGAGGTAAAAAAAAACCCGAGAGAGAGAGAGAGAGAGAGAGAGAGAGAGAGAGAGAGAGAGAGAGAGAGAGAGAGAGAGAGAGAGAGAGTTATGGTAAGTTAAACCAAAGAATCCTTTGGTATTAAAATCCATTAAAGTTTCCGCTACAATCACGTGAGAGGAGATGAGATTAATATAATCACTGTAATTTAAATTTAATTATAGTAAATTTCGTATATGACAGGATTCGAAACGAGGCAGTATATAAGATATCAATAAGAAATGCATTTCTCACGAAACAAAAGATGTGAATTTTTCTAAACTAACAAAAAAAGATTAAGGTAAATTCGAGAAATTGTAATGCTTTGGTAATATAATTGATATGAATAATAGCTAATACGGATGATCGATACTTAATAAATTATAAACTGAATATTAAATCACTTAATAAAATAAAGATAATCACCAAGTTGATAAATGAAAAGTGTTTCGACTTAATACGATGGCTGAATCTTTGTCTTAATGATTTTCACATATAAAATAACCACAAAAACACAAGATTTCCTTCATCTTCCGAGAGAGGGCATGTTACGGGGGGGGGGGGGGGGGTGTTAGCGGTTTTCGTCCTCAATGACTCTTCTCCTCTCAAGAAAATAAAATTAACTATTACAAGTTTTGAATATACTGAAAAAAAATTTATACCAAAATAATAAATATTGATTGTAATAGTTTTCAAACCTACATCCCAATAAACATGAATGAAAACTCGAGTTAGCGACCTAGTTGCGTCAGCGGACTGTTATTTGTCTCTCAGCGCTCAGATATATAATATAAAATACGTGGATATCATATCAGAAAAATTGCCTTTATAAATAAATATAATGTATGAATATTCTGTTATGACTCTTGTGATTAGCTGCGTTATCAACATTAGTGATTAATGCAACTATCTATTACAATTGCCCCAAGTACAGAGCTTAGAAGTTACAAAACATGATAAGAGGCGGAACATTGATAAAACATCTTCTACCTCGACTGATGATTAAAGGCTATCCATAAGAAGTCGAAGAATCTTTTCTTTTTTCCCCCAAAGTTTTCGGATTTGACAGTGCTGACTGTGCTACACGTAGGTCATGTAAGCCACTGGGGTTTTCCGTACGTGGAGCGAAAGTATACAACAAATAATGTAAACTAATAAACCGATTGATATAAGATATAATCTTCATAAATATAGGAGTTTATTCATGCGTTAATAAACAAAACATCTTTGACGTTCATGATAAAATAAAAAGGTTATAACGATTCAATTGTGAACCTACTAATTTATAAAATTTATGCCGATTTCTTTTTTATAGAAATACTATATATTGTTGAAACTTACGATTATAAAATAAATATTTTTCTAATCGTAAAACTTTGTACAGAAATCATATCTAGGAATGACTGACTTGCAAGTTACAATGAAACGCATCCTACAGAATTTCGGTTAGAATTAGTTTTCCTTAACCCGGTAGGAGCTGAAGTGCGAATTAGAAAGACATCAAACCACCTAACCAATTCATAAATTTCGTCTAAAATGAAGTATATAATAAAAAAAAAATAGCAGCAAATTTCGCTACAAGAATTTGCCACCAATTGCGTACCTGGGTTGTACCAAAATGTTTTTATTTTTTTAATGATCAAATTGTATTTCTTTTCTGCTGAAGCATAAACTCTGCCCAACAGCTTTTGGCCGAGTATAGTTATTAAGTCAAATTTGATCTGTTACCCTTCCAAAGATGATAAGCCTTCTTTTTCCTCAATTAAAAGAGTCTATAATCATCATTGAACCAGGGTTTATTTTTTTTTTCGCTCAGTATTTCAACACACAAGAAAGGATACGCCTATCTATTCTGTTGACCAAACTCTCATTCAAGAGAACAACAGGGTCAACACTTTCAAACAACTGTGCCCAATTCAAATGCAAAAGATCACAAGGGAGGGGTAAGGTTAATAGAAAGGAAGAGAATTATTAAAGGAGAAATGGGGTTATGGTGGTATGCGGTTACTGATACTCCAATAAAAATTACTCTTTTTAGATATAGATGGTTGGTGAAGTGGTTTATAGTTCATAGAATTAAACAAATGAAAAAGAGTGTGGGTGTATTGGATTTCTTCCCAGCAGACATATTGCACTATGTTCATGCAAAATGCGAAAAAAAGGATGTCTTTGCGAAATAGTGGTATATCAATATCATCTCCACTACGGACGACGCGTATTCGGAAATTGACGAAATTTTTACTGCAAGGCGTCTCACTTGTTTATAACCAAGATTTTCGGTTCACATATACCTTCAGAGGACATTTCTTTATTCGGAATTATTTATGATAACAATCTTTTTAGTCTTAGTAATTTACTAATAACTCTTTCCTTACGCCAAAGTGCTTGTTGTTTAACAAAATTTTACATGATAGGAATTCCACATAAAATTTTATTCATATATCTCCAACTATACATCCACAATCATTTAGTATCATTCCTTAAACCTACTTCATTTGTTTTATGTTCAAAGGTTCCAATCACTCGTTCGTTGTTTTCTCTTCAAACAACTTGAATAACCCAAGAGCCTTGATTTTCATTCGAAATAAAAACTAATCATAAACCGAAAATACCAAGAAATAAAAAAGATTTTAAAATAGGTCCTAACCTCTTCAATCATGAGATACGTGAAAGCCTTCAATAGAAACTAGAGCTGAATTGGAGGAAAACCTATAAAACGAATTGGTAATTATCATCGAATGTGCTGTTATGAAAAGGGGAAAATTCTGTGAAAATAAATATTTCATATATATATATATATATATATATATATATATATATATATATATATATATATATATATATATATACATTATATATATATATATATATATATATATATATATATATATATATATATATATATATATATATAGTGTGTGTGTGTGTGCGTGTGTGTGAGCAAGAGATTGCAAATAAAAGTTTAGAACATTTAAAAAACCTTTTGAATTTCTTCAAAGAAACACTTGAATGTGATGCAAACACACAATATATATATATATATATATATATATATATATATATATATATATATATATATATATATATGTGTGTGTGTGTGTGTGTGTGTGTGTGTGTGTGTTTCACGAATGTGAAAATCATTTTATCATAACAAAAGTAGAATAGGCCCTTGACAATTGTGTAAAAACTAGATAACATTTTAAAACAATATCTCGACCATTTTCTTTTGAACTACTGACATGAAGCAATAGATCCAATCTGAATTGACAACTACTGATCATCCCTGGAACGGTACAGTGGGTCGTTCGCGACCCCGAGCGTAAAAAAAAAACAGGTTTTTCTCACGTGACTCACCCCCGTGACTGAATTTGTGGGTGATCGACCTGCAGTAGGTGTCTCGCCTACACGCTCTAGTAGTGTCCAGATGTGCATTGCTGTAGCTGTACTCCTTCCCCGATTTCTGAGACGCGTCGGGGTCGAGCGCGACCGAGTTTACCCTTCTAAGGTAATTTGCATAATTATCAAAGTTATTACGTATTATGAAATTATCGTAGAATGGTGCAACTTGTATAGGTTATCAGTTGTGGAAAGTCTTGGTGGATTGTTTGGCTACCATGTGCATGATTTTTTTTTAGTTAAAATGTCGTTCATCACCACGAGGACCATTTTACCGCGAGTGCCCCTTTTTCATTTTTTTTCATTTTTTTGCCAAGTCATTTTTCCGTAAGATATTGCCAAATAGTGTCGTAAAACTTTTGCTTTTTTAGTGTTGGAAAGTGTGTCTAGATGATCTGGCTACCCATGCGTGACTTTGTTTTTGTCAGATACGACGTAGTTATTGGTATATTGGGTATTTAACTGCGGTTGCCAATTTCTGTTTTTTTTCAATATTTGTAAAAATTTACTACGTAGTAAGGAATTGCCGTATATTATTCATTTTTTTTTTTCATGTTTATGTGTTAGAAAGTGTGCCTTGATGGTTGGGCTAACACGTGCATGTCTTTTTTTTTTATCTGAGATGCCGTATATTAGAATGTTGGGCATTTTACCGCGAGTGCCCCTTTTTCATTTTTTTGCCAAGTCATTTTTTCGTGAGATATTGCCAAATAGTGTCGTAAAACTTTTGCTTTTTTAGTGTTGGAAAGTGTGTCTAAATGATCTGGCTACCCATGCGTGACTTTTTTTTTGTCAGATACGACGTAGTTATTGGTATATTGGGTATTTAACTGCGGTTGCCAATTTCTGTTTTTTTTTCAATATTTGTAAAAATTTACTACGTAGTAAGGAATTGAAGTATATTATTGATTTTTTTTTCATGTTTATGTGTTAGAAAGTGTGCCTTGATGGTTGGGCTAACACGTGCATGTCTTTTTTTTTATCTGAGATGCCGTATATTAGAATGTTGGGCATTTTTCCGCGAGTGCCCCTTTTTATTTTTTTTTTGCATTTTTTTGCTTAGTCATGTTACCGTAAGGAATTGGCAAGTAGTGTCGCAAAACTTATATTTTTATAGTGTTGGAAAGTGTTTCTAGATGATCTGGCTACCCATGCCTATCTTTTTTTTAGCCAGATATAGCGTATATTTAGGTATGTGTTCGATTTTCCTGTGATTGCCATATTTTCGTTTTTTTCCCATTTCTTTCAAAATTACTACTTACTAAGGAACTATCACAGAGTAATGATTCATTTAGATGTTTATTTGTCAGAAAATGTGCCTTGATGGTTTGCCTAGCACGTGGCTGAAATTTTTTTTTCTGAAATGCGTATAATAAAATGTTGGCCATTTTTCCGCGAGTGCCCCTTTTTATTTGTTTTTCATTTTTTTACTTAGTCATGTTACCGTAAGGAATTGGCAAGAAGTGTCACAAAACTTATATTTTTATATTGTTGGAAAGTGTTTCTAGATGATCTGGCTACCCATGCCTATCTTTTTTTTTAGCCAGATATGGCGTATATATAGGTATGTGTTCGATTTTCCTGTGATTGCCATTTTTTCGTTTTTTCCCATTTCTTTCAAAATTACTACATACTAAGGAACTATCACAGAGTAATGAATGATTCATTTATATGTTTATTTGTCGGAAAATGTACCTTGATGGTTTGCCTAGCACGTGGCTGAAATTTTTTTTTCTTCTGAAATGCCGTATATTAGAATGGCCATTTTTCCGCGAGTGCCCCTTTTTATTTGTTTTGCATTTTTTTGCTTAGTCATGTTACCGTAAGGAATTGGCAAGTAGTGTCGCAAAACTTATAATTTTATAGTGTTGGAAAGTGTTTCTAGATGATCTTGCTACCCATGCCTATCTTTTTTTTTAGCCAGATATGGCGTATATATAGGTATGTGTTCGATTTTCCTGTGATTGCCATTTTTTCGTTTTTTCCCATTTCTTTCAAAATTACTACGTACTAAGGAACTATCACAGAGTAATGATTCATTTAGATGATTACTTGTCGGAAAATGTGCCTTGATGGTTTGCCTAGTACGTGGCTGAAATTTTTTTTTCGGAAATGCCTTATATTAGAATGTTGGCCATTTTTCCGCGAGTGCTTTTTTTTATTGGTTTTGCATTTTTTTGCTTAGTCATGTTACCGTAAGGAATTGGCAAGAAGTGTCGCAAAACTTGTATTTTTATAGTGTTGGAAAGCGTTTCTAGATGATCTGGCTACCCATGCCTATCTTTATTTTTAGCCAGATATGGCTTATATATAGGTATGTGTTCGATTTTCCTGCGATTGCCACTTTTTCGTTTTTTCCCATTTCTTTCAAAATTACTACGTACTAAGGAACTATCACAGAGTAATGATTCCTCTAGATGTTTATTTGTCGGAAAATTTTGTTTACTTCTTTTTTGATTGAATATCATCAAATTTTTTTAGCTAAAATATTAGATTGTTTTACATTTTTTTTTCGATTTTATTTCCCTTCAAAAAATTTTTTTGGGTCAAAATTTTAATTTTATAGTCGTAAAATAATCGACAATTATCCAGCAACCCACCATACAATTTTTATGCATATCCAAGAATAATTAGATTAGTAAATAACACCTTGAAATTGACATACCCTTCCTACATTTCAAGTGGCAGATTAGGGAGTCTGAGTCAGTGTGGTTGGCGGCCATTTTGTGGACATATCCGAAGCGTAAGTTGCCCTATCTATATATATTCTTGTTCCCTATAGAATTTGTGATATTTTGGTATATTTTTACCTGCATAAATATCATATTATATATTAAATATATGTATTTGTTTACGAAATTTCTAAGTACTCAAAAAATTACCTTTAGATATGGCCCCTGATATATATGTAATTTACAAAATAATGAAGATTTTTTTACATATTTCTATTTTAGGATAACATATGTTTATTCCCTAAAAAAATTAGCCACTTCCTATTTCATTTGGGTACCCAAGAAAATTCATGAAATTTGGACAAATTTTTTTGGCCAAAAAAAGTTACCCTTTTTTTCTCATTTCAGATCTTCACCTCCATGGGTCTGACTTCATCCAAAATACATCAAGATGTGTCCTAAACATTCAAGAATCAATTCCTAAAAGGATTTGTGTATATATGTATAAACTTTTTTTATGAATTTTTATGTAAGGTCTTTTTTCTTTTCTACTTAATTTGTTTAAATATTTATAATAAATAGTTTTTCTGCAGATGAGTAGTATTCATCTTTACAGTTGTTTTAAGCATTCTTTGAAGTTTTTTTTTGGCAAAAGAAAAAAGGAGGTTACTGCAAAAACTGATTTTTCAGGAATTTGTTTTGGCGTCGGGGTCGCTCGCGTCCGAGTATACCCTTAAAGGGGTGTCCGAGGAGCGTACCTATCCAGGGTTAACCTGCAGCCAATCCTCAAGCACATTAACATGACTTCTCTGGATATAAATAGCTAAATTCAATCAATTCTCTCTTGCATGCGATGGCTGCAGCAAACTAGCAGCATTCTCTCATCATTTTCACAAGCAAGGAATATTTCTTAACCCCACAATCTTTTTAAGATGATCATGATATTAGGTGTACTGTATAGAGAAGTTATCAGCAGCAATTAACGTATACCCATCTATTTGTGTTTATACATACGTATACATAAACGAAGTGTATATATGCGCAAGCGTGTATACATACGCATAAAAACAGTGTGTATGTATGTATATATATATATATATATATATATATATATATATATATATATATATATATATATATATATATATATATATACACACACACACACAAAGTAATTGAAGAATTCCTTGTCTTCCAAGTGCTTCGATATTTACGCGGAATGTGCTGGGGTATATTTTTAATTTTCAAGAATGTATACAATGACCAAATCTTTTAGGACCTGTAGGACACAGGTCTTTCCTGCAGTAAAAGAGCCCTAAAGGGAAAGCAATGAAGTAAAGCAATATAAAGCTACACTTGAAAGTTACCATTTTATTCACATTTTTAAAGATGTATTTGAACTAAGGATTTTGATTAGATTCTGGAACTTGGGCCATAAGACCTGACACTGAGACTTGGGAGACCATTCAGTGCCCATATGAAACTTTGGAAACCCTGAGTAGCCAAATGAACTAAAAATAAGAAATTGGACAGGAAGAGGGAAGAAATGGGACCAGAGGTATAGTGAAAAGCTAAAAAGCGAATACTGAAGGAACGCAGCACATATGAGTTTCACTGATGGAACTACTCATCCCTTTCCTTACCAAGGAGGTTCCTTACTCTTTACGGCGAAAATACGTACTTAAAATGATGATTTTTTTTCACACAGACACCTGAAACTGGCATTCTACTATTCTGCATTATTATGAAGATTTCAACCATATAAATATTTTCCTTTCAACAGACTCTCAACAGACATAGAAGACCTCAGGCACATTTTTAAAAAAGTCATTGGCGTCAATAAATTATAACTATAATCCCTCTAAAGGGTTATGCGAGGATCCTTTATTACCGAAATCTATATTTGCTGTTGAATTAGAGGCAAAATTAAGCCTTATATTTCCTTCATGTATCTCCTCCTTCGGCCAGAAGGAAATCTTTTATCTGCAACATTGAGTTTCAGATCTATAAACAATTTAAATGGATCGAGAACTCTCTCTGACTCGAACCTATCAATTCTACATCCTTAACGAAATAAGATTGCCAAAAAACTAGTCAATAAATGGCTCTCTCTCTCTCTCTCTCTCTCTCTCTCTCTCTCTCTCTCTCTCTCTCTCTCTCTCTCTCTCTCTCTCTCTCTCTCTCTCTCTCTCTAATATCCGGGTTTAGTTACTGATGCATGCCAAACTAAGCTGTCTGATGCATACTGCAGTCTTGACAGTATGCAAAAATCAGCATGGTGAAAATCAAGAATGTATGTTGTAATCCTTATTATCACCCATCAAAAT
Source organism: Palaemon carinicauda (assembly GCF_036898095.1). NCBI lineage: Eukaryota > Metazoa > Arthropoda > Malacostraca > Decapoda > Palaemonidae > Palaemon > Palaemon carinicauda. The sequence goes on from NC_090767.1 coordinate 37,087,905, forward strand.
TGTACCGAATTTTCTATGACCAGCAATATATAACATGTAAACACTTTCACATGGCAATCACATCAACTTTTGGTGGGGTGTTGACCACCTCTAAAGATAATTCAATCAAGATTGAACCTAAAGTTTACTAAAAGTTCTACCGACGACAACATCTCCATTACACTTGATAATCGACTCCCTTCAGCAATGAAAATCCCTTTCAGAGACCAGTCCACCACCTAATTACGAATATTTACCAAGAAATCAATTATTCTAAATATATGTGTCAGTATCTTCAACGCTAAATGTAGTTTCAATTTCACAATTCTACTCAAGAATACATGAAAATTACCAACGCCATTTATCAAGGATTCAGTAATCAAAATTTCATGCAAGATTGAATTAGGTGTCTTTAAACTCTGAACGAATATGAATTTAATCCTAATAATATAACGGACTACCTATATCCATTATCAAAATACTACACATTAGCCAAAGACCAAGTGAAACTGGTGGAAAGAACTAAATATTCTAGAAATCCTTAATTCTTAAATTTATCAGAAGTTTAACGACATATCTTAAGTCACGAAATCTCACTTAGGAATGCATATAGTCTTCAAAATCACATCTTCAGTTAAATTAATTGTACACAAATGTTATATCCTTGTCTATAGAAAGAAATCGTAATCGAAAAAAATTTAATCTTTAAAAGTCTTCCTCCATAATTGTGAAAAATAGAATGTCCCTGCCAGGCAGTTTCCTCCTAAATGTCTTCATATAAGTAGCAAACGCTACAGTATGTCACTTGCCTGAAGGGGATGTAAAAGTGATGATGATTGGCCGGGGAAATCGCTGCCAGTGATTGATTGCCAGGAGTGATCGACAAGATTGACAGCTTTTGACTGAAAAGGCTGTTGCCTTGATCAATCCCAGGGCTTTTGTGTTTCATGCCAGGTTCTTGGAAGATGTTCAACTTGGCTTTCGGATTTTATCTACTTTTTCAGAGATAGAAAGTGAGGAAACAGTACTTTTGAAGAGATTAAACTAAAGACTTTCGTCATATTACTAATTCATATACAAAATTACTGACATATCAATATTGTATACAGAGATAAAGTAAATACCAAAAATAGTTTTAGTTAAAATCTATCTTTACCTGACGCACGTCTTAGAGGACTTATTTACTCAAAAAGAAAAAAATATATGACATCGCATCAAAACCGGATAATATAACAAAGAAACGCCAAGAAAAAGAGTTACCTTTACGCAAATGGTTTGTTCTCTAATCGTGATCCTCTTCCCAAAAAACAAAAAGGTCTATCATAAGAATCTTTTTTTTCCAAAAATCTCAAAGAAACTCAGTAAATTAAGGCCTTTTATAACTTTCCTCATATTATATAAAATACAGTGTTATCAATAATAGTGATAAAATGACGATAGTAAAAATATCGTGCGGCAGACAATTAATAATTACAATATATATTGAAGCCAAATAATACCCACATCACTGCGCACCTTATCTGGGGTTTTCTTTTTCTTTCTTTTTTATTAATGCCAACACTGCAAACAGGAAAGTGATAATAAATCGTAACAAAATTGTATGACTGAAGCTAATAAAACCGACTGAGAAGAAAATTTTCATTAAATTATGCTGAACGAAATACAGTACAGTAGTAATGGACTTGCAGAAACAAAATTCTCAATTTTCTGAAATTCAGCACAAATTTGAAATCTGCCTAAGGTAGGAGAGTTCCGAACCAAATAACTGGGGATTGCATATGCTCCAAACAATGTTACTTGAGACCATTTGTGTAACTTCATCTGAAGTAGTCACTTGTGATCACATCCCAAAAAGGTCAAACGCGGCATAACTGGAGAGCTTTTATCAACACAAGTTATGGAAGCGACAGGCAGTTTCTACTGAGGTCTTCGATCAATCATAAAAATAAGATCTATGTTCCCGGAAAACCAACGACGTACCCTTTTCGAGAAACTTGCGAAAGTATTTCACAATACGAAAACTGCGCAATGGATTGAACAGGTTAGAATGTTAGTCTATTCACTTCATAAAAAAGAATTTGCACATCAACTCGTCTGATATATATTAATATCTATAAGAGATTCAGGAGTCGGAACAACCATTTGTCATTATATTGTATAAATAAGAGGAAAATTGATAGGGGAGCTCAGCCCTAACGAGGAATTATCTTTTCAAAATTTTGTTGAGAAAGATACTTTCTTTAAGAACGTAAAAATCTTTAATGAAGAAATAAATTGCTATATAATACACACTGACAGAATCCATCGCATAGTAACCTTCATTAGCAATACCAAGAAGGAATATCACTCCTTCCACTCTCCTTGAGGGATACACTAGCCATCCATTGAGATACTATCGCTTGAGTGTTATTTTGTCCTTTCACTGGCTAGACAATACTACATAGGATCCTTCTCTCTAGTTACGGTTCACTTTCCCTTTGCCTACACACACACACACACCGAATAGTCTGGGCCTATTCTTTAAAGATTCTCCTCTCTCCTCATACACCTGACAACACTGAGATTACCAAATAATTCTTCTTCGCCCAAGGGGTTAACTACTGCACTGTAATAATCCAGTGGCTACTTTCCTCTTGGTAAGGGTAGAAGAGACACTTTAACTATGGTAAGTAACTCTTCTAGGAGAAGGACACTCCAAAATCAAACCATTGTTCTCTAGTCTTGGGTAGTGCTATAGCCTCTGTACCATGGTCTTCTACTGTCTTGGGTTAGAGTTCTCTTGCTTGAGGGTACACTCGAGCAAACTATTCTATCTTATTACTCTTCCTCTTGTTTTTTAAAGTTTTCATAGTTTATATAGGAAATATTCATTCAAATGTTACAGTTCTTAAAATATTTTATTTTTCCTTGTTTCCTTTCCTCACTGGGTTATTTCCCCTGTTGGGGCTCTTGGGCTTATGGCATCTTGCTTTTCCATCTAGGCTTGTAGCTTAGCAAGTAATAATAATAATAATAATAATAATAATAATAATAATAATAATAATAATAATAATAATAATAATAATAATGATACAACTACAGATTTCTAGCTAACAAACACTACTATAACCGGCTGAAATTTAGCGTTCGGAAACTTCATAACCTAGCAGAAATCGTTGAGGTAAAAAAAAACCCGAGAGAGAGAGAGAGAGAGAGAGAGAGAGAGAGAGAGAGAGAGAGAGAGAGAGAGAGAGAGAGAGAGAGAGAGTTATGGTAAGTTAAACCAAAGAATCCTTTGGTATTAAAATCCATTAAATTTTCCGCTACAATCACGTGAGAGGAGATGAGATTAATATAATCACTGTAATTTAAATTGAATTATAGTAAATTTCGTATATGACAGGATTCGAAACGAGGCAGTATATAAGATATCAATAAGAAATGCATTTCTCACGAAACAAAAGATGTAAATTTTTCTAAACTAACAAAAAAAGATTAAGGTAAATTCGAGAAATTGTAAAGCTTTGGTAATATAATTGATATGAATAATAGCTAATACGGATGATCGATACTTAATAAATTATAAACTGAATATTAAATCACTTAATAAAATAAAGATAATCACCAAGTTGATAAATGAAAAGTGTTTCGACTTAATACGATGGCTGAATCTTTGTCTTAATGATTTTCACATATAAAATAACCACAAAAACACAAGATTTCCTTCATCTTCCGAGAGAGGGCATGTTACGGGGGGGGGGGGGGGGGTGTTAGCGGTTTTCGTCCTCAATGACTCTTCTCCTCTCAAGAAAATAAAATTAACTATTACAAGTTTTGAATATACTGAAAAAAAATTTATACCAAAATAATAAATATTGATTGTAATAGTTTTCAAACCTACATCCCAATAAACATGAATGAAAACTCGAGTTAGCGACCTAGTTGCGTCAGCGGACTGTTATTTGTCTCTCAGCGCTCAGATATATAATATAAAATACGTGGATATCATATCAGAAAAATTGCCTTTATAAATAAATATAATGTATGAATATTCTGTTATGACTCTTGTGATTAGCTGCGTTATCAACATTAGTGATTAATGCAACTATCTATTACAATTGCCCCAAGTACAGAGCTTAGAAGTTACAAAACATGATAAGAGGCGGAACATTGATAAAACATCTTCTACCTCGACTGATGATTAAAGGCTATCCATAAGAAGTCGAAGAATCTTTTCTTTTTTCCCCCAAAGTTTTCGGATTTGACAGTGCTGACTGTGCTACACGTAGGTCATGTAAGCCACTGGGGTTTTCCGTACGTGGAGCGAAAGTATACAACAAATAATGTAAACTAATAAACCGATTGATATAAGATATAATCTTCATAAATATAGGAGTTTATTCATGCGTTAATAAACAAAACATCTTTGACGTTCATGATAAAATAAAAAGGTTATAACGATTCAATTGTGAACCTACTAATTTATAAAATTTATGCCGATTTCTTTTTTATAGAAATACTATATATTGTTGAAACTTACGATTATAAAATAAATATTTTTCTAATCGTAAAACTTTGTACAGAAATCATATCTAGGAATGACTGACTTGCAAGTTACAATGAAACGCATCCTACAGAATTTCGGTTAGAATTAGTTTTCCTTAACCCGGTAGGAGCTGAAGTGCGAATTAGAAAGACATCAAACCACCTAACCAATTCATAAATTTCGTCTAAAATGAAGTATATAATAAAAAAAAAAATAGCAGCAAATTTCGCTACAAGAATTTGCCACCAATTGCGTACCTGGGTTGTACCAAAATGTTTTTATTTTTTTAATGATCAAATTGTATTTCTTTTCTGCTGAAGCATAAACTCTGCCCAACAGCTTTTGGCCGAGTATAGTTATTAAGTCAAATTTGATCTGTTACCCTTCCAAAGATGATAAGCCTTCTTTTTCCTCAATTAAAAGAGTCTATAATCATCATTGAACCAGGGTTTATTTTTTTTTTCGCTCAGTATTTCAACACACAAGAAAGGATACGCCTATCTATTCTGTTGACCAAACTCTCATTCAAGAGAACAACAGGGTCAACACTTTCAAACAACTGTGCCCAATTCAAATGCAAAAGATCACAAGGGAGGGGTAAGGTTAATAGAAAGGAAGAGAATTATTAAAGGAGAAATGGGGTTATGGTGGTATGCGGTTACTGATACTCCAATAAAAATTACTCTTTTTAGATATAGATGGTTGGTGAAGTGGTTTATAGTTCATAGAATTAAACAAATGAAAAAGAGTGTGGGTGTATTGGATTTCTTCCCAGCAGACATATTGCACTATGTTCATGCAAAATGCGAAAAAAAGGATGTCTTTGCGAAATAGTGGTATATCAATATCATCTCCACTACGGACGACGCGTATTCGGAAATTGACGAAATTTTTACTGCAAGGCGTCTCACTTGTTTATAACCAAGATTTTCGGTTCACATATACCTTCAGAGGACATTTCTTTATTCGGAATTATTTATGATAACAATCTTTTTAGTCTTAGTAATTTACTAATAACTCTTTCCTTACGCCAAAGTGCTTGTTGTTTAACAAAATTTTACATGATAGGAATTCCACATAAAATTTTATTCATATATCTCCAACTATACATCCACAATCATTTAGTATCATTCCTTAAACCTACTTCATTTGTTTTATGTTCAAAGGTTCCAATCACTCGTTCGTTGTTTTCTCTTCAAACAACTTGAATAACCCAAGAGCCTTGATTTTCATTCGAAATAAAAACTAATCATAAACCGAAAATACCAAGAAATAAAAAAGATTTTAAAATAGGTCCTAACCTCTTCAATCATGAGATACGTGAAAGCCTTCAATAGAAACTAGAGCTGAATTGGAGGAAAACCTATAAAACGAATTGGTAATTATCATCGAATGTGCTGTTATGAAAAGGGGAAAATTCTGTGAAAATAAATATTTCATATATATATATATATATATATATATATATATATATATATATATATATATATATATATATATACATATATATATATATATATATATATATATATATATATATATATATATATATATATATATATATATATATATATATATATGTATATATATATGTGTGTGTGTGTGTGCGTGTGTGTGAGCAAGAGATTGCAAATAAAAGTTTAGAACATTTAAAAAACCTTTTGAATTTCTTCAAAGAAACACTTGAATGTGATGCAAACACACAATATATATATATATATATATATATATATATATATATATATATATATATATATATATATATATATATATATATATGTGTGTGTGTGTGTGTGTGTGTGTTTGTTTCACGAATGTGAAAATCATTTTATCATAACAAAAGTAGAATAGGCCCTTGACAATTGTGTAAAAACTAGATAACATTTTAAAACAATATCTCGACCATTTTCTTTTGAACTACTGACATGAAGCAATAGATCCAATCTGAATTGACAACTACTGATCATCCCTGGAACGGTACAGTGGGTCGTTCGCGACCCCGAGCGTAAAAAAAAAACAGGTTTTTCTCACGTGACTCACCCCCGTGACTGAATTTGTGGGTGATCGACCTGCAGTAGGTGTCTCGCCTACACGCTCTAGTAGTGTCCAGATGTGCATTGCTGTAGCTGTACTCCTTCCCCGATTTCTGAGACGCGTCGGGGTCGAGCGCGACCGAGTTTACCCTTCTAAGGTAATTTGCATAATTATCAAAGTTATTACGTATTATGAAATTATCGTAGAATGGTGCAACTTGTATAGGTTATCAGTTGTGGAAAGTCTTGGTGGATTGTTTGGCTACCATGTGCATGATTTTTTTTTAGTTAAAATGTCGTTCATCACCACGAGGACCATTTTACCGCGAGTGCCCCTTTTTCATTTTTTTTCATTTTTTTGCCAAGTCATTTTTCCGTAAGATATTGCCAAATAGTGTCGTAAAACTTTTGCTTTTTTAGTGCTGTTTTTTTTCAATATTTGTAAAAATTTACTACGTAGTAAGGAATTGCCGTATATTATTCATTTTTTTTTTTCATGTTTATGTGTTAGAAAGTGTGCCTTGATGGTTGGGCTAACACGTGCATGTCTTTTTTTTTTATCTGAGATGCCGTATATTAGAATGTTGGGCATTTTACCGCGAGTGCCCCTTTTTCATTTTTTTGCCAAGTCATTTTTTCGTGAGATATTGCCAAATAGTGTCGTAAAACTTTTGCTTTTTTAGTGTTGGAAAGTGTGTCTAAATGATCTGGCTACCCATGCGTGACTTTTTTTTTTGTCAGATACGACGTAGTTATTGGTATATTGGGTATTTAACTGCGGTTGCCAATTTCTGTTTTTTTTCAATATTTGTAAAAATTTACTACGTAGTAAGGAATTGAAGTATATTATTGATTTTTTTTTCATGTTTATGTGTTAGAAAGTGTGCCTTGATGGTTGGGCTAACACGTGCATGTCTTTTTTTTTATCTGAGATGCCGTATATTAGAATGTTGGGCATTTTTCCGCGAGTGCCCCTTTTTATTTTTTTTTTGCATTTTTTTGCTTAGTCATGTTACCGTAAGGAATTGGCAAGTAGTGTCGCAAAACTTATATTTTTATAGTGTTGGAAAGTGTTTCTAGATGATCTGGCTACCCATGCCTATCTTTTTTTTAGCCAGATATAGCGTATATATAGGTATGTGTTCGATTTTCCTGTGATTGCCATATTTTCGTTTTTTTCCCATTTCTTTCAAAATTACTACTTACTAAGGAACTATCACAGAGTAATGATTCATTTAGATGTTTATTTGTCAGAAAATGTGCCTTGATGGTTTGCCTAGCACGTGGCTGAAATTTTTTTTTCTGAAATGCGTATAATAAAATGTTGGCCATTTTTCCGCGAGTGCCCCTTTTTATTTGTTTTTCATTTTTTTACTTAGTCATGTTACCGTAAGGAATTGGCAAGAAGTGTCACAAAACTTATATTTTTATATTGTTGGAAAGTGTTTCTAGATGATCTGGCTACCCATGCCTATCTTTTTTTTTAGCCAGATATGGCGTATATATAGGTATGTGTTCGATTTTCCTGTGATTGCCATTTTTTCGTTTTTTCCCATTTCTTTCAAAATTACTACATACTAAGGAACTATCACAGAGTAATGAATGATTCATTTATATGTTTATTTGTCGGAAAATGTACCTTGATGGTTTGCCTAGCACGTGGCTGAAATTTTTTTTTCTTCTGAAATGCCGTATATTAGAATGGCCATTTTTCCGCGAGTGCCCCTTTTTATTTGTTTTGCATTTTTTTGCTTAGTCATGTTACCGTAAGGAATTGGCAAGTAGTGTCGCAAAACTTATAATTTTATAGTGTTGGAAAGTGTTTCTAGATGATCTTGCTACCCATGCCTATCTTTTTTTTTAGCCAGATATGGCGTATATATAGGTATGTGTTCGATTTTCCTGTGATTGCCATTTTTTCGTTTTTTCCCATTTCTTTCAAAATTACTACGTACTAAGGAACTATCACAGAGTAATGATTCATTTAGATGATTACTTGTCGGAAAATGTGCCTTGATGGTTTGCCTAGTACGTGGCTGAAATTTTTTTTTCGGAAATGCCTTATATTAGAATGTTGGCCATTTTTCCGCGAGTGCTTTTTTTTATTGGTTTTGCATTTTTTTGCTTAGTCATGTTACCGTAAGGAATTGGCAAGAAGTGTCGCAAAACTTGTATTTTTATAGTGTTGGAAAGCGTTTCTAGATGATCTGGCTACCCATGCCTATCTTTATTTTTAGCCAGATATGGCTTATATATAGGTATGTGTTCGATTTTCCTGCGATTGCCACTTTTTCGTTTTTTCCCATTTCTTTCAAAATTACTACGTACTAAGGAACTATCACAGAGTAATGATTCCTCTAGATGTTTATTTGTCGGAAAATTTTGTTTACTTCTTTTTTGATTGAATATCATCAAATTTTTTTAGCTAAAATATTAGATTGTTTTACATTTTTTTTTCGATTTTATTTCCCTTCAAAAAATTTTTTTGGGTCAAAATTTTAATTTTATAGTCGTAAAATAATCGACAATTATCCAGCAACCCACCATACAATTTTTATGCATATCCAAGAATAATTAGATTAGTAAATAACACCTTGAAATTGACATACCCTTCCTACATTTCAAGTGGCAGATTAGGGAGTCTGAGTCAGTGTGGTTGGCGGCCATTTTGTGGACATATCCGAAGCGTAAGTTGCCCTATCTATATATATTCTTGTTCCCTATAGAATTTGTGATATTTTGGTATATTTTTACCTGCATAAATATCATATTATATATTAAATATATGTATTTGTTTACGAAATTTCTAAGTACTCAAAAAATTACCTTTAGATATGGCCCCTGATATATATGTAATTTACAAAATAATGAAGATTTTTTTACATATTTCTATTTTAGGATAACATATGTTTATTCCCTAAAAAAATTAGCCACTTCCTATTTCATTTGGGTACCCAAGAAAATTCATGAAATTTGGACAAATTTTTTTGGCCAAAAAAAGTTACCCTTTTTTTCTCATTTCAGATCTTCACCTCCATGGGTCTGACTTCATCCAAAATACATCAAGATGTGTCCTAAACATTCAAGAATCAATTCCTAAAAGGATTTGTGTATATATGTATAAACTTTTTTTATGAATTTTTATGTAAGGTCTTTTTTCTTTTCTACTTAATTTGTTTAAATATTTATAATAAATAGTTTTTCTGCAGATGAGTAGTATTCATCTTTACAGTTGTTTTAAGCATTCTTTGAAGTTTTTTTTTGGCAAAAGAAAAAAGGAGGTTACTGCAAAAACTGATTTTTCAGGAATTTGTTTTGGCGTCGGGGTCGCTCGCGTCCGAGTATACCCTTAAAGGGGTGTCCGAGGAGCGTACCTATCCAGGGTTAACCTGCAGCCAATCCTCAAGCACATTAACATGACTTCTCTGGATATAAATAGCTAAATTCAATCAATTCTCTCTTGCATGCGATGGCTGCAGCAAACTAGCAGCATTCTCTCATCATTTTCACAAGCAAGGAATATTTCTTAACCCCACAATCTTTTTAAGATGATCATGATATTAGGTGTACTGTATAGAGAAGTTATCAGCAGCAATTAACGTATACCCATCTATTTGTGTTTATACATACGTATACATAAACGAAGTGTATATATGCGCAAGCGTGTATACATACGCATAAAAACAGTGTGTATGTATGTATATATATATATATATATATATATATATATATATATATATATATATATATATATATATATATATATATATATATATATATATATATATATATATATATATACACACACACACACAAAGTAATTGAAGAATTCCTTGTCTTCCAAGTGCTTCGATATTTACGCGGAATGTGCTGGGGTATATTTTTAATTTTCAAGAATGTATACAATGACCAAATCTTTTAGGACCTGTAGGACACAGGTCTTTCCTGCAGTAAAAGAGCCCTAAAGGGAAAGCAATGAAGTAAAGCAATATAAAGCTACACTTGAAAGTTACCATTTTATTCACATTTTTAAAGATGTATTTGAACTAAGGATTTTGATTAGATTCTGGAACTTGGGCCATAAGACCTGACACTGAGACTTGGGAGACCATTCAGTGCCCATATGAAACTTTGGAAACCCTGAGTAGCCAAATGAACTAAAAATAAGAAATTGGACAGGAAGAGGGAAGAAATGGGACCAGAGGTATAGTGAAAAGCTAAAAAGCGAATACTGAAGGAACGCAGCACATATGAGTTTCACTGATGGAACTACTCATCCCTTTCCTTACCAAGGAGGTTCCTTACTCTTTACGGCGAAAATACGTACTTAAAATGATGATTTTTTTTCACACAGACACCTGAAACTGGCATTCTACTATTCTGCATTATTATGAAGATTTCAACCATATAAATATTTTCCTTTCAACAGACTCTCAACAGACATAGAAGACCTCAGGCACATTTTTAAAAAAGTCATTGGCGTCAATAAATTATAACTATAATCCCTCTAAAGGGTTATGCGAGGATCCTTTATTACCGAAATCTATATTTGCTGTTGAATTAGAGGCAAAATTAAGCCTTATATTTCCTTCATGTATCTCCTCCTTCGGCCAGAAGGAAATCTTTTATCTGCAACATTGAGTTTCAGATCTATAAACAATTTAAATGGATCGAGAACTCTCTCTGACTCGAACCTATCAATTCTACATCCTTAACGAAATAAGATTGCCAAAAAACTAGTCAATAAATGGCTCTCTCTCTCTCTCTCTCTCTCTCTCTCTCTCTCTCTCTCTCTCTCTCTCTCTCTCTCTCTCTCTCTCTCTCTCTCTCTAATATCCGGGTTTAGTTACTGATGCATGCCAAACTAAGCTGTCTGATGCATACTGCAGTCTTGACAGTATGCAAAAATCAGCATGGTGAAAATCAAGAATGTATGTTGTAATCCTTATTATCACCCATCAAAATTGTACCGAATTTTCTATGACCAGCAATATATAACATGTAAACACTTTCACATGGCAATCACATCAACTTTTGGTGGGGTGTTGACCACCTCTAAAGATAATTCAATCAAGATTGAACCTAAAGTTTACTAAAAGTTCTACCGACGACAACATCTCCATTACACTTGATAATCGACTCCCTTCAGCAATGAAAATCCCTTTCAGAGACCAGTCCACCACCTAATTACGAATATTTACCAAGAAATCAATTATTCTAAATATATGTGTCAGTATCTTCAACGCTAAATGTAGTTTCAATTTCACAATTCTACTCAAGAATACATGAAAATTACCAACGCCATTTATCAAGGATTCAGTAATCAAAATTTCATGCAAGATTGAATTAGGTGTCTTTAAACTCTGAACGAATATGAATTTAATCCTAATAATATAACGGACTACCTATATCCATTATCAAAATACTACACATTAGCCAAAGACCAAGTGAAACTGGTGGAAAGAACTAAATATTCTAGAAATCCTTAATTCTTAAATTTATCAGAAGTTTAACGACATATCTTAAGTCACGAAATCTCACTTAGGAATGCATATAGTCTTCAAAATCACATCTTCAGTTAAATTAATTGTACACAAATGTTATATCCTTGTCTATAGAAAGAAATCGTAATCGAAAAAAATTTAATCTTTAAAAGTCTTCCTCCATAATTGTGAAAAATAGAATGTCCCTGCCAGGCAGTTTCCTCCTAAATGTCTTCATATAAGTAGCAAACGCTACAGTATGTCACTTGCCTGAAGGGGATGTAAAAGTGATGATGATTGGCCGGGGAAATCGCTGCCAGTGATTGATTGCCAGGAGTGATCGACAAGATTGACAGCTTTTGACTGAAAAGGCTGTTGCCTTGATCAATCCCAGGGCTTTTGTGTTTCATGCCAGGTTCTTGGAAGATGTTCAACTTGGCTTTCGGATTTTATCTACTTTTTCAGAGATAGAAAGTGAGGAAACAGTACTTTTGAAGAGATTAAACTAAAGACTTTCGTCATATTACTAATTCATATACAAAATTACTGACATATCAATATTGTATACAGAGATAAAGTAAATACCAAAAATAGTTTTAGTTAAAATCTATCTTTACCTGACGCACGTCTTAGAGGACTTATTTACTCAAAAAGAAAAAAATATATGACATCGCATCAAAACCGGATAATATAACAAAGAAACGCCAAGAAAAAGAGTTACCTTTACGCAAATGGTTTGTTCTCTAATCGTGATCCTCTTCCCAAAAAACAAAAAGGTCTATCATAAGAATCTTTTTTTTCCAAAAATCTCAAAGAAACTCAGTAAATTAAGGCCTTTTATAACTTTCCTCATATTATATAAAATACAGTGTTATCAATAATAGTGATAAAATGACGATAGTAAAAATATCGTGCGGCAGACAATTAATAATTACAATATATATTGAAGCCAAATAATACCCACATCACTGCGCACCTTATCTGGGGTTTTCTTTTTCTTTCTTTTTTATTAATGCCAACACTGCAAACAGGAAAGTGATAATAAATCGTAACAAAATTGTATGACTGAAGCTAATAAAACCGACTGAGAAGAAAATTTTCATTAAATTATGCTGAACGAAATACAGTACAGTAGTAATGGACTTGCAGAAACAAAATTCTCAATTTTCTGAAATTCAGCACAAATTTGAAATCTGCCTAAGGTAGGAGAGTTCCGAACCAAATAACTGGGGATTGCATATGCTCCAAACAATGTTACTTGAGACCATTTGTGTAACTTCATCTGAAGTAGTCACTTGTGATCACATCCCAAAAAGGTCAAACGCGGCATAACTGGAGAGCTTTTATCAACACAAGTTATGGAAGCGACAGGCAGTTTCTACTGAGGTCTTCGATCAATCATAAAAATAAGATCTATGTTCCCGGAAAACCAACGACGTACCCTTTTCGAGAAACTTGCGAAAGTATTTCACAATACGAAAACTGCGCAATGGATTGAACAGGTTAGAATGTTAGTCTATTCACTTCATAAAAAAGAATTTGCACATCAACTCGTCTGATATATATTAATATCTATAAGAGATTCAGGAGTCGGAACAACCATTTGTCATTATATTGTATAAATAAGAGGAAAATTGATAGGGGAGCTCAGCCCTAACGAGGAATTATCTTTTCAAAATTTTGTTGAGAAAGATACTTTCTTTAAGAACGTAAAAATCTTTAATGAAGAAATAAATTGCTATATAATACACACTGACAGAATCCATCGCATAGTAACCTTCATTAGCAATACCAAGAAGGAATATCACTCCTTCCACTCTCCTTGAGGGATACACTAGCCATCCATTGAGATACTATCGCTTGAGTGTTATTTTGTCCTTTCACTGGCTAGACAATACTACATAGGATCCTTCTCTCTAGTTACGGTTCACTTTCCCTTTGCCTACACACACACACACACCGAATAGTCTGGGCCTATTCTTTAAAGATTCTCCTCTCTCCTCATACACCTGACAACACTGAGATTACCAAATAATTCTTCTTCGCCCAAGGGGTTAACTACTGCACTGTAATAATCCAGTGGCTACTTTCCTCTTGGTAAGGGTAGAAGAGACACTTTAACTATGGTAAGTAACTCTTCTAGGAGAAGGACACTCCAAAATCAAACCATTGTTCTCTAGTCTTGGGTAGTGCTATAGCCTCTGTACCATGGTCTTCTACTGTCTTGGGTTAGAGTTCTCTTGCTTGAGGGTACACTCGAGCAAACTATTCTATCTTATTACTCTTCCTCTTGTTTTTTAAAGTTTTCATAGTTTATATAGGAAATATTCATTCAAATGTTACAGTTCTTAAAATATTTTATTTTTCCTTGTTTCCTTTCCTCACTGGGTTATTTCCCCTGTTGGGGCTCTTGGGCTTATGGCATCTTGCTTTTCCATCTAGGCTTGTAGCTTAGCAAGTAATAATAATAATAATAATAATAATAATAATAATAATAATAATAATAATAATAATAATAATAATAATAATGATACAACTACAGATTTCTAGCTAACAAACACTACTATAACCGGCTGAAATTTAGCGTTCGGAAACTTCATAACCTAGCAGAAATCGTTGAGGTAAAAAAAAACCCGAGAGAGAGAGAGAGAGAGAGAGAGAGAGAGAGAGAGAGAGAGAGAGAGAGAGAGAGAGAGAGAGAGAGAGAGAGTTATGGTAAGTTAAACCAAAGAATCCTTTGGTATTAAAATCCATTAAATTTTCCGCTACAATCACGTGAGAGGAGATGAGATTAATATAATCACTGTAATTTAAATTGAATTATAGTAAATTTCGTATATGACAGGATTCGAAACGAGGCAGTATATAAGATATCAATAAGAAATGCATTTCTCACGAAACAAAAGATGTAAATTTTTCTAAACTAACAAAAAAAGATTAAGGTAAATTCGAGAAATTGTAAAGCTTTGGTAATATAATTGATATGAATAATAGCTAATACGGATGATCGATACTTAATAAATTATAAACTGAATATTAAATCACTTAATAAAATAAAGATAATCACCAAGTTGATAAATGAAAAGTGTTTCGACTTAATACGATGGCTGAATCTTTGTCTTAATGATTTTCACATATAAAATAACCACAAAAACACAAGATTTCCTTCATCTTCCGAGAGAGGGCATGTTACGGGGGGGGGGGGGGGGTGTTAGCGGTTTTCGTCCTCAATGACTCTTCTCCTCTCAAGAAAATAAAATTAACTATTACAAGTTTTGAATATACTGAAAAAAAATTTATACCAAAATAATAAATATTGATTGTAATAGTTTTCAAACCTACATCCCAATAAACATGAATGAAAACTCGAGTTAGCGACCTAGTTGCGTCAGCGGACTGTTATTTGTCTCTCAGCGCTCAGATATATAATATAAAATACGTGGATATCATATCAGAAAAATTGCCTTTATAAATAAATATAATGTATGAATATTCTGTTATGACTCTTGTGATTAGCTGCGTTATCAACATTAGTGATTAATGCAACTATCTATTACAATTGCCCCAAGTACAGAGCTTAGAAGTTACAAAACATGATAAGAGGCGGAACATTGATAAAACATCTTCTACCTCGACTGATGATTAAAGGCTATCCATAAGAAGTCGAAGAATCTTTTCTTTTTTCCCCCAAAGTTTTCGGATTTGACAGTGCTGACTGTGCTACACGTAGGTCATGTAAGCCACTGGGGTTTTCCGTACGTGGAGCGAAAGTATACAACAAATAATGTAAACTAATAAACCGATTGATATAAGATATAATCTTCATAAATATAGGAGTTTATTCATGCGTTAATAAACAAAACATCTTTGACGTTCATGATAAAATAAAAAGGTTATAACGATTCAATTGTGAACCTACTAATTTATAAAATTTATGCCGATTTCTTTTTTATAGAAATACTATATATTGTTGAAACTTACGATTATAAAATAAATATTTTTCTAATCGTAAAACTTTGTACAGAAATCATATCTAGGAATGACTGACTTGCAAGTTACAATGAAACGCATCCTACAGAATTTCGGTTAGAATTAGTTTTCCTTAACCCGGTAGGAGCTGAAGTGCGAATTAGAAAGACATCAAACCACCTAACCAATTCATAAATTTCGTCTAAAATGAAGTATATAATAAAAAAAAAAATAGCAGCAAATTTCGCTACAAGAATTTGCCACCAATTGCGTACCTGGGTTGTACCAAAATGTTTTTATTTTTTTAATGATCAAATTGTATTTCTTTTCTGCTGAAGCATAAACTCTGCCCAACAGCTTTTGGCCGAGTATAGTTATTAAGTCAAATTTGATCTGTTACCCTTCCAAAGATGATAAGCCTTCTTTTTCCTCAATTAAAAGAGTCTATAATCATCATTGAACCAGGGTTTATTTTTTTTTTCGCTCAGTATTTCAACACACAAGAAAGGATACGCCTATCTATTCTGTTGACCAAACTCTCATTCAAGAGAACAACAGGGTCAACACTTTCAAACAACTGTGCCCAATTCAAATGCAAAAGATCACAAGGGAGGGGTAAGGTTAATAGAAAGGAAGAGAATTATTAAAGGAGAAATGGGGTTATGGTGGTATGCGGTTACTGATACTCCAATAAAAATTACTCTTTTTAGATATAGATGGTTGGTGAAGTGGTTTATAGTTCATAGAATTAAACAAATGAAAAAGAGTGTGGGTGTATTGGATTTCTTCCCAGCAGACATATTGCACTATGTTCATGCAAAATGCGAAAAAAAGGATGTCTTTGCGAAATAGTGGTATATCAATATCATCTCCACTACGGACGACGCGTATTCGGAAATTGACGAAATTTTTACTGCAAGGCGTCTCACTTGTTTATAACCAAGATTTTCGGTTCACATATACCTTCAGAGGACATTTCTTTATTCGGAATTATTTATGATAACAATCTTTTTAGTCTTAGTAATTTACTAATAACTCTTTCCTTACGCCAAAGTGCTTGTTGTTTAACAAAATTTTACATGATAGGAATTCCACATAAAATTTTATTCATATATCTCCAACTATACATCCACAATCATTTAGTATCATTCCTTAAACCTACTTCATTTGTTTTATGTTCAAAGGTTCCAATCACTCGTTCGTTGTTTTCTCTTCAAACAACTTGAATAACCCAAGAGCCTTGATTTTCATTCGAAATAAAAACTAATCATAAACCGAAAATACCAAGAAATAAAAAAGATTTTAAAATAGGTCCTAACCTCTTCAATCATGAGATACGTGAAAGCCTTCAATAGAAACTAGAGCTGAATTGGAGGAAAACCTATAAAACGAATTGGTAATTATCATCGAATGTGCTGTTATGAAAAGGGGAAAATTCTGTGAAAATAAATATTTCATATATATATATATATATATATATATATATATATATATATATATATATATATATATATATATATATATATATATATATATATATATATATATATATATATATATATATATATATATATATATATATATATATATGTGTGTGTGTGTGTGTGCGTGTGTGTGAGCAAGAGATTGCAAATAAAAGTTTAGAACATTTAAAAAACCTTTTGAATTTCTTCAAAGAAACACTTGAATGTGATGCAAACACACAATATATATATATATATATATATATATATATATATATATATATATATATATATATATATATATATATATATATATGTGTGTGTGTGTGTGTGTGTGTGTTGTTTCACGAATGTGAAAATCATTTTATCATAACAAAAGTAGAATAGGCCCTTGACAATTGTGTAAAAACTAGATAACATTTTAAAACAATATCTCGACCATTTTCTTTTGAACTACTGACATGAAGCAATAGATCCAATCTGAATTGACAACTACTGATCATCCCTGGAACGGTACAGTGGGTCGTTCGCGACCCCGAGCGTAAAAAAAAAACAGGTTTTTCTCACGTGACTCACCCCCGTGACTGAATTTGTGGGTGATCGACCTGCAGTAGGTGTCTCGCCTACACGCTCTAGTAGTGTCCAGATGTGCATTGCTGTAGCTGTACTCCTTCCCCGATTTCTGAGACGCGTCGGGGTCGAGCGCGACCGAGTTTACCCTTCTAAGGTAATTTGCATAATTATCAAAGTTATTACGTATTATGAAATTATCGTAGAATGGTGCAACTTGTATAGGTTATCAGTTGTGGAAAGTCTTGGTGGATTGTTTGGCTACCATGTGCATGATTTTTTTTTAGTTAAAATGTCGTTCATCACCACGAGGACCATTTTACCGCGAGTGCCCCTTTTTCATTTTTTTTCATTTTTTTGCCAAGTCATTTTTCCGTAAGATATTGCCAAATAGTGTCGTAAAACTTTTGCTTTTTTAGTGCTGTTTTTTTTCAATATTTGTAAAAATTTACTACGTAGTAAGGAATTGCCGTATATTATTCATTTTTTTTTTTCATGTTTATGTGTTAGAAAGTGTGCCTTGATGGTTGGGCTAACACGTGCATGTCTTTTTTTTTTATCTGAGATGCCGTATATTAGAATGTTGGGCATTTTACCGCGAGTGCCCCTTTTTCATTTTTTTGCCAAGTCATTTTTTCGTGAGATATTGCCAAATAGTGTCGTAAAACTTTTGCTTTTTTAGTGTTGGAAAGTGTGTCTAAATGATCTGGCTACCCATGCGTGACTTTTTTTTTTGTCAGATACGACGTAGTTATTGGTATATTGGGTATTTAACTGCGGTTGCCAATTTCTGTTTTTTTTCAATATTTGTAAAAATTTACTACGTAGTAAGGAATTGAAGTATATTATTGATTTTTTTTTCATGTTTATGTGTTAGAAAGTGTGCCTTGATGGTTGGGCTAACACGTGCATGTCTTTTTTTTTATCTGAGATGCCGTATATTAGAATGTTGGGCATTTTTCCGCGAGTGCCCCTTTTTATTTTTTTTTTGCATTTTTTTGCTTAGTCATGTTACCGTAAGGAATTGGCAAGTAGTGTCGCAAAACTTATATTTTTATAGTGTTGGAAAGTGTTTCTAGATGATCTGGCTACCCATGCCTATCTTTTTTTTAGCCAGATATAGCGTATATATAGGTATGTGTTCGATTTTCCTGTGATTGCCATATTTTCGTTTTTTTCCCATTTCTTTCAAAATTACTACTTACTAAGGAACTATCACAGAGTAATGATTCATTTAGATGTTTATTTGTCAGAAAATGTGCCTTGATGGTTTGCCTAGCACGTGGCTGAAATTTTTTTTTCTGAAATGCGTATAATAAAATGTTGGCCATTTTTCCGCGAGTGCCCCTTTTTATTTGTTTTTCATTTTTTTACTTAGTCATGTTACCGTAAGGAATTGGCAAGAAGTGTCACAAAACTTATATTTTTATATTGTTGGAAAGTGTTTCTAGATGATCTGGCTACCCATGCCTATCTTTTTTTTTAGCCAGATATGGCGTATATATAGGTATGTGTTCGATTTTCCTGTGATTGCCATTTTTTCGTTTTTTCCCATTTCTTTCAAAATTACTACATACTAAGGAACTATCACAGAGTAATGAATGATTCATTTATATGTTTATTTGTCGGAAAATGTACCTTGATGGTTTGCCTAGCACGTGGCTGAAATTTTTTTTTCTTCTGAAATGCCGTATATTAGAATGGCCATTTTTCCGCGAGTGCCCCTTTTTATTTGTTTTGCATTTTTTTGCTTAGTCATGTTACCGTAAGGAATTGGCAAGTAGTGTCGCAAAACTTATAATTTTATAGTGTTGGAAAGTGTTTCTAGATGATCTTGCTACCCATGCCTATCTTTTTTTTTAGCCAGATATGGCGTATATATAGGTATGTGTTCGATTTTCCTGTGATTGCCATTTTTTCGTTTTTTCCCATTTCTTTCAAAATTACTACGTACTAAGGAACTATCACAGAGTAATGATTCATTTAGATGATTACTTGTCGGAAAATGTGCCTTGATGGTTTGCCTAGTACGTGGCTGAAATTTTTTTTTCGGAAATGCCTTATATTAGAATGTTGGCCATTTTTCCGCGAGTGCTTTTTTTTATTGGTTTTGCATTTTTTTGCTTAGTCATGTTACCGTAAGGAATTGGCAAGAAGTGTCGCAAAACTTGTATTTTTATAGTGTTGGAAAGCGTTTCTAGATGATCTGGCTACCCATGCCTATCTTTATTTTTAGCCAGATATGGCTTATATATAGGTATGTGTTCGATTTTCCTGCGATTGCCACTTTTTCGTTTTTTCCCATTTCTTTCAAAATTACTACGTACTAAGGAACTATCACAGAGTAATGATTCCTCTAGATGTTTATTTGTCGGAAAATTTTGTTTACTTCTTTTTTGATTGAATATCATCAAATTTTTTTAGCTAAAATATTAGATTGTTTTACATTTTTTTTTCGATTTTATTTCCCTTCAAAAAATTTTTTTGGGTCAAAATTTTAATTTTATAGTCGTAAAATAATCGACAATTATCCAGCAACCCACCATACAATTTTTATGCATATCCAAGAATAATTAGATTAGTAAATAACACCTTGAAATTGACATACCCTTCCTACATTTCAAGTGGCAGATTAGGGAGTCTGAGTCAGTGTGGTTGGCGGCCATTTTGTGGACATATCCGAAGCGTAAGTTGCCCTATCTATATATATTCTTGTTCCCTATAGAATTTGTGATATTTTGGTATATTTTTACCTGCATAAATATCATATTATATATTAAATATATGTATTTGTTTACGAAATTTCTAAGTACTCAAAAAATTACCTTTAGATATGGCCCCTGATATATATGTAATTTACAAAATAATGAAGATTTTTTTACATATTTCTATTTTAGGATAACATATGTTTATTCCCTAAAAAAATTAGCCACTTCCTATTTCATTTGGGTACCCAAGAAAATTCATGAAATTTGGACAAATTTTTTTGGCCAAAAAAAGTTACCCTTTTTTTCTCATTTCAGATCTTCACCTCCATGGGTCTGACTTCATCCAAAATACATCAAGATGTGTCCTAAACATTCAAGAATCAATTCCTAAAAGGATTTGTGTATATATGTATAAACTTTTTTTATGAATTTTTATGTAAGGTCTTTTTTCTTTTCTACTTAATTTGTTTAAATATTTATAATAAATAGTTTTTCTGCAGATGAGTAGTATTCATCTTTACAGTTGTTTTAAGCATTCTTTGAAGTTTTTTTTTGGCAAAAGAAAAAAGGAGGTTACTGCAAAAACTGATTTTTCAGGAATTTGTTTTGGCGTCGGGGTCGCTCGCGTCCGAGTATACCCTTAAAGGGGTGTCCGAGGAGCGTACCTATCCAGGGTTAACCTGCAGCCAATCCTCAAGCACATTAACATGACTTCTCTGGATATAAATAGCTAAATTCAATCAATTCTCTCTTGCATGCGATGGCTGCAGCAAACTAGCAGCATTCTCTCATCATTTTCACAAGCAAGGAATATTTCTTAACCCCACAATCTTTTTAAGATGATCATGATATTAGGTGTACTGTATAGAGAAGTTATCAGCAGCAATTAACGTATACCCATCTATTTGTGTTTATACATACGTATACATAAACGAAGTGTATATATGCGCAAGCGTGTATACATACGCATAAAAACAGTGTGTATGTATGTATATATATATATATATATATATATATATATATATATATATATATATATATATATATATATATATATATATATATATATATATATATATATATATATATATATACACACACACACACAAAGTAATTGAAGAATTCCTTGTCTTCCAAGTGCTTCGATATTTACGCGGAATGTGCTGGGGTATATTTTTAATTTTCAAGAATGTATACAATGACCAAATCTTTTAGGACCTGTAGGACACAGGTCTTTCCTGCAGTAAAAGAGCCCTAAAGGGAAAGCAATGAAGTAAAGCAATATAAAGCTACACTTGAAAGTTACCATTTTATTCACATTTTTAAAGATGTATTTGAACTAAGGATTTTGATTAGATTCTGGAACTTGGGCCATAAGACCTGACACTGAGACTTGGGAGACCATTCAGTGCCCATATGAAACTTTGGAAACCCTGAGTAGCCAAATGAACTAAAAATAAGAAATTGGACAGGAAGAGGGAAGAAATGGGACCAGAGGTATAGTGAAAAGCTAAAAAGCGAATACTGAAGGAACGCAGCACATATGAGTTTCACTGATGGAACTACTCATCCCTTTCCTTACCAAGGAGGTTCCTTACTCTTTACGGCGAAAATACGTACTTAAAATGATGATTTTTTTTCACACAGACACCTGAAACTGGCATTCTACTATTCTGCATTATTATGAAGATTTCAACCATATAAATATTTTCCTTTCAACAGACTCTCAACAGACATAGAAGACCTCAGGCACATTTTTAAAAAAGTCATTGGCGTCAATAAATTATAACTATAATCCCTCTAAAGGGTTATGCGAGGATCCTTTATTACCGAAATCTATATTTGCTGTTGAATTAGAGGCAAAATTAAGCCTTATATTTCCTTCATGTATCTCCTCCTTCGGCCAGAAGGAAATCTTTTATCTGCAACATTGAGTTTCAGATCTATAAACAATTTAAATGGATCGAGAACTCTCTCTGACTCGAACCTATCAATTCTACATCCTTAACGAAATAAGATTGCCAAAAAACTAGTCAATAAATGGCTCTCTCTCTCTCTCTCTCTCTCTCTCTCTCTCTCTCTCTCTCTCTCTCTCTCTCTCTCTCTCTCTCTCTCTCTCTCTCTCTCTCTAATATCCGGGTTTAGTTACTGATGCATGCCAAACTAAGCTGTCTGATGCATACTGCAGTCTTGACAGTATGCAAAAATCAGCATGGTGAAAATCAAGAATGTATGTTGTAATCCTTATTATCACCCATCAAAATTGTACCGAATTTTCTATGACCAGCAATATATAACATGTAAACACTTTCACATGGCAATCACATCAACTTTTGGTGGGGTGTTGACCACCTCTAAAGATAATTCAATCAAGATTGAACCTAAAGTTTACTAAAAGTTCTACCGACGACAACATCTCCATTACACTTGATAATCGACTCCCTTCAGCAATGAAAATCCCTTTCAGAGACCAGTCCACCACCTAATTACGAATATTTACCAAGAAATCAATTATTCTAAATATATGTGTCAGTATCTTCAACGCTAAATGTAGTTTCAATTTCACAATTCTACTCAAGAATACATGAAAATTACCAACGCCATTTATCAAGGATTCAGTAATCAAAATTTCATGCAAGATTGAATTAGGTGTCTTTAAACTCTGAACGAATATGAATTTAATCCTAATAATATAACGGACTACCTATATCCATTATCAAAATACTACACATTAGCCAAAGACCAAGTGAAACTGGTGGAAAGAACTAAATATTCTAGAAATCCTTAATTCTTAAATTTATCAGAAGTTTAACGACATATCTTAAGTCACGAAATCTCACTTAGGAATGCATATAGTCTTCAAAATCACATCTTCAGTTAAATTAATTGTACACAAATGTTATATCCTTGTCTATAGAAAGAAATCGTAATCGAAAAAAATTTAATCTTTAAAAGTCTTCCTCCATAATTGTGAAAAATAGAATGTCCCTGCCAGGCAGTTTCCTCCTAAATGTCTTCATATAAGTAGCAAACGCTACAGTATGTCACTTGCCTGAAGGGGATGTAAAAGTGATGATGATTGGCCGGGGAAATCGCTGCCAGTGATTGATTGCCAGGAGTGATCGACAAGATTGACAGCTTTTGACTGAAAAGGCTGTTGCCTTGATCAATCCCAGGGCTTTTGTGTTTCATGCCAGGTTCTTGGAAGATGTTCAACTTGGCTTTCGGATTTTATCTACTTTTTCAGAGATAGAAAGTGAGGAAACAGTACTTTTGAAGAGATTAAACTAAAGACTTTCGTCATATTACTAATTCATATACAAAATTACTGACATATCAATATTGTATACAGAGATAAAGTAAATACCAAAAATAGTTTTAGTTAAAATCTATCTTTACCTGACGCACGTCTTAGAGGACTTATTTACTCAAAAAGAAAAAAATATATGACATCGCATCAAAACCGGATAATATAACAAAGAAACGCCAAGAAAAAGAGTTACCTTTACGCAAATGGTTTGTTCTCTAATCGTGATCCTCTTCCCAAAAAACAAAAAGGTCTATCATAAGAATCTTTTTTTTCCAAAAATCTCAAAGAAACTCAGTAAATTAAGGCCTTTTATAACTTTCCTCATATTATATAAAATACAGTGTTATCAATAATAGTGATAAAATGACGATAGTAAAAATATCGTGCGGCAGACAATTAATAATTACAATATATATTGAAGCCAAATAATACCCACATCACTGCGCACCTTATCTGGGGTTTTCTTTTTCTTTCTTTTTTATTAATGCCAACACTGCAAACAGGAAAGTGATAATAAATCGTAACAAAATTGTATGACTGAAGCTAATAAAACCGACTGAGAAGAAAATTTTCATTAAATTATGCTGAACGAAATACAGTACAGTAGTAATGGACTTGCAGAAACAAAATTCTCAATTTTCTGAAATTCAGCACAAATTTGAAATCTGCCTAAGGTAGGAGAGTTCCGAACCAAATAACTGGGGATTGCATATGCTCCAAACAATGTTACTTGAGACCATTTGTGTAACTTCATCTGAAGTAGTCACTTGTGATCACATCCCAAAAAGGTCAAACGCGGCATAACTGGAGAGCTTTTATCAACACAAGTTATGGAAGCGACAGGCAGTTTCTACTGAGGTCTTCGATCAATCATAAAAATAAGATCTATGTTCCCGGAAAACCAACGACGTACCCTTTTCGAGAAACTTGCGAAAGTATTTCACAATACGAAAACTGCGCAATGGATTGAACAGGTTAGAATGTTAGTCTATTCACTTCATAAAAAAGAATTTGCACATCAACTCGTCTGATATATATTAATATCTATAAGAGATTCAGGAGTCGGAACAACCATTTGTCATTATATTGTATAAATAAGAGGAAAATTGATAGGGGAGCTCAGCCCTAACGAGGAATTATCTTTTCAAAATTTTGTTGAGAAAGATACTTTCTTTAAGAACGTAAAAATCTTTAATGAAGAAATAAATTGCTATATAATACACACTGACAGAATCCATCGCATAGTAACCTTCATTAGCAATACCAAGAAGGAATATCACTCCTTCCACTCTCCTTGAGGGATACACTAGCCATCCATTGAGATACTATCGCTTGAGTGTTATTTTGTCCTTTCACTGGCTAGACAATACTACATAGGATCCTTCTCTCTAGTTACGGTTCACTTTCCCTTTGCCTACACACACACACACACCGAATAGTCTGGGCCTATTCTTTAAAGATTCTCCTCTCTCCTCATACACCTGACAACACTGAGATTACCAAATAATTCTTCTTCGCCCAAGGGGTTAACTACTGCACTGTAATAATCCAGTGGCTACTTTCCTCTTGGTAAGGGTAGAAGAGACACTTTAACTATGGTAAGTAACTCTTCTAGGAGAAGGACACTCCAAAATCAAACCATTGTTCTCTAGTCTTGGGTAGTGCTATAGCCTCTGTACCATGGTCTTCTACTGTCTTGGGTTAGAGTTCTCTTGCTTGAGGGTACACTCGAGCAAACTATTCTATCTTATTACTCTTCCTCTTGTTTTTTAAAGTTTTCATAGTTTATATAGGAAATATTCATTCAAATGTTACAGTTCTTAAAATATTTTATTTTTCCTTGTTTCCTTTCCTCACTGGGTTATTTCCCCTGTTGGGGCTCTTGGGCTTATGGCATCTTGCTTTTCCATCTAGGCTTGTAGCTTAGCAAGTAATAATAATAATAATAATAATAATAATAATAATAATAATAATAATAATAATAATAATAATAATAATAATGATACAACTACAGATTTCTAGCTAACAAACACTACTATAACCGGCTGAAATTTAGCGTTCGGAAACTTCATAACCTAGCAGAAATCGTTGAGGTAAAAAAAAACCCGAGAGAGAGAGAGAGAGAGAGAGAGAGAGAGAGAGAGAGAGAGAGAGAGAGAGAGAGAGAGAGAGAGAGAGAGTTATGGTAAGTTAAACCAAAGAATCCTTTGGTATTAAAATCCATTAAATTTTCCGCTACAATCACGTGAGAGGAGATGAGATTAATATAATCACTGTAATTTAAATTGAATTATAGTAAATTTCGTATATGACAGGATTCGAAACGAGGCAGTATATAAGATATCAATAAGAAATGCATTTCTCACGAAACAAAAGATGTAAATTTTTCTAAACTAACAAAAAAAGATTAAGGTAAATTCGAGAAATTGTAAAGCTTTGGTAATATAATTGATATGAATAATAGCTAATACGGATGATCGATACTTAATAAATTATAAACTGAATATTAAATCACTTAATAAAATAAAGATAATCACCAAGTTGATAAATGAAAAGTGTTTCGACTTAATACGATGGCTGAATCTTTGTCTTAATGATTTTCACATATAAAATAACCACAAAAACACAAGATTTCCTTCATCTTCCGAGAGAGGGCATGTTACGGGGGGGGGGGGGGGGGTGTTAGCGGTTTTCGTCCTCAATGACTCTTCTCCTCTCAAGAAAATAAAATTAACTATTACAAGTTTTGAATATACTGAAAAAAAATTTATACCAAAATAATAAATATTGATTGTAATAGTTTTCAAACCTACATCCCAATAAACATGAATGAAAACTCGAGTTAGCGACCTAGTTGCGTCAGCGGACTGTTATTTGTCTCTCAGCGCTCAGATATATAATATAAAATACGTGGATATCATATCAGAAAAATTGCCTTTATAAATAAATATAATGTATGAATATTCTGTTATGACTCTTGTGATTAGCTGCGTTATCAACATTAGTGATTAATGCAACTATCTATTACAATTGCCCCAAGTACAGAGCTTAGAAGTTACAAAACATGATAAGAGGCGGAACATTGATAAAACATCTTCTACCTCGACTGATGATTAAAGGCTATCCATAAGAAGTCGAAGAATCTTTTCTTTTTTCCCCCAAAGTTTTCGGATTTGACAGTGCTGACTGTGCTACACGTAGGTCATGTAAGCCACTGGGGTTTTCCGTACGTGGAGCGAAAGTATACAACAAATAATGTAAACTAATAAACCGATTGATATAAGATATAATCTTCATAAATATAGGAGTTTATTCATGCGTTAATAAACAAAACATCTTTGACGTTCATGATAAAATAAAAAGGTTATAACGATTCAATTGTGAACCTACTAATTTATAAAATTTATGCCGATTTCTTTTTTATAGAAATACTATATATTGTTGAAACTTACGATTATAAAATAAATATTTTTCTAATCGTAAAACTTTGTACAGAAATCATATCTAGGAATGACTGACTTGCAAGTTACAATGAAACGCATCCTACAGAATTTCGGTTAGAATTAGTTTTCCTTAACCCGGTAGGAGCTGAAGTGCGAATTAGAAAGACATCAAACCACCTAACCAATTCATAAATTTCGTCTAAAATGAAGTATATAATAAAAAAAAAAATAGCAGCAAATTTCGCTACAAGAATTTGCCACCAATTGCGTACCTGGGTTGTACCAAAATGTTTTTATTTTTTTAATGATCAAATTGTATTTCTTTTCTGCTGAAGCATAAACTCTGCCCAACAGCTTTTGGCCGAGTATAGTTATTAAGTCAAATTTGATCTGTTACCCTTCCAAAGATGATAAGCCTTCTTTTTCCTCAATTAAAAGAGTCTATAATCATCATTGAACCAGGGTTTATTTTTTTTTTCGCTCAGTATTTCAACACACAAGAAAGGATACGCCTATCTATTCTGTTGACCAAACTCTCATTCAAGAGAACAACAGGGTCAACACTTTCAAACAACTGTGCCCAATTCAAATGCAAAAGATCACAAGGGAGGGGTAAGGTTAATAGAAAGGAAGAGAATTATTAAAGGAGAAATGGGGTTATGGTGGTATGCGGTTACTGATACTCCAATAAAAATTACTCTTTTTAGATATAGATGGTTGGTGAAGTGGTTTATAGTTCATAGAATTAAACAAATGAAAAAGAGTGTGGGTGTATTGGATTTCTTCCCAGCAGACATATTGCACTATGTTCATGCAAAATGCGAAAAAAAGGATGTCTTTGCGAAATAGTGGTATATCAATATCATCTCCACTACGGACGACGCGTATTCGGAAATTGACGAAATTTTTACTGCAAGGCGTCTCACTTGTTTATAACCAAGATTTTCGGTTCACATATACCTTCAGAGGACATTTCTTTATTCGGAATTATTTATGATAACAATCTTTTTAGTCTTAGTAATTTACTAATAACTCTTTCCTTACGCCAAAGTGCTTGTTGTTTAACAAAATTTTACATGATAGGAATTCCACATAAAATTTTATTCATATATCTCCAACTATACATCCACAATCATTTAGTATCATTCCTTAAACCTACTTCATTTGTTTTATGTTCAAAGGTTCCAATCACTCGTTCGTTGTTTTCTCTTCAAACAACTTGAATAACCCAAGAGCCTTGATTTTCATTCGAAATAAAAACTAATCATAAACCGAAAATACCAAGAAATAAAAAAGATTTTAAAATAGGTCCTAACCTCTTCAATCATGAGATACGTGAAAGCCTTCAATAGAAACTAGAGCTGAATTGGAGGAAAACCTATAAAACGAATTGGTAATTATCATCGAATGTGCTGTTATGAAAAGGGGAAAATTCTGTGAAAATAAATATTTCATATATATATATATATATATATATATATATATATATATATATATATATATATATATATATATACATATATATATATATATATATATATATATATATATATATATATATATATATATATATATATATATATATATATATATATATATATGTGTGTGTGTGTGTGCGTGTGTGTGAGCAAGAGATTGCAAATAAAAGTTTAGAACATTTAAAAAACCTTTTGAATTTCTTCAAAGAAACACTTGAATGTGATGCAAACACACAATATATATATATATATATATATATATATATATATATATATATATATATATATATATATATATATATATATATATATATATATATATATGTGTGTGTGTGTGTGTGTGTGTGTGTTTGTTTCACGAATGTGAAAATCATTTTATCATAACAAAAGTAGAATAGGCCCTTGACAATTGTGTAAAAACTAGATAACATTTTAAAACAATATCTCGACCATTTTCTTTTGAACTACTGACATGAAGCAATAGATCCAATCTGAATTGACAACTACTGATCATCCCTGGAACGGTACAGTGGGTCGTTCGCGACCCCGAGCGTAAAAAAAAAACAGGTTTTTCTCACGTGACTCACCCCCGTGACTGAATTTGTGGGTGATCGACCTGCAGTAGGTGTCTCGCCTACACGCTCTAGTAGTGTCCAGATGTGCATTGCTGTAGCTGTACTCCTTCCCCGATTTCTGAGACGCGTCGGGGTCGAGCGCGACCGAGTTTACCCTTCTAAGGTAATTTGCATAATTATCAAAGTTATTACGTATTATGAAATTATCGTAGAATGGTGCAACTTGTATAGGTTATCAGTTGTGGAAAGTCTTGGTGGATTGTTTGGCTACCATGTGCATGATTTTTTTTTAGTTAAAATGTCGTTCATCACCACGAGGACCATTTTACCGCGAGTGCCCCTTTTTCATTTTTTTTCATTTTTTTGCCAAGTCATTTTTCCGTAAGATATTGCCAAATAGTGTCGTAAAACTTTTGCTTTTTTAGTGCTGTTTTTTTTCAATATTTGTAAAAATTTACTACGTAGTAAGGAATTGCCGTATATTATTCATTTTTTTTTTTCATGTTTATGTGTTAGAAAGTGTGCCTTGATGGTTGGGCTAACACGTGCATGTCTTTTTTTTTTATCTGAGATGCCGTATATTAGAATGTTGGGCATTTTACCGCGAGTGCCCCTTTTTCATTTTTTTGCCAAGTCATTTTTTCGTGAGATATTGCCAAATAGTGTCGTAAAACTTTTGCTTTTTTAGTGTTGGAAAGTGTGTCTAAATGATCTGGCTACCCATGCGTGACTTTTTTTTTTGTCAGATACGACGTAGTTATTGGTATATTGGGTATTTAACTGCGGTTGCCAATTTCTGTTTTTTTTCAATATTTGTAAAAATTTACTACGTAGTAAGGAATTGAAGTATATTATTGATTTTTTTTTCATGTTTATGTGTTAGAAAGTGTGCCTTGATGGTTGGGCTAACACGTGCATGTCTTTTTTTTTATCTGAGATGCCGTATATTAGAATGTTGGGCATTTTTCCGCGAGTGCCCCTTTTTATTTTTTTTTTGCATTTTTTTGCTTAGTCATGTTACCGTAAGGAATTGGCAAGTAGTGTCGCAAAACTTATATTTTTATAGTGTTGGAAAGTGTTTCTAGATGATCTGGCTACCCATGCCTATCTTTTTTTTAGCCAGATATAGCGTATATATAGGTATGTGTTCGATTTTCCTGTGATTGCCATATTTTCGTTTTTTTCCCATTTCTTTCAAAATTACTACTTACTAAGGAACTATCACAGAGTAATGATTCATTTAGATGTTTATTTGTCAGAAAATGTGCCTTGATGGTTTGCCTAGCACGTGGCTGAAATTTTTTTTTCTGAAATGCGTATAATAAAATGTTGGCCATTTTTCCGCGAGTGCCCCTTTTTATTTGTTTTTCATTTTTTTACTTAGTCATGTTACCGTAAGGAATTGGCAAGAAGTGTCACAAAACTTATATTTTTATATTGTTGGAAAGTGTTTCTAGATGATCTGGCTACCCATGCCTATCTTTTTTTTTAGCCAGATATGGCGTATATATAGGTATGTGTTCGATTTTCCTGTGATTGCCATTTTTTCGTTTTTTCCCATTTCTTTCAAAATTACTACATACTAAGGAACTATCACAGAGTAATGAATGATTCATTTATATGTTTATTTGTCGGAAAATGTACCTTGATGGTTTGCCTAGCACGTGGCTGAAATTTTTTTTTCTTCTGAAATGCCGTATATTAGAATGGCCATTTTTCCGCGAGTGCCCCTTTTTATTTGTTTTGCATTTTTTTGCTTAGTCATGTTACCGTAAGGAATTGGCAAGTAGTGTCGCAAAACTTATAATTTTATAGTGTTGGAAAGTGTTTCTAGATGATCTTGCTACCCATGCCTATCTTTTTTTTTAGCCAGATATGGCGTATATATAGGTATGTGTTCGATTTTCCTGTGATTGCCATTTTTTCGTTTTTTCCCATTTCTTTCAAAATTACTACGTACTAAGGAACTATCACAGAGTAATGATTCATTTAGATGATTACTTGTCGGAAAATGTGCCTTGATGGTTTGCCTAGTACGTGGCTGAAATTTTTTTTTCGGAAATGCCTTATATTAGAATGTTGGCCATTTTTCCGCGAGTGCTTTTTTTTATTGGTTTTGCATTTTTTTGCTTAGTCATGTTACCGTAAGGAATTGGCAAGAAGTGTCGCAAAACTTGTATTTTTATAGTGTTGGAAAGCGTTTCTAGATGATCTGGCTACCCATGCCTATCTTTATTTTTAGCCAGATATGGCTTATATATAGGTATGTGTTCGATTTTCCTGCGATTGCCACTTTTTCGTTTTTTCCCATTTCTTTCAAAATTACTACGTACTAAGGAACTATCACAGAGTAATGATTCCTCTAGATGTTTATTTGTCGGAAAATTTTGTTTACTTCTTTTTTGATTGAATATCATCAAATTTTTTTAGCTAAAATATTAGATTGTTTTACATTTTTTTTTCGATTTTATTTCCCTTCAAAAAATTTTTTTGGGTCAAAATTTTAATTTTATAGTCGTAAAATAATCGACAATTATCCAGCAACCCACCATACAATTTTTATGCATATCCAAGAATAATTAGATTAGTAAATAACACCTTGAAATTGACATACCCTTCCTACATTTCAAGTGGCAGATTAGGGAGTCTGAGTCAGTGTGGTTGGCGGCCATTTTGTGGACATATCCGAAGCGTAAGTTGCCCTATCTATATATATTCTTGTTCCCTATAGAATTTGTGATATTTTGGTATATTTTTACCTGCATAAATATCATATTATATATTAAATATATGTATTTGTTTACGAAATTTCTAAGTACTCAAAAAATTACCTTTAGATATGGCCCCTGATATATATGTAATTTACAAAATAATGAAGATTTTTTTACATATTTCTATTTTAGGATAACATATGTTTATTCCCTAAAAAAATTAGCCACTTCCTATTTCATTTGGGTACCCAAGAAAATTCATGAAATTTGGACAAATTTTTTTGGCCAAAAAAAGTTACCCTTTTTTTCTCATTTCAGATCTTCACCTCCATGGGTCTGACTTCATCCAAAATACATCAAGATGTGTCCTAAACATTCAAGAATCAATTCCTAAAAGGATTTGTGTATATATGTATAAACTTTTTTTATGAATTTTTATGTAAGGTCTTTTTTCTTTTCTACTTAATTTGTTTAAATATTTATAATAAATAGTTTTTCTGCAGATGAGTAGTATTCATCTTTACAGTTGTTTTAAGCATTCTTTGAAGTTTTTTTTTGGCAAAAGAAAAAAGGAGGTTACTGCAAAAACTGATTTTTCAGGAATTTGTTTTGGCGTCGGGGTCGCTCGCGTCCGAGTATACCCTTAAAGGGGTGTCCGAGGAGCGTACCTATCCAGGGTTAACCTGCAGCCAATCCTCAAGCACATTAACATGACTTCTCTGGATATAAATAGCTAAATTCAATCAATTCTCTCTTGCATGCGATGGCTGCAGCAAACTAGCAGCATTCTCTCATCATTTTCACAAGCAAGGAATATTTCTTAACCCCACAATCTTTTTAAGATGATCATGATATTAGGTGTACTGTATAGAGAAGTTATCAGCAGCAATTAACGTATACCCATCTATTTGTGTTTATACATACGTATACATAAACGAAGTGTATATATGCGCAAGCGTGTATACATACGCATAAAAACAGTGTGTATGTATGTATATATATATATATATATATATATATATATATATATATATATATATATATATATATATATATATATATATATATATATATATATATATATATATATATATACACACACACACACAAAGTAATTGAAGAATTCCTTGTCTTCCAAGTGCTTCGATATTTACGCGGAATGTGCTGGGGTATATTTTTAATTTTCAAGAATGTATACAATGACCAAATCTTTTAGGACCTGTAGGACACAGGTCTTTCCTGCAGTAAAAGAGCCCTAAAGGGAAAGCAATGAAGTAAAGCAATATAAAGCTACACTTGAAAGTTACCATTTTATTCACATTTTTAAAGATGTATTTGAACTAAGGATTTTGATTAGATTCTGGAACTTGGGCCATAAGACCTGACACTGAGACTTGGGAGACCATTCAGTGCCCATATGAAACTTTGGAAACCCTGAGTAGCCAAATGAACTAAAAATAAGAAATTGGACAGGAAGAGGGAAGAAATGGGACCAGAGGTATAGTGAAAAGCTAAAAAGCGAATACTGAAGGAACGCAGCACATATGAGTTTCACTGATGGAACTACTCATCCCTTTCCTTACCAAGGAGGTTCCTTACTCTTTACGGCGAAAATACGTACTTAAAATGATGATTTTTTTTCACACAGACACCTGAAACTGGCATTCTACTATTCTGCATTATTATGAAGATTTCAACCATATAAATATTTTCCTTTCAACAGACTCTCAACAGACATAGAAGACCTCAGGCACATTTTTAAAAAAGTCATTGGCGTCAATAAATTATAACTATAATCCCTCTAAAGGGTTATGCGAGGATCCTTTATTACCGAAATCTATATTTGCTGTTGAATTAGAGGCAAAATTAAGCCTTATATTTCCTTCATGTATCTCCTCCTTCGGCCAGAAGGAAATCTTTTATCTGCAACATTGAGTTTCAGATCTATAAACAATTTAAATGGATCGAGAACTCTCTCTGACTCGAACCTATCAATTCTACATCCTTAACGAAATAAGATTGCCAAAAAACTAGTCAATAAATGGCTCTCTCTCTCTCTCTCTCTCTCTCTCTCTCTCTCTCTCTCTCTCTCTCTCTCTCTCTCTCTCTCTCTCTCTCTCTCTCTAATATCCGGGTTTAGTTACTGATGCATGCCAAACTAAGCTGTCTGATGCATACTGCAGTCTTGACAGTATGCAAAAATCAGCATGGTGAAAATCAAGAATGTATGTTGTAATCCTTATTATCACCCATCAAAATTGTACCGAATTTTCTATGACCAGCAATATATAACATGTAAACACTTTCACATGGCAATCACATCAACTTTTGGTGGGGTGTTGACCACCTCTAAAGATAATTCAATCAAGATTGAACCTAAAGTTTACTAAAAGTTCTACCGACGACAACATCTCCATTACACTTGATAATCGACTCCCTTCAGCAATGAAAATCCCTTTCAGAGACCAGTCCACCACCTAATTACGAATATTTACCAAGAAATCAATTATTCTAAATATATGTGTCAGTATCTTCAACGCTAAATGTAGTTTCAATTTCACAATTCTACTCAAGAATACATGAAAATTACCAACGCCATTTATCAAGGATTCAGTAATCAAAATTTCATGCAAGATTGAATTAGGTGTCTTTAAACTCTGAACGAATATGAATTTAATCCTAATAATATAACGGACTACCTATATCCATTATCAAAATACTACACATTAGCCAAAGACCAAGTGAAACTGGTGGAAAGAACTAAATATTCTAGAAATCCTTAATTCTTAAATTTATCAGAAGTTTAACGACATATCTTAAGTCACGAAATCTCACTTAGGAATGCATATAGTCTTCAAAATCACATCTTCAGTTAAATTAATTGTACACAAATGTTATATCCTTGTCTATAGAAAGAAATCGTAATCGAAAAAAATTTAATCTTTAAAAGTCTTCCTCCATAATTGTGAAAAATAGAATGTCCCTGCCAGGCAGTTTCCTCCTAAATGTCTTCATATAAGTAGCAAACGCTACAGTATGTCACTTGCCTGAAGGGGATGTAAAAGTGATGATGATTGGCCGGGGAAATCGCTGCCAGTGATTGATTGCCAGGAGTGATCGACAAGATTGACAGCTTTTGACTGAAAAGGCTGTTGCCTTGATCAATCCCAGGGCTTTTGTGTTTCATGCCAGGTTCTTGGAAGATGTTCAACTTGGCTTTCGGATTTTATCTACTTTTTCAGAGATAGAAAGTGAGGAAACAGTACTTTTGAAGAGATTAAACTAAAGACTTTCGTCATATTACTAATTCATATACAAAATTACTGACATATCAATATTGTATACAGAGATAAAGTAAATACCAAAAATAGTTTTAGTTAAAATCTATCTTTACCTGACGCACGTCTTAGAGGACTTATTTACTCAAAAAGAAAAAAATATATGACATCGCATCAAAACCGGATAATATAACAAAGAAACGCCAAGAAAAAGAGTTACCTTTACGCAAATGGTTTGTTCTCTAATCGTGATCCTCTTCCCAAAAAACAAAAAGGTCTATCATAAGAATCTTTTTTTTCCAAAAATCTCAAAGAAACTCAGTAAATTAAGGCCTTTTATAACTTTCCTCATATTATATAAAATACAGTGTTATCAATAATAGTGATAAAATGACGATAGTAAAAATATCGTGCGGCAGACAATTAATAATTACAATATATATTGAAGCCAAATAATACCCACATCACTGCGCACCTTATCTGGGGTTTTCTTTTTCTTTCTTTTTTATTAATGCCAACACTGCAAACAGGAAAGTGATAATAAATCGTAACAAAATTGTATGACTGAAGCTAATAAAACCGACTGAGAAGAAAATTTTCATTAAATTATGCTGAACGAAATACAGTACAGTAGTAATGGACTTGCAGAAACAAAATTCTCAATTTTCTGAAATTCAGCACAAATTTGAAATCTGCCTAAGGTAGGAGAGTTCCGAACCAAATAACTGGGGATTGCATATGCTCCAAACAATGTTACTTGAGACCATTTGTGTAACTTCATCTGAAGTAGTCACTTGTGATCACATCCCAAAAAGGTCAAACGCGGCATAACTGGAGAGCTTTTATCAACACAAGTTATGGAAGCGACA